>NC_043755.1:7257360-7591289 GCF_902148845.1 Salarias fasciatus | reverse complement strand
TGTTTAAGATTAGCACCATTATCACTTACTGTATTGATTTTATGTTTGCAAAGTAAAATAACATGTTATACATTGATAATAGATATAATAACACAACATCAAAGTATTGTGCTTGATTAAGATATAACAGTAGTTGTAGTAAAAGTAATATCAATTATCATATGTTGATGATGTAATTGTAGTGACAAATGTAGCAGTAGTAGTAACAATAATAATAGTAATAGTAATAATAATACCACCAATATATGACTGAATATTAAATACTATAATTGACCAGTAATCTAGTAGAATAGTCTTATATAATACATATAACATTTTAAATAATTGATAATTAAGAACACATTTATGAATTAGCCCAGCACAAAACCTCTGTATCGTGAGAATACCATATTTTTAAATCTGGATTTAAACAGATGAATATTTGGACATTGTTCAAGTTCTGGTCCCAGTTGATTCCAAAGTTTAACTCCACATACAGACACACAAAAGCACTTTCTGGTGGTCCGCGCTGCTTTAATCTTAAAGTTACCACATCCCCTCAAATTATAGCCCCCTTCTCTCAGCATGAATAGCTTTTGGAGATTCACCGGCAGTGTATTTTTACTAGCTTTGAATAGAACCTGGACTGTATAAAACTCAACCAAATCAGGGAGTTTTAAAAGATTTGCCTGCAAAAATAAAGTGTTAGTGTGGTCGCAATATCCTACCTTATGTATGATATGATTCTTACTGCACGTTTTTGGAGTATAATGAGGGGATGTAATGAACCTTTGTAATTATTGCCCCAAACCTCAACACAGTAAGTTAGATAAGGCAAAACTAATGAGCAATATAATCACAGTAATGCATGATAATCTAAATAGTGTTTAGCTTTATTAATGATTGAAATGCTTTTGGAGACTTTACCTTGTATGTGTCTTATGTGGGATTTCCAGGTTATTTTGCTGTCAATAGTTAATCCCAAAAATTTAATTTCGGAAACAATATCTAAGTCTATGCCATCAATATTTATTACGGGGTCTAAATTGACATTGTAGTATCCAAAGAACATTACTTTAGTTTTGCTTAGATTTAAGGATAATTTGTTAATGTCCATCCATGCTTTCAATTTCATTAATTCATTATTTATATTATGGATTAAATCATTATAATCATCATTAGAATAAAAAATATATGTGTCATCTGCAAATAGGATTAATTTTAGTAATGTAGATACCTGAAATATATCATTAATATATAGAATAAACAACTTTGGCCCGAACACAGATCCTTGAGGAACCCCACAATCAATGCCCAAATACCCGGATGAATATTCTCCCATCTTGACATACTGCTGTCTGTCAGTTAAATAACTTTGGATCCAGCTTGAAGCCACCCCCCTAATACCATACCTTTCCAGTTTTCTTATTAAAATGCCATGGTTTAAAGTGTCAAAAGCTTTTTTCAAGTCGATAAATATACCAGCTGCATATTTCTTCCTATCTAAGCTATTTGTTATGTCCTCTAGTGCATCAATTATGGCCATTGATGTTGACCTTGCTGTTCTAAAACCGTATTGACTTTCATTAATCAAATTGTGTTTGTCGATAAATTTCTCTAGCCTACTGTTGAATAATTTCTCTAATATTTTGGAGAACTGGGGGAGCAGAGAGACAAGCCTATAGTTGGTGAAGATGTGTTTATTTCCACTTTTATATAGTGGCAATACTTTCACGATTTTCATTTTGTTTGGAAATGTTCCTGTTTGAAATGATAGATTACATATATATGTTAAAGGTTTAATGATACTATGTAAAATTTGTTTAACTAATGACATATCTATGTCAAAACAATCAGTAGAGAATTTATTGTTGCACTTGCTCACAACATCTATGATTTCTGCCTCAGATACTCCTGAAAGAAACATTGTCTTTGGGTTTATTTCTATTAAGGAATCTATGTTATTACTACTGCACTGAGGGATTTTTGCTGCCAAGTCCGGACCAACATTCACAAAAAAACTATTAAAACTTTCTACCACCTCATTCATATTATAATTATCAGTATTTCTATCAATAAAGTAGTTTGGATATGAATTATTTTTTGTGCTACCTTTAATTACATTATTAAGTATTCCCCAAACCCTCTTTATGTTGTTCTTATTTTTATTTAATAAGTTGGTATAATATAATTTTTTACTAGTTCTTAATATATCAGTCAGTCGATTTTTATATGTTTTATAACGGTGTTCAGAATCTTCAGTTCTTAGTCTAATGAATTGTTTATATAAATTATTTTTTTTCTTACAAGCATTTCTTAAACCCTTGGACACTTAACGGTTGTATTATTTCTACTAACCTGGTGGACTGGACAGTTTTTATTATAAGCTGAACTGAAAATTTCCAAAAAATTATCAAAAGCACCATCCACATCTGTCTTACTATAAACGGCATTCCAATCTTGTTGTTAGATCATTGTAAAGTAAATTGATTGACTCCTCAGTTCTTACTCGTTTATATTTACATTTTTGAGGTGATTTGTGATTGTTACCATCGTCATCATACAATATGAAGACAGGTAGATGGTCAGATATATCACAAATCAACAGGCCGCTGTTTTGCTCCACTCTTACCAAAGTCTTCTGATTGATTTTTTTTTATTTTTTCATTAAATCAAGCAAACACTTTGAATAGATGTTTTACAGGATGACAAAATCGTTTAAAATTATGTAATTTCAGCCAGTGACATGATTATTTCTTCTCGTTTGAATGTTGTTACGGTTGGTCAATGTTACACTGTTACATCTATAATAAATACCACTTTTCCTCCAACAGCTCCAATTTCTAATATCACGTTAAAACCTCAAACTGCGAACTTTGTTGAGTTCAACGGTTGTCTCGAGCTGAACTGCTCCTTTTCTGGATCGGTGTCAGCTATCATATGGACCCAACACCCCGGTGGGGGAAGTTTTGATGTTCTGATTACTGAAGGAGTCATATTGCTCAAGGTGGACAACGTGACCCGTGATCATCAGGCGATCTACACCTGTGAAGTGTCCAATCCTGTCAGTAGTGCCATCAGCAATCCTGCAACTGTGACCGTCTACTGTGAGTAGTATTTATTAGGGATCGACTGATCACTGGCCAGTTACACATACACACACTAAGCTCCCTATGTATGATCAATCCCACTCAAATTTGCCACAAGTATCAAGATTTCAGCTACAGACGCCTCCTGAACGGAGCCACAGCACCCTGTTCCTCTTCCTGCTCCTGAAGGCGCGTTGTTTCCCAGAGGCCATCATTTAGTCTTTAACGCTCAGCAGCTGTCACCAGGTCCATGGCCGCAGCGATCGCTGTCTGGTTCTCCTTCCATGGCATCCCATCAAATCCATGAGACAGACGGAGCCGGCTGAAGGCAGCACCCAGAACACTGTCGTATTACATATAAAACCTAGATTTCTCTGTTTTGATTCACTTCGTGAAAAATGATAATGGTATTGTCGTGTTTAGAACCACAGTGTCTCTTCCTGTATCTACCAGGAGGTTGGATCAGCTGCCTCCCAGCCCAGCCTGATTGAAACTTTGTGATGCCATTTGTATGTCATGTTTTTTGAGAAACTAACGATGTCCAATTCTAATTGTTGGATTCTACTTGCAGACGGGCCAGAAAATGTCAAATTGACACCTTCAAGATACAACGAGTATGTGGCAGGATCAGAAATCACAATGGAATGTTCAGCAGATTCCAGACCTCCTGCTCAGTTTGCCTGGTTTATAGGTGGAGTTCAGCTGCCGTACACTGGATCACGGCTCAGTCTGGTGGATGTTAATGAAAACATGAGAGGAAACTTCAGCTGTCGGGCTTTCAACACCAAAACTCTGAAATATCAAACATCTGAACCTTTCAGCTTCAGTATTACGGGTAAATCTAATTCATGACTTTATATACAGAAATATGGCTTGGAATATGATAGCTTTATTGAATAACACTTGCACGATTGTTATTTGCCACAGGCTGCTGTTAAACTCACCATAAACTTTGGATTTTCAGCACTTTGTAACCAATACATCAACTTTTGAAAGATGAATATCTTTATTGACAAATCTTATCACATTTCCACATTTTAATACACATGAGCATTGTTCTTTTTTTTTTTTTTTGAATACCTGAATCCAGATTGACACATTTTGAGGTGATTTTTGCAGACACACTGAGATATGGAGAACTTTCTATGCACATTGGCAAATACTTTGGAAAAATAATTAACCCATGTACAAGGGGGTACCCAAAAGAAACTGGAATTTGGTCAGAAAATAATAATAATAATGAGTTTCGACTTCTGGCTGTCAGATGAGCTACAGGTAAGCCTCGTGCATATCTGTGAAAAGTCCGAGCTCCCAGAGTGACACTGACGTCTGTCAGGCGCTGTTTATAGTAACAGAGTGCAGCTGCGCTCTGCGATTTTTTCCAAAATGGCGACATTAACTGGAAAGCCAGAGCAGTGCGTGAACATTAAATTCTGCTTTTTGCTGGGAAAAACAGGGATACAAGGATGATGCTCTGGGGAAGAATCAGGTCCATGAGTGGTTCGGGCGGTTTAATTAGGGCCAGATGTCCGCGCGTCAGGTCCGCTCAGCCGTGAAAACAACGCTGATCTGCTTTTTCGCTGTCCAGGGTATCGTCCACAGCGAGTTTGCCCCTCCAGGTCAGACTGTAAATCAGGGCTACTACGGACTACGAAGTCCTAAGACGGTTCCGTGAGGATGTGAGGAGGAAACGGTCCACGTAGTGGCAGAGTGGAGCCCGGTTAATCCACCACGACAGTGTGCCAGCGGACACGGCGCTGCGAGTCACGCAGTTTCTGGCGAAGAATGAGATGAATCTCCTCTCCCACCCGCCTTATTCGCCAGATGTAGCCTCGAGTGACTTTTTCTTGTTCCCCAAGTTGAAGAAGGAGCTGAAGGGACAGCGATTTGTAGATGTGGAGGAGGTGACAGACAAGTCGTAGCCGGCCCTGAATGGCACAATTACGCACGCGTCTGACGACGCATTCGTCAAGTGGGAAACACGACTGGAGCGCTGCATTAATGCGGATGGAGATTATTTTGGAGGCGACGGTGATGTTTTATTTTGAAATGTCAGAAATAAAAAGTTACAATCAAATTCCGGATTCTTTTGGGTACCCCCTCGTAATGTCATCTTAGGTCTGACTTCTGGTTTTGTTAAAGCAATGTGTTAATAAATGTTTTATTTTTGTTTTTGGATCTTCAGCTGGACCATCAAGCTGCGATGCAAGTTGTATTACACTTATAGTGATCTGGAGTATCGCTCTTGTTACTGCACTTGTGAGTGGAGGTTACTTCATCTATCACAGAAAGACAAGGTAAGAAACAAGGCTATGTCATTCCTTTCTTCAAGAATATTTTTAAAGGGGCTGTATCATGCTTTTTTAGCTAGTCCAAACCCTAGAAATGGCATTAACATGGTAATAGTTTATTTTTGGCACTAAGGAAAAGTAATTTTGTGTGAAATAAAAGATTTTCTGGGGCTAATTCTGAAACCCGGAAGAGAAAACGCTCCGTTTCACTGAAAATCCTGCCTCTCCCCCTGTGGACTTTGACTGACAGCGAACTTCAACCAATCAGCGCTTCAAAACAAATACGCTAGCTAGTTTTAGCTGTTTAGCTCTAGCTTCTCCACACGCAAAAACGTCTTTTCCTGTGAGAAACTCACCAAGCGCAGACCCTTCAGACCCTTCAGACTCTTGCTCTTGCTTGAATGTTGCTTTCAGACGATGGTCAAAGTTTATCATCGAAATCGGAGTTACAAAAAGCAGCAACGCTGATTGCCGAGGGCCTGTGGGAGGGGGGCTCAGGGGAGCCATCTTCACAGTGTGACATGAACGTGGGAAAACAGAGCGTTTTCACGGGTGTGGGAGGGGCTGCCTCTCTGAGCAGCACAAATACGAGGAAAGCTTAAACACACGGGCACAAAGGAAAAAAAACGCTTTGGGGGTGTTTTCGGTGAGTACATAACTATATAACAAGGTTAAAACATACAAAAAGTGAATTTTGCATGATACAGCCCCTTTAAAAGAAATTATGCAACAGTTTCTTGGGAGAGTTAAAGGTGTAATGCAACATTTTGATTTCCGGGTGGATCACCTAAATAATTGGTGGGTCTGTTTGTCAATCATTCTGACGAGCTGCTTTCGTAAGGCGGTTCTCCGAGCTTGCGCCCAATCAGTTTCTCCCTTTTGCACATGCGCATTCAGAGTGTTTATGTAGCCGGTGAGCTTCTGAGCTCGTACTTACCGATGGCGAGTCTGACATAATGAAACTGTAGCTGTTTCGGAAAAAAAAAGCTTTATTTATGAGCGAGGCGGATCGCAGAGACTGTACAGAGCCGTGCACGCCGGAGAAGAGGAGATCGCGCTCGTACACTTCCGCGTTCTCTGGGAGAAGCAGGAGAGCCGGGCGGATGGTCTGGCGCATGCGCATTGTTCAAAAAGTGAGTAACAGACGTGGGGCTTCGTCTTTTCGAGAAAATGTTGTATTATACCTTTAACTTGTAGAAGCTCAATTAACTAAACTGTTTACTTTGTGTTTTGTTGATCATGATGTGTTCCAAATAGTTTGGGCTGAGGTTTGAGGTATAGCTGTTTGTTTGACCATATTGTTTTAACCTCCAATATATAGAATCAACATCTAAATGGGAAAGATTTATGAAGTAAAGTTGCATCTACTCAGGTAAGTGTTCAGCGCTTCTTTCTTTTTTTTTTAAAGAGCATTTAACTTTTTTTTCTCCAATATTTGAAACAACCACAACATCTGACAATTTCTCTTTTTTGCAGATGATCAGAAACTTTGCAACAAGTCTTAAGAAGACATCAGTAATGTTTTTTTCTGAAATGGATCAGTCATCGTGTTGTCACATGTATTGTTTATGTGATGCTATACTATGATTCTTGCAATTCATTTCTGTGCACTTTTCTCTTTAGCTTTATTTCGACACTTTTAATAACATAGTGGTATTATCTCTCCAATTGCTTTTGATTGATTGATTACATTATTCGGGAAACTTCAGTCTCACATATTATTAAAAATTAGATTTTAGAGCAATGAGTGATCATCCTTTTACTATGCATTTTTGAAGGGAATTTCAATGGTCAGATTAATGTGACACTTTCTTAAATCTCAGATGTCACTAAATAATATCTTTATGAGCCATTTATCCATCACAAATGATGTGAAAAAATATGGAGCTCACCAAAATTGCACATTTCCTGATTAATAGCTTTAAAATGTGTCTGAACAGGAAATGCTTAATTCTTACTGTGTTTCTGTTGGTGGGCCACATAGTGGTGCAGCGGTTAGTGCTCATGCCTCACAGCAAGAATGTCCTGGGTTCAAATACTGGCCGGGGCTCAGGCCTTTCTGTGTGGAGTTTGCATGTTCTCCCCGTGTGTGCATGGTTTTTTATCCGGGTACTCCGGCCTCCTCCCATGGTCCAAAAATATGCATGTCTGGTTCATTGGTCACCCTAAATTGCCCCGAGGTGAGTCCCTGAGGTAATGTGAGTGAATGGTTGTATGTCTGTATATATGCCAGCTCTATGACCTGTCCAGGGTGTACCCCCGCCTTTGCCCTCAGCAGCTGGGATTGGCTCCAGCCACCCACGACCCCGAAAGGGGGAAGCGGTAGATAATGAACAAATGAATGTTTCTGTTGGATTTGAGAAACTCATCCACCCAACCCTTCCACCAAAGAATGTTTACCATGTCCATTAAACCTGAAATTCGTACTTTAAATATGAGTAGTTTGACGCAGAAGTTTCATGTTTTTTAATTATTTTGACAGGTCAGACACAACCAACACTGTTTTCTATGCCCTCCGACTTATATTCAATGATTTCATTGATTTATTATTATTGAGTCCAATCAGAAATACGTCATTCGTCATGACGTCATGGAGTCAAGATGGTGGCGCACAGTTGTGCAGCAGCTCCTCGAGCTACAATCTCACCAGCACTGAAATCTGCACTCGGTAGACACCGACTTCTGAGAACAACGGAGTGGCGCCGCGGGGTGCTTTGAGTAGCCGGTAAGAGGAAATGATGCGCCTGAAAAGAAGATGGGGAAGTGGGCGGGCACGCAGGCCCAGCTAAAGGCTAGCAGACCACCGATTCCTACTCTCTTCCTGGCCAACGTCCGCTCCTTGGATAACAAAGTGGAGCTGTTACGTCTGAGGCGGAGTGTTTCTAAGACGATGAGGAACTGTGCCGTTATTTGTCTCACAGAGACATGGCTAAACAACAACATGCCGGGCTCAGCCTTCCAGATCGACGGCCTTCGCCTCTTCCGTGCGGACCGCGATCACCGGTCAGGGAAGACATGCGGCGGAGGACTCTGCGTGTATGTAAATGAAGGTTGGTGTACGAACTGTGTGCTGGTAAAAACCTTCTGCTCTGAGGCGAATGAGCTATAATGACTGTGAAATGTCGGCCGTTCCATCTGCCACAGGAGTTCAACGTGGTGTACATCACCATTGCTTACATCTCGCTGGTAAATACTAATGCTAAGGCCAACGAAGCGCTGCCGGAGCTGCATGACACCATTAGCTCCGTACAGACAAAGTATCCAGAGATGTTTTACATGGTCGCTGGGGACTTCAACCATGTGAAACTGACAGACACCCTTCCCAGGTTTCGTCACCATCCCCACACGGGGAAGCAACACTCTGGACTGTGTATACACCAACATTCAAAGTGCATATAGAGCTCTCCCCCGCCCCCATCTTGGCCTCTCCAACCACATCTCCATCCTGCTGGCGCCATCATACCATCCCCTCTTACGATGGATCCCACCAACAAAGAGGACAGTCACTGTGTGGCCCAAGGACTCAGCCTCTGTGCTGCAGGACTGCTTTCAATGCACAGACTGGCAAGTCTTCAGGGAGGCAGCAACATACGAGGGAGAGGTGGACCTGGAGGAATATACCTCCACTGCCCTGGGCTTCATCTCTAAGTGTGCTGACGATATCACTACCATCAAGACACTCACCTGCTATTCAAACCAGAAACACTGGCTGAACGTTGAGGTGAGAGCTCTACTGAAGGCTGGGGATGCTGCGTTCAGGGCAGGCGAGGCATCAGCGCTTAGAGTGGTGAGAAGGGAACTGACTGCAGGCATCATAAGGGCCAAAGCCACACACGCCCAGAAAATCCAGGGCCATTTCACCACCAATGACCCACGGCGTATGCGGAAGGGCATCAAGTGTATCAGGGACTATAAGGCCAGGAATGCACAATGCCCAAGAGACCCCTCCATGCCAGATGCACTAAACAGGTTCTATGCCCGCTTTGAGGATCCGAACTGCCCTGACAACATCCAGGGGCGGATACTGAGGGACTGCACCGACCAGCTGTCTGAGTTGCTGGCAGACATTTTCAACACCTCACTCTCATTGTCATCGGTCCCCACCTGCCTAAAGGCTGCCACAATTGTCCCTGTCCCCAAGTGCTCCACAGTGACAGGCCTGAATGACTATCGGCCGGTTGCTCTAACCCCGATCGTCATGAAATGCTTCATGAGGCTAGTCATGACCCACATCAAAGACTCCATCGACGTCACTGTGAACCCCCATCAATACGCCTACAGAAAAAACCCGCTCCACTGATGACACCATCTCATCAGTGGTCCACACAGCCCTTACCCACTTGGAGAGCAAAAACTCCTACGTCCGCTTGCTCTTCCTGGATTTTTCCACAGACACTGGTGCAGAAGCTCTCCTTCCTTGGGCTGAGTTCCACACTGTGGAACTGTGTCCTGGACTTCCTGACCAACAGATCTCAGACCGCCAGGATCCACAACACCATCTCCTCCTCCATCAGCCTCAGCACCGGCTCGCCCCAAGGCTGTGTGCTGAGCCCCCTCCTGTTCACTCTGCTGACATACAACTGTTCGGCGACACACCCCCGTTGTCACATTGTGAAGTTTGCGGTTGACACAGCAGTAGTGGGATGCATCTCTGACAACGATGAGTCGAACTACAGAGAGGAGGTGGAGCACCTGGTGCAGTGGTGTGGAGACAATAACCTCTACATCAGTGTGAAGACCAAGGAGATGGTGTTGGACTTCAGAAAGGACAAGCCCTCCCCTGCACATCGGCAGAGCAGCTGTGGTGATCGTCTCCAGCTACAGGTACCTGGGTGTGCACTTATCCAGTGACCTCACCTGGAGGACGAACACCTCCTGTCTGGCCATTAAAGCCTACCAGCGCCTCTCCTTCCTCAGGAAGCTGTGGAAGTCTGGTCTGGGTAGCCCGGTCCTGAAGAGCTTCTACCGCTGTGCGGTGGAGAGCGTTCTCAGCACCTGCATCACTGTGTGGCATGGGAGCTGCACCGCTACGGATAAGAAGACTCTGCAGAGGGTGGTGAAGGCTGCACAAAGAACTGTAGGGAGTAGCCTGCCCACCATCTCGGAACTCTACTCATCACAATGCAGGGGGAGGGCTCTCCGCATTCTGAAAGACTGCACTCATCCAGCACACAACCTGTTTCAGCCCCTCCCCTCAGGAAGGCGGCTGAGGAGCATACAGAGCAGAACCGCCAGACTCAGAAACAGCTTCTTTCCTGAAGCTGTTAGACTGCTGAACTCGAGTCACTCTCTGGAGGCTCCTACTCTGCATTGAAGACACTGCTACCACTTTAGCTCTGGACACTTTGCACACCAGTTCATTACAGTTGTACATATATATACAGTGCCTCACTGTCTGCAAATACTTTTATTATTATTATTTATTCTTATTATTTTTATTGTTATTAGTATCCCTTGTTTTTACTTTCCTAGAGTTAAGCTTCTTACCTGGGACCTGAGTACCCCTTTTTCGTGCCACAAACATGTAAATGTGAGCTGGTATGACAATAAAGTTCCTTGAATCCTTGAATTAAGTCGTCATTATGAATTAGATTAAACAAAAAGGATTAAATGAGAAAGTTTAGTAAAATGATGTCCACAAAAGTGCATCGATAGAAGGACAGTGGAAACAGCAGCAAACCAAAAAAACGAACCTAAATGCTACTATCCTGCAATACCATCATGCATGAATAATAGTCAAACGAAGTCAAATCTATTGAAGGGAACAAAAAAAAACAAGATATGTAAAGGCGGTGGCCAGTGCAACCTCCAAAATAAGACTAGCCACCCCTGATGCTATCTAATAATTTCAGAAATGTCAACATGGCTTTAAATTCCATCTGTAGAGTCCTTTGAAGACAGTGGGTTCTGATGGCTCGGCAGCCTCAGCACACGAAAAAGAGCCCATTCTTATTTTTTTGTTGCTGAAATATTTTCATTTTGTAAAAATACTGTCAAACTATGTGTAAGATCAATGGATAATGTACAAAGCATGTATGGTTTGTTCCGTTGATATACAGCATAACATTAATAAAGATAATAAAGTGTAACAAAAATGAATGTAGCAAATAAAAATTTCTTCTCATAAAAATGGGTCCTGGTGTAAAAATATTGCATTTCTTAATGAATCATTTCAATGCTTTTCAACCATGCATATTTCCAGTCTTCCTATTTAAACCATGAATAAACTTTTGCTTTTGGGGGGGCAGTGATATTACTGCTATTTGGCTATATTACTGTGGTGACCTTAAAGGTGGAATACAACATTTTCTCGAAAAGACGAAGCCCCACGTCTGTTACTCACTTTTTGAACAACGCGCATGCGCCAGACCATCCGCCCGGCTCTCCTGCTTCTCCCAGAAAACGCGGAAGTGTACGAGCGCGATCTCCTCTTCTCCGGCGTGCACGGCTCTGTACAGTTTCTGCGATCCGCCTCGCTCATAAATAAAGCTTTTTTTTTTCCGAAACAGCTACAGTTTCATTATGTCAGACTCGCCATCGGTAAGTACGAGCTCAGAAGCTCACCGGCTACATAAACACTCTGAATGCGCATGCGCAAAAGGGAGAAGCTGATTGGGCGCAAGCACGTAGAACCGCCTTACGAAAGCAGCTCGTCAGAATGATTGACAAACAGACCCACCAATTATTTAGGTGATCCACCCGGAAATCAAAATGTTGTATTACACCTTTAAATAAGTCCTATTTAAACAGAAACTTCATCAGCGCTGCACAAAGACGTTATAGGTAGAGCTTTGTAACAGTAGGTGGCAGTATTGTACCACATTGAGTCAGAGTGTCATGCTCGCAGGAGAAGGTTGAAAAGTGCTGAATCGGTCCAGGGTCAATAGTCACACCACTCTGGCTCTCTCGAATCGAATCAAGACTCATCAGACCAGGCAATATTTTTCCAATCTTCTATTGTCTACTGGATATTTTCTCTTTTTCAGACCATTCTCTGTAAACCCTAGAGATAGTTGTGCCTGAAAATCCCAGTAGATCAGCACTTTCTGAAATACTCAGACCAGCCCGTCTGGCACCAACAACCACGCCATGTTCAAAGTCACAGAAATCACCTTTCTTCCCCATTCTGATGCTCGGATTGAAGTGCAGCAGATCGTCTTGACCATGTCTACATGCCTAAATGCATTGAGTGGCTGCCATGTGATTGGCTGATTTGAGATTTGCGTTACTGAGCAGTTGGATAGGTGTACCCCATAAAGTGACCGGTGAGTGTAGTAATCCTTGTTGCTGCTCTTGTGGGTGGAGGTTACTTCATCTATCAGAGAAGGTAATCAACTTTCTCCTTTGTCAAGAACCTTAAATATTTTGCTGTAACACTTTCTTGAGACAGTTCACTTGTAAAAGCTCAGCTAACACCTCACTCAGTTTACATTTGTGGTGTTGTACTTTATTCACTTTATATTTGATTGAGTTGATAATTCTGATATTTAGAGTCAACATTGAAGCAAAACTGATGATGAACACATATAGAGTATGAGCATATAAAGAGAAAACATAATTGTGATTCATAGCTTTAGACTGATGAATCTATTCAACTTTTTCCTTTGTTTGTTTAGAACAAGAAAATCACTATGAAAACATTTCTGTACTTTATGATGAAATTTTAAAAACTTAATTTTATCCATTCAGGTAAGCTTTCAGCATTTCTTTATTTTCAAGATACCTAATGTTTTGCTGCCCCCCCCCCTCCCAAAAAAAAAAAAAAAAAAAAAATGTGTTTGATGGAATAGCCACAACTTCCGCTCGTCATGTGATTATTTCTCACTTTGCAGATGATCACAGGCTTTGGAGCGAGACATATGAAGACATCAGTGATGTTTTCTGGAACAAGTCAACCTGTAATTTTTATACAACCTGTATTTTTTATGTGATGCTATAAAATTCTGAAAGAATTACCTTGCGGTGTGGGGCAGAAGAAAGACAAACACAGCATGCAAGAATCACCAAAAGGAAAGGAGACGGAGAGGGGACGGTCCAGCTACTCCTGAGAGACGACGACAGCGGTTGCTGCTGGACTCTATTAATGTGACTTTGGTGGGAAAAGATCTGTCTTGGCTCGTTGTTATGTCTAGTGAGTCTTTTGTCAATCAAACCTTGAAAGACTCAGGTTCTTTAGTTCAATGTGTCATTTCAGGTTTGCTGTTGAAGTATGGAGTTACTTCTTGAAACTCGAAGTGCAAAACCTAAACATTAAGGGCTCTATTTGCGCAGCGCAGGGCGAAGAAGGGTGGTGCAGCCTGCGCAGTGGTCATTTCAAAAAATCACAACACCATGCAAATAATCAAATAATGAGTCAAATAATGCAGCCATAACCTTAAAATAGAAAGGCTTTATGGGTGGAAATGTAATTTCGCCTTGCTATCACTGTGGTCCAAGACAGCTGCAGCAGCTGCAGGCCGTCAAAACTTCTCCAATTAGGAAACTGTAGTAATTTATATATAAACATTGCATAGTAAAGATGAGTGATGTGGACAGATCACAACATGAATAAACTGTGTCATGGAAATGAAATCAGAAGCTGTGCTGTGCTTCATTGTTTGCTTGAGAAATTAACTGGTTTCACCTGATCGTATATAACTCCTGATGACACAAAACCAAAGACGTGGGCCCCTGCAGGAGATATTCACACCCCCTGCAGGCTCCCACCTCCAAACCAGCAGTCCAAGCACACGCAAGGAGGAAGAGGAAGGAGGCATATTTAAATAAAATGTATTTGCTTCATGTGCGATCTTCTGTATCTTTAATGTGACTGAGGAAAAACATGTGGAACCTGTAGGCTAATACTCACTGTTATGATCCTTGGTATTTATAAAGGGTTTTTTGTGTATCTGTATCCCCCTCTCTGTAAATATGTGTTTTCCCCTCCCTGCCTGGAGAGGGTGCTGCTCATCTTGTGTGTTTGGAGCAGTCAGCAGCACCTGGATTGGATGAAGGCTTATGGGACCACCTATATAAGTAAAACCCACCCTCTTCTCTCCCTTGCTCCCAACTGAATGTATCAGCGTGAATCTCATAGTTGGGCCTTCTGTGATTTTCTTTTGTTTCTGGAAGATTTTTATGTTAAACAGTCCACTTGTTTTCTGGTAGGGGTGCGCATCCCTTTTTCTTTTGTGAACCTTTTCTCCTGTCTTTTTTTTTTTGTTAGAAATCTTAGCTTGTTTTCTTTCAGTTACCTTTTTTTTGTTTTGTAGGAGAAGATAGATTTAGATTGAACATTTAAATTTAGATTTAATGTTTAGATGCAGTTCAGCTTCTCTCCGCCATAGGTCCTGTAACGTCTCCTCCATGACGTCAAAGTGGTGTGCACGGTGTTATACTAGAATCTAGATTGTGTTGCATGCGACAAAGAATACAGTGACACTCTGCCAACCTGCCTGTAAGGATTTGGTGACGTGCACTTAGGGTTGCTAACTCCCAGAGATTGAAATAAGGAACGCCTCTCGCGGGCAGCTGAAAAAAACAAGGTTTTTGGGGGGTGAAAAACGCATATATAACAGCATTTTACCACAGTTGTACCTATTACAGACTATGAAAACACATTAGGCTACTGCAACACACCTACAATAACTCATGACCAGCTTGATCTGTTTGTATTTGAGGCCTACAGTGAGACAGTTATCATTCAAGTATCATCATCATCATGGACAGCAGCTCTCAGCCACTGCACCGTACGGTAGAGGAGCTCAGCAGCTCCTTCAGAGGCGACTGAGACCCTCAGAGCAGGAAGGAGCTACCACAGGTCTGTCATCCCCACCGCTGTCAGACTGTACAATTCTACTGTGCAGAATATAACCTAATCCTGGACATTATAATATCCTGCACCCGCCCTTTCAGAAATTCAGCGACATTTTATCATCCATTCACTCTGCTAAAACATAATGTACGTATTATATCATACTGCATCATATATTGCATATTGTATTGTATATATTGTATATGTATATATATATATATATATATATATATATATATATATATATATATATATATATATATATATATATATATATATATATCCTGTTACATTTTTAAGATTCAGGTTGTACATACAGTTAAATCTTCATTGTCTTTAGCTTCTATTGTCCATCCTAGTATGATTTGTATGATGATGACTCTTCTGGATTTTAACATGTTCTTTTTTTTTAATTTTCAACTAAAAAAGTGCAAAATCAAAACTGAAAAACCTTCTAAACAAAAAAAACCAACAAGGTTCCGTTTCTAAACTGAAAACACTCCACAGTCTGCAGTAGCAGACACAAATCAATGAACTAAACATGATATATCCGATATGGAAACGGCACAAACTTACGTGTCTCTGGAAGCCATGCTGCGCGCTGCTGTAATGTTTTGATTTACTTCTTCCAGTGCGCTCTGTGACCAAACTGACTACTGGCCAATGAGCTGCCGTAGGCTGCTTGGAAAGGCCTTTTTTTGACCAATGAGATAAGAGTGATTCTGTGTTGTCAAGCCATCTCTGTCAGCTCATTGGTCACAGAACGTCAGAGAGCCGGTGAACAATTTACCGTAAGTTTTCAAAAAAAAAGCGCATGTTCCATTGCTCACGTTTTGACTCTCACAAAAATACGGAACAAAGTGCGTTCCTTTTCAGCTCAATACGGAATGCACACTTTTACATCCAAATACGGAACGATTCCGTTTTTCAAGGAACGGTTGGCAACTCTACGTGCACTGCACACCTGTCAGTCAAATTACCACTAGACCGCCGCGGATGGTCTGCCCAGAGAACAGACGTGACTGGAGGTGGCGAGCTCTCAGCGCACTTTACGCACACAAAGCTGGATCTGTCAACACCTCAACCTGAGGCCCCACCCATGTTGACGCAATCAGAGTTGACCGGTCAACAAAGATATACCAATCCTGGCATTGTGCAACTTGTGCCTGTTGAAATTACCACTGCGCGACTTTACGTCACCCTGAGCTGTGCCATTAAAAGAAAGTCAGAAAAGGACTATTTATAGATGAGAGAGGGGAGAAAAGGGGGAGCCAATCAGAGTCTGAGCAGACAAGGATAGAGGAGGGAAATTCACAAAAAGGGAGGAGGTCAGGGTCTGAAAGAAAAACGAAAAGGTGAGTCCAAAATAAAACAGGAAATGCATGACAAGATTAGACTTGAGTGACTTCAAATAAAGATAAAAATAAAAAAAAGCCCACAACAATAACAAATTGAACATGAGCTTAAACAAATCCATGATAAGAAACTAGAATTTGGCACTCAGAGAGCGCAGACCTCCACCATGGCTCAAACCAGTCACCAAGAACACCATATATAATAAAACAACATTGTGATCGGGGGTGTGATCGGATCGGAGCGCTGCGGCGCGCGGCATGCGGCGTGGCATGCGGCGTGGCATGCGGCGTGGCATGCGGCGTGGCACGCGGAGCAGCGCGGCACGGTGCCTGCATGTGGTGTTGGACCAGGGGGTGGGGAGGCGCGGAGCGGCGCGGTGCCTGCATGCTGCGTCAGGAGCTGTGAGTGGGGTGCTGGATGGGCCCCCCCCCACCTTTAATTCTGGGCTCCCCCAAACCCTGGGCCCGGGACAACAGATCCGTTTGTCCCCCCCCCCCCCGTCGGGTTCGTGTCAGACACTGCCCTATCTCTCAATGATGAGGAATCCTTCAAAAAATTCCTGGAACAAGACAGTGATCCGGATCTTCACCGAAATTTAATGAATTCGAAATTAGCCCAAGACCCACCTTTCCACAAAGTTTCATTGCAATCCATCCATAAATTTTTCCGTAATGTTGCTAACAAACCAATCAACAAACCAACAAACCGACGTGATTTCATAAACTCCTTGGCGGAGGTAATTAACACTGAGTGAGACATAACATTTTTCAGGTTTATGTTTGAGGTCTGATGTATTGAGTGCTTTAAGTTTCAGCATGTTTACGTGCATTTATGCATAAAACAACACATTATTGATTTCAGCAATATGGAGTTTACATGATGAAGAACTTTTTTTAAATTCTGACATGTCAAGCAATTTTCAACCAAATGTATCCCTTTGTCCACCTCAGTGTTTTGAACAGCCAAACAGGGTTTGCTTGTTTGTGTTTCTTCAGTGAGTTAGTGTTACATAAAACTATAAACCTATGAAAGCGTGTTAATGATCAACTAGTGGAAGTTCAACTCCTTTTAAAGCTTGCGTCCTTGTACCGATATATCATTGATCCCTTTAGTGATTTCAGCAACAAGGAGTTCAAACACTGAAGAACAGCTGTTTTTTGTCGGGGTCTTTTTTTCTTTTTCTCTTTTTTTAAAGCCAACTCAACATTTAAAAAATGGAAAGAGTTTTGAGATTCATGCTCATCTTTGGAACAGTTTTAGGTGAGCTCACAGACCAAGGTACGTTTTATCAGTTTTGTCCTCACTTCATACAGCTGAGGAAATTTTCAAACTTAAATCATTAATTTATCAATGTTGAAAGTATGTTAACAAGCAATAACTAAACATTATAACAGTACGCTGTCATTTTATTCAACTGTTAAGGTACAATATTGATCATGACCAATTGACAGTGGAGCCACCACCGCCCCAAACATGAATAATAATTCACTTAATGACTTAATAATTCACCTAAAATGACATCAGTCCTCAGTATAATGGGAACTTTTAAGAGTTTGTTTTTACAGTTTACAGATATTTTCAGCTACATGTATTTATAGTCGGTTTTCTGGGTGTGTTTTATATTATAGCTTTTAAATTAAGCTGCATTTAATATTTTGTGACCACGATGTTCTACAGAAATATTCAGATAAATAGTTAAATTTTAATATTTTTGACGTTATTGTAGTTTCTTTAACATATTAATATGTTTGAATTCTGTTCCCATCATACTGAGGACTGATATTTTCAGCAACATGTATTTCTCATCGGTTTTCTGGGTCTGTTTTATAGTGATGCAACATCTAAAATATTACCCAATTTTACTTTATTTTAACATTTAGTTAAGACTGTATTTAGGGCTTAGAATTATATATAGTTTCGGTAACACTTTATTTGAAGCCCCATTATAAGTACATTTATAAAGCATTATAATGCTTATAACTATAATAATAATATAATAATATAATTATTACACGTGTAGCTATAGTTATAAAGATTCATAGATGATCACAATGCTAGGACCTAACCCTAACTCTAATCCTATGCTGTGTGGTGGTGTATAGTGAGTTATAAAGCATTGTGATCATGTCGGAGTGTTTATAACTACTTATAATGTGTTATACCAGGTGCTTCAAGTAAAGTGTTCCCATAGTTTCTTTTAATATTTTGTGACCATGATGTTCTACAGAAATATTTGGCTAAATAGCTAAATTTCAATACTTTTGATATTGCTGTAGTGTCTTTAACATATCAATATGTTTGAATTCTGTTGTGAAATACGAACGGAATCTTTTCTTATCAATAAAGTTACAAGTCACTGTATGACTAAAGCTGCAGAGTCACTGTCAGCCACTCCCTTTAAGAGTTATTATTTATGATGGACAGTTGGAAAACTCAGAGCTGAATTGCAGTGTTATATAAAGCTATTAATGCTAGAGAGACAGATATGATATTATATGTCAAACCGAAAGATTTATGGCCCCCCAATAAACCCCTCCCCTTGCCATTTGTCCACCATTTGTCCAGCGTATGTCCACTGCGCATTTGTTCCCCCCCCCCCAACTTCCTTCCGTCTGAGGTCTTTTGAAGTTTTTACGACGGGTTAGGTGTTGACACATCTGAAGGGATGAGTAGGAGCTGGACAGACGGTTAGAGGGGGGTGAATTTAAATTGTACTTAAAGATGGCGGAGAAACGTGTCATGAAGAGGCTATATTACAAGCCGAGTCATCCTGGTAGTGTCGGTGAGGTAGAGCGGCTTCATAAAGCGGTTCAAGATGAGACGGGAAAGAAAGTCAGGGTGGAAGATGTAAAAGACTTTTTATCATCTCAAGACACCTATACTCTGCATAAACCGGCTCGGGTACATTTTCCAAGGAACAGAGTTTTTGTTACAAGACCTCTCAAACAATTTCAGGCAGACCTTTGCGATATGCGCGCATTAGCGGATGAAAATGATGGGTATAGTTATTTACTCACGGTCATCGATGTGTTTTCGAAATTAGCGTACGTGCGAGCTTTGAGAAAGAAGACTGCGGCTGAGGTGGTGTCTGCCTTTGAATCCGTCTTTCGCGAGAGCAAGACGCCTGAAAAACTACAGACTGATGCAGGAAGAGAATTTTTCAACAAAAGTTTCAAGATTCTGATGAGGAAAAACAACATCATACATTTTGCCACAGCCAGTGATCTAAAAGCCTGCATGGTTGAAAGATTTAACCGAACGCTAAAGACTAGAATTTCACTGCTAAGAACACTAGAAGGCACGTGGAAGTCCTACCAGACTTAGTAAAAAGCTATAATAACACTTACCACAGTAGTATAAAAATGCGCCCGGTTGATGTGAGTAAGGGCCTTCAAGTGTTTCACAATTTGTACGGTACGCCTACACCATGAGCAAGAGAAAACAAAAAGTAAAGGTAGGATTTGAGGTGGGCGATGTTGTCAGAATATCCAAGTTGCGAGGGGCCTTCTCTGATATTCTCTGATATTTCCCAGTTAACATGATCACTGTAAAACCTTCACATCCACCCAAGTTCTAATATATAGATCTGAAAATACAACTCAAAAGGAAGGAAGGTTTTTAAAAAAGTGTATAAAATACAAGAAAAGGTATAAATGAATAGTAAAATCATTCAAAGACAGAGTCTCATTCTAAATATTCAAAATAAAGCCACACAAACTTAATCAGGAAGCGTAGACACGCGCTTGAATAAAAAACAGAATAACTGGTTGATAATTTTCACAAACTCAAATTCAATTTTCTGTATAAGAGACAATAATGATGATGTTGTCGATGTACGCCAAACAAAACCGAGTCAGCAGGTAATGTCAGCTTTGAAAGCTGCTGTCTCACAGCTGCAGCGCAGACGGTTGGACTGTCTGAAAAAAACAAACAACGTTAATCTTGTAAAGCGATATTGTTGGTCACAGAAGGTGAAACTAAACAAATCCTATGTATTCCTGTGTACAGCAGAACACAAATACACAACGGTGTACCATTTCGCTCTGGCTGCTATTGATACTAAGATAGCATTAACATCTGGTACAACCGGAGTTAAAGGAATGACGCTGAAATTTATTTATTTTTCCTCGGGTCCTGTGCAAATCTGTACTTCTTTGTTCCTGGTTTCAAAAATGGGGTTTATCGGTGTGGTGTTTGGAGACAGACATGACACTCCTCGTTTCAGCAATGATTGAACCACTGGCCTGATCCCCAGTTCTTTTTCCATTGATAAGAGATACTGTTTAACACAAACAGGATATTTCACATAGTTAATTGTTGCTTGATAAGGTTCCACAGCCAGCAATCCTACATGATTTGCAAATACAGATTTTCTTCTCCTTTCTAACAAATCCACAGAAACATTACCAAAGAACAAAATATGACAACCCCTTGCAAGAGCAGCATTTATATAAGAAGAAAGTAAGAACAAAATAAAGTGCTTAGTTTAAGAAACAAATACAAACATCAGCTGTACATACCTTTTCCTGTGGCAATTTCTTCTCTGAACAGTCTCAACCAGCTGCACAAGAAACACAATTTCAGCTCAATATACATTTTCTCACTCTTTTTCTACTCTGACAGACAGTAATGCACGCAGTTTCACACACTCCGTGTTGCAGTTTGCGCCGCTGTTTTAGGTGGCGAAAAAGATTTGTTGTGCGTCAACTCTTGCCCGTATCTTGTTGATAGCACTCCCTACATATAGCGTGACTCTGTAGCTCGTCTGATACTTTAAAACTGAACCATCTCTGAATTACTGAGCCACTGTTTTTTTTTTTTCTTTTACTGAATGGGGTTTTTATTGGGGTGTTGTTTGGGACACACATGGCACAATGACTCCTCGTTTCAGCAGTGATTCAACCACTGGTCTGACCCCATTTCTTTTTCCATTTGATCAGGGATACTGTTTTAACAAACAGGATATTTCGCATAGTTAATTGTTGCTTGATAAGGTTCCATATCCAGCAGTCCTACATGATCTGCGTGCTGTGTCCATAATTTAGATGGAGCAGACACTCAAACTGACGGAGGTTGCAACAACACATCCAGCTGAATGAACTTCTGCTTTCGTTGTATTTTGCAGGATTTTAATGAACAAAAATGCAAAGTGTCCTCGTCATACGAGTAAACAATAACATTTTAGTTGCTATCTTCATCATCTGGTTGTCTATGAAGAAACTGGTAACAAATGTCAAGCATTTTAGTCCCCGTACTGTCCCAGTGATCATTTGCAACTGCACTTTGAAGTTTTTACGATGGGTTAGGTGTTGAGGAGATGAGTAGGAGCAAGACAGACGGATAGAGGGGGGTGAATTTTTTATGTACTTAGAGATGGCAGAAAAGCGTGCCATGAAGAAAGTTAGGGTGGAAGATGTGAAAGATTTTTTATCATCTCAAGACACCTGTACTCTGCATAAACCGGATAGGGTACATTTTCCAAGGAACAGAGTTTTTGTTACAAGACCTCTCAAACAGTTTCAGGCAGACCTTTGCGATAGGAAGACGGGCTCACCTTTCCTCCTCTCCTCTCTTTCATCCTCTGGTTGTCTATGAAGAAACTGGTAACAAATGTCAAGCATTTTAGTCACTGACCCAATGATCATTTGTAACTGCACAGATGAATGGTTCAATGTTTCCGTGCACATCTTTTAATAATAACATCAGTCCCTCTGTAGAGAGACAAACAATATTTGTGGACTTGCTACTCTGTCCGAGAATGGTTTATCTACTGGTCTGCTTGACAGAACGCTAATGTTCTGATTCCCTCTATTGGGAACAGTCAAGTCACCACATCAACATTTAGAAAAACAGAGGCTGCTTTCTGCCAAACAGTGAAATACTGTCCTACCGTCTGATGTATGTTTGGGATGTTTTACTGTTACTCACTCTGGAGCACAAATTCTATATAATCTTAATTTTTTGATAGCATATCTTTTTCCTAAAAATGAAAACATTTCTAAATCACAAACACATGTTGAAATTTCCAGCCATCTCTCTCGACCGGTAACAGTTTTGACAGCGGTTCTCTTTGTGGGACACCACAAATGCTGACAGTTTGAACAGTGAACTTCATGGACAGTATATCTCCTGCTGATGAATACAAGAGAGAAATGCACCTACATTTCCGAGAAACTTTTTTGGTTTCCCTTTAATGTTTAAACAAATCTTTGGTATTTTCTACCGCTGTATTTGAAACTTGTGTCTGAATAACCATTATTATTATTATTATTTGATCACTGTCAGCGTACCAATACTGTCGGCCTCTTCATTGTGTAGAAGTTTTTCTCCACAGAAATGAAACTGGTCTCTGTTCTGGTGTAATGTTTGTCTTTGGTACTTGTTGAGTTTTGGCCTTGATTCAACACTTGTGGCACTCCGGAGGGTCTAGCTACTTTAGCTTCATCTCTTTTTTTTTCTTTTCCTTTGCTCACAGTCTCTGATCATTAAGGTTTCTTTACCCTTGCCAGTTTTTGATCATTAGTAATATTATAATAACGTCGGCCTCTAAATCGTCGTTGATTTGGTCTCATCCTGTCTCGTCCTCATCCTCTGAAGCCTGGTAGTGTTGATACAAACGGTCTATACTCTCCCAGAGTTGTGTACAGCATGAATCTTAGCTTTTTCTTTTTTCTTTTTTTTTGGATTTGCAAACAATCCAGTTGCATCTAATTCTCTATTCCTTTTCCGTAATCCCACAGGACTCATTGAAAACACGTCAGGGGCTGCTAATTCTTTAAAGTATCAGCATCCTGTGTTCCCAGTCCTTTAATGATCATTGACACAAAGAAGGGTTCAGCTTTATGCGACACTTTTAATTTTACCATTTCTTTCCAACATTTAAGAAATCTTTCTGCATATTCAGACACCTGTTCATCAGTCCGTTTCTTACAGTGAAGTTCTCGTGTTATCACATCTGCTAAAGTAAGAAGCTTTTCCATAACTTTGTCATGTATCGTTCACCATAAAGTCCACTCATTAGAGAACAGGAATTCCAGAGTAGTTTTTCAGCATGATGTATTTGCACAGGGGGGTTACTGACTCCATCGTAAGAATAAAGATGGGTTCACTAAGGAGCAGGAAATGGTTGTAGTACAGGCCTGCAAGAATGCCCCGGAATACAACTGGCCCCAAAAAACAGCAAAACGGGTCGATACTCAGATGCTTTAAAGAACATTCTGTGAGAAGACACGGAACGAGGGAATCTAATCTAACTTATTTCTTTCATCCGTTTGTCAACTTCTCTGATTGACCTGACCAGACTAAATACACATTGGGAAAAAACTCTGTGGAAAACCACAAAAGCGTCAATTGACGCAAACAAATGGCTTTAGCACCTCTGCATGGTGAGGCTGTAAGGCCGTATTTGTACTCACTTCCAGAATCAGCACCTGTAGCTCGCTTCAAACACTCACAGCCAGACCGAGCGTCTCTACATGCCTGATGTGCTTCTCACCTCCAGAGAATCATCGTCAGCATCCAAGTTCCTTCAACTTCCTTAAATCAGACACAAAATACGCGTCTCTCTGCTTTTCTTCACCTAGACAGGATGCCACACTGTCAAATGACTTCCTCAGATCAGAACACACACACACACACACACACACACACACACACACACACACACACACCCTCCCCATGCTGACTCAGTGGAGGTGGGGGAAAGGAGAAAAAAAATAAAAACGCTGAAGTCCTGTGGGCCCTCCTCTCGCCCTCCCTATAGAAGGGGCTCCCTATAGAAGGGGCTCTATTTATAAGCGTCGTTAAATACATCAAGCCCGTGTTGGATCACTCGAATTAAAAAATACAGAGTTCGGAAGAAAAAAAATGGCTCAGGAAAGAATTCACATACCGATCATCCGGGACACACCAATCATGGTGTACGAAGAGACGCCGATCATCCCGAATGCGCCCAAGAAGCATGTGATGCACCTGCTTCGGACCCAGCTCCGTCCTTTGGAATCGTTGAAGGAAGAATGGCCGCTGAAACCGTACGGGCGGCGTGGTGCATGGGGCTACGTGTTCAAATATACGACGGGGGAGCTTTGCCTCTATCAGCGAGGCGAGGGTGAAAAGCAGGGAGCTGTACCTTCTATAGCGATGCTGAACTCCAACGACTGGGGTGTACTGTATCACATGATTGTTCGACATTTTCGGGCAAACCCTGATGAAGGTGGCGCCAAGCCCGTCGATCCAACGCTGACACCAGGTCGGCCTCTGAAGCGTGAATCCGTGGAGGGTGATGCACAAACAGGATCTCCTTCTTGGAAAAAAAAAGTGCTTTACAGCATTGCGTGGCAGTCCAGAGCGGGTGTTTCAGGCACTATGTGCTTTCGCGCCTGCATTTGTTGCTACGAAGGGAAAAAAGGCTCAGAGGAGTTTTTTTTGGAGACCTTTAACACCAGCTGCGGAGTATTCCATACATTGTTAAATGTCCCGCTGGTCGCATGGAAGGAAAGGTTTGGAGGACCGGACGATAAAATCGGCTCACTTTTTCGCAGCTGCTGCTACTGGAAAGACCTTCTAGCGGTTAAAAAAAACCTGTTTCCTTCGGCCTCCATTCAATCCTCCAGCTTTTAGTTCACCACGTCCACGATCCTACCAGTTTTTCTGCTTAACCCCGCCCCACGGACCTTCCTGCCACCCGTACACATTATAAAGACTGCGATCGATCATTCCACATCAAGAAGATATGGAGAACATCAGGAGTATCCGTAGAACCAGCTCTCGCGTCCTCATCGATCCGCTGTGGAGCAGAACTCCGTTGGTGGAGTACCCCATCAACATGTTTGCGGATGAATCGTCGAATTTGATCTCCCCGGACCCTGACTCTCAGCCTGGTCCCTCTCGATCGCTGTACACCATTCCCGAGACCTGCGACCCGGATCCAGGGTCCCTGGGAGATGATGAGGATCGAAGCAGGGAGGTGAGCGCTGACGACGGAGACCTTCAAGTGGATGAATCCCAAATCCCCGACTCTGAGGATTTTGTGGAGCCGGAACCAGCATCTTCGCCTCCTGACACTCCAGAGGTTGAGGAATCCGAGGATGAGCTGGACGGCTGGATGCCCTCGGCCATCATCAAAACCGTCAAAACAGCGGTCATCCATCTGCTGGACATTGTGACTCACAAGTACCGGGAAGAGCTTTGCTACGGATGTCAGATCAGACATCCGAATGAGAAACAGCATCCTTGTTTACAGCAGGTGGACGAATATTTCTATCAAACTCACTTTTGCCGTCTGATGGAAAAACTGTGTACCGACCGTTTCATTCCTGCTATTCAATGTTTGTTATTCATGCGCAACATTAAAATCGACGATGTGCGAGTCAAAACTGTGGCAGAGACTTTGCTGAGAGAGATGAGATCCAAAGAAAAGTTTGTGGAAACTTTTGCAGATGTGTACGACAATCTGATCGGGCTGGATGTTGTGAAAATTGGTGAGCTTGGAATTGTGAAAGAATGCTGGAATGAGAACTGAGGCAGGCCTGGAGCTGTCCTGATGTGTTCAGTGTTGTTTTTCCATCTAATCTTATTTTTAGTTTTGCATGTCATCATTTCTTTGTAGCTGGGCATACTGTTCTTAATTTTAAAGAAACTTTAAGTTGTGTGTTCTTGTACCTTTTCAGTTTCATGTCTGTCATGAGACAGGTTAGTTTTACCCTACTGATGATGTGTTGTTGCAATAGTAATCCTTCTTCCCTCCTGCTTGGTAGAAAAATTGCTTTGTGCGTGTGTGTTTTTTTAAATAAAACAACAAAAAAAAAAGAATCTGGTTTTCTTTCAGTGTTTTTGAAAAAACATGACTGACAAAACGGTGGTTGAAAAAAGCATTCTACCCCCCCTTCATCGACCTGCCCTCATCTGCCGAACCATTTACGACCCAACCGTAAGTGTGTGTGTGTGTGTGTGTGTGTGTGTGTGTGTGTGTTCTGATCTGAGGAAGTCATTTGACAGTGTGGCGTCCTGTCTAGGTGAAGAAAAGCAGAGAGACGCGTATTTTGTGTCTGATTTAAGGAAGTTGAAGGAACTTGGACGCTGACGATGATTCTCTGGAGGTGAGAAGCACATCAGGCATGTAGAGACGCTCGGTCTGGCTGTGAGTGTTTGAAGCTCGCTACAGGTGCTGATTCTGGAAGTGAGTACAAATACGGCCTTACAGCCTCACCATGCAGAGGTGCTAAAGCCATTTGTTTGCGTCAGTTGACGCTTTTGTGGTTTTCCACAGAGTTTTTTCCCAATGTGTATTTAGTCTGGTCAGGTCAATCAGAGAAGTTGACAAACGGATGAAAGAAATAAGTTAGATTAGATTCCCTCGTTCCGTGTCTTCTCACAGAATGTTCTTTAAAGCATCTGAGTATCGACCCGTTTTGCTGTTTTTGGGGGCCAGTTGTATTCCGGGGCATTCTTGCAGGCCTGTACTACAGCCATTTCCTGCTCCTAAGTGAAGCAATCTTTATTCTTACGATGGAGTCAGTAACCCCCCTGTGCAAATAGATCATGCTGAGAAACTGCTCTGGAATTCCTGTTCTCAAATGAGTGGACTTTATGGTGAACGATACATGACAAAGTTATGGAAAAGCTTCTTACTTTAGCAGATGTGATAACACGAGAACTTCACTGTAAGAAACGGACTGATGAACAGGTGTCTGAATATGCAGAAAGATTTCTTAAATGTCGGAAAGAAATGGTAAAATTAAAAGTGCCGCATAAAGCTGAACCTTTCTTTGTGTCAATGATCATTAATGGACTGGGAACACAGGATGCTGATACTTTAAAGAATTAGCAGCCCCAGACGTGTTTTCATTGAGTCCTGTGGGATTACGGAAAAGGAATAGAGAATTAGATGCAACTGGATTGTTTGCAAATCCAAAAAAAAAAATAAAAGAAAAAGCTAAGATTCATGCTGTACACAACTCTGGGAGAGTATAGACCGTTTGTATCAACACTACCAGGCTTCAGAGGATGAGGACGAGACAGGATGAGACCAAATCAACGACGATTTAGGGGCTGACGTTATTATAATAATACTAATGATCAAACACTGGCAAGGGGGAAGAAACCTTAATGATCAGAGACTGTGAGCAAAGGAAAAAAAAGAGATGAAGCTAAAGTAGCTAGACCCACCGGAGTGCCACAAGTGTTGAATCAAGGCCAAAACTCAACAAGTACCAAAGACAAACATTACACCATTTCTGTGGAGAAAAACTTCTACACAATGAAGCGGCCGACAGAACTGGTACGCTGACGGTGATCAAATAATAATAATAATGATGGTTATTCAGGCACAAGTTTCAAATACAGCGGTAGAAAATACCAAAGACTTGTTTAAACATTAAAGGGAAACCAAAAAAGTTTCTCGGAAATGTCGGTGCATTTCTCTCTTGTATTCGTCAGCAGGAGATATACTGTCCATGAAGTAATGACACTGTTCAAACTGTCAGCATTTCTGGTGTCCCACCAAGAGAACCGCTGTCAAAACTGTTACCGGTCGAGAGAGATGGCTGGAAATTTCAACATGTGTTTGTGATTTAGGAAAAAAGATATGCTATCAAAATTAAGATTATATAGAATTTGTGCTCCAGAGTGAGTAACAGTAAAACATTCCAAACATACATCAGACGGTAGGACAATATTTCACTGTTTGGCAAAAAGCAGCCTCTGTTTTTCTAAATGTTGATGTGGTGACTTGACTGTTCACAATAGAGGGAATCAGAATATTAGCGTCCTATCAAGCAGACCAGTAGATAAACCATTCTCGGACAGAGTAGAAAGTCCACAAATACTGTTTGTCTCTCTCCAGAGGGACTGATGTTATTATTAAAAGATGCGCACGGAAACATTGAACCATTCATCGGTGCAGTTACAAATGATCATTGGGTCAGCGACTAAAATGCTTGACATTTGTTACCAGTTTCTTCATAGACAACCAGAGGATGAAAGAGAGGAGAGGAGGAAAGGTGAGCCCGTCTTCCTATCGCAAAGGTCTGCCTGAAACTGTTTGAGAGGTCTTGTAACAAAAACTCTGTTCCTTGGAAAATGTACCCTGGCCGGTTTATGCAGAGTACAGGTGTCTTGAGATGATAAAAAATCTTTCACATCTTCCACCCTAACTTTCTTCATGGCACGCTTTTCTCAGTACAATATAAATTCATCCCCTCTATCCGTATGTCTTGCTCCTACTCATCTCCTTAACACCTAACCCATCGTAAAAACTTCAAAGTGCAGTTACAAGTGATCACTGGGACTAAAATGCTTGACATTTGTTACCAGTCTCTCCATAGACAACCAGATGATGAAGATAGCAACTAAAATGTTATTGTTTGGTCGTATGATGAGGACACTTTGCATTTTTGTTCATTAAAATCCTGCAAAATACAACGAAAGCAGAAGTTCAGTTGGATGTGTTGTTACAACCTCCGTCAGTTTGAGCGTCTGTTCCATCTAAATTATGGACGCAGCACGCAAATCATGTCGGACTGCTGGATATGGAACCTTATCAAGCAACAATTAACTATGCGGAATATCCTGTTTGTTAAAACAGTATCCCTGATCAGAGGAAAAAGAAATGGGGTCAGACCAGTGGTTCAATCACTGCTGACACGAGGAGTCATTGTGTGTCTCCAAACAACACCCCAATAAAAACCCCATTCAGTAAAAAAAAAAAAAAACTGGCTCAGTAATTCGGAGATGGTTCAGTTTTAAAGTATCAGATGAGCAACAGAGTCACGTTATATGTAGGGAGTGCTATAAACAAGATACAGGCAAGAGTGGAAGCACAACAAATCTTTTTCACCACCTAAAACAGCGGCGCAAACTGCAGCACGGAGTGATTACTGTCTGTCAGAGTAGCAAAAAGAGTGAGAAAATGTATATTGAGTTGAAATTCTGTTTCTTGTGCAACTGGTTGAGACTGTTCAGAAAAGAAATTGCTACAGGAGAAGGTATGTAAAGCTGATGATTGTATTTGTTTCTTAAACTAAGCACTTTATTTTGTTCTTTCTTCGTTCTTATATACAGTAAATGCTGCTCTTACAAGTCATATTTTGTTCTTTGGTAATGTTTCTGTGGATTTGTTAGAAAGGGGAAGAAAATCTGTATTTGCAAATCATGTAGGATTGCTGGCTGTGGAACCTTATCAAGCAACAATTAACTATGCGAAATATCCTGTTTGTGTTAAACAGTATCTCTTATCAAAGGAAAAAGAACTGGGGATCAGACCAGTGGTTCAGTCATTGCTGAACCGAAGAGTGTCATGTCTGTCTCCAAACAACACACCGATAAACCCCATTTTTGAAACCAGGAACAAAGAAGTACAGATGTGCACAGGAAAAATAAATAAATTTCAGCATCATTCATTTAACTCCGGTTGTACCAGATGTTAATGCTATCTTAGTATCAGTAGCAGCCAGAGTGAAATGGTACACAGTTGTGGATTTGTGTTCTGCTGTACACAGGAATACATAGGATTTGTTTAGTTTCACCTTCTGTGACCAACAATATCGCTTCACAAGATTAACGTTGTTTGTTTTTTTCAGACAGTCCAACCGTCGACGCTGCAGCTGTGAGACAGCAGCTTTCAGAGCTGACATGACCTGCTGACTCGGTTTTGTTTGGCGTACATCGACAACATCATTATTGTCTCTTATACAGAAAATTGAATTTGAGTTTGTGAAAATGATCAACCAGTTATTCTGTTTTTATTCAAGCGCGTGTCTGCGCTTCCTGATTAAGTTTGTGTGGCTTTATTTTGAATATTTAGAATGAGACTCTGTCTTTGAATGATTTTACTATTCATTTATACCTTTTCTTGTATTTTATACACTTTTTTAAAAACCTTACCTCCTTTTGAGTTGTATTTTCAGATCTATATATTAGAACTTGGGTGGATGTGAAGGTTTTCCAGTGATCACGTTAACTGGGAAATATCAGAGAATTTCACGATGCTTATCACAAAGGACACGACATGTTTCAGAGTTTTGAGAGCAGTAACTTAAAATTTCAAGTTAGGAGCAGATTTGGTTATCTTCAGGTCACAGATAGTAGCACTTTTGATTATTTGCTTTACATGTTAAGATGAAACCTGAGTTTCTTGTTTAGATCATAATTTTTAGGTTCACCTCTGGAGAGCTTTAGAAAGGTCATACAACCACCTAAAGTGCTACAGACACCCGGACATATCTGTTTGTAGTAAAATGTAATATCTAACAGACTGTTTGAAAATTGTATGATTGAGAAATGTTAATGAGTTAAATGTTAATGAGTCTATTTTTTTTTTCCCTTTCTACAGCTCCGGCTCACAGAATGAACCTTCGATCACTTCGCCGTCATAATCTTAAACACGCGGAGTACGCAGAATGCATTCTGACACCGTAAATACTTCATCCGTGAAACTCTGTTCGTATTTTTTTTTTATTGAAGGCCCCTCGCAACTTGGATATTCTGACAACATCGCCGACTTTAAATCCTGCCTTAAATTTTTGTTTTCTCTTGTCTCGTGGTGTAGGCGTACCGTACAAATTGTGAAACACTTGAAGGCCCTTCAGCACATCAGCCGGGCGCATTTTTATACTGCTGTGGTGAGTGTTATTATAGCTTTTTACTAAGTCTGGTAGGACTTCCACGTACCGTCTAGTGTTCTTAGCAGTGAAATATCTCCACATTCTGGTCTTTAACGTTCGGTTAAATCTTTCAACCACGCAGGCTTTTAGATCACTGGCTGTGGCAAAATGTATGATGTTGTGTTTCCTCATCAGAATCTTGAAACTTTTGTTGAAAAATTCTCTTCCTGCATCAGTCTGTAGTTTTCCAGGCGTCTGGCTCTCGCGAAAGACGGATTCAAAGGCAGACACCACCTCAGCCGCGGTCTTCTTTCTCAAAGCTCGCACGTACGCTAATTTGGAAAACACATCGATGACCGTGAGTAAATAACTATACCCATCATTTTCATCGGCTAACGCTCGCATATCGCAAAGGTCTGCCTGAAATTGTTTGAGAGGTCTTGTAACAAAAACTCTGTTCCTTGGAAAATGTATCCTAGCCGGTTTATGCAGAGTATAGGAGTCTTGAGATGATAAAAAGTCTTTCACATCTTCCACCCTGACTTTCTTTCTTTCTACCCCGCCGAAACTACCATGATGACTCGGCTTGTAATATAACCTCTTCATAACACGTTTCTCCACCATCTCCAGGTACAATATAAATTCACCCCCCTCTAACCGACTGTCTGACTCCTTCTCATCCCTTCAGATGTGTCAACACCTAACCCGTCGTAAAAACTTCAAAAGACCTCAGACGGAAGGAAGTGGGGGGGGGGGGGGGGGGGGGGGGGGGGGGGGGGGGACAAATGCGCAGTGGACATACGCTGGACAAATGGTGGACAAATGGCAAGGGGAGGGGTTTATTGGGGGGCCATAAATCTTTCGTTTGACATATAATACCGTATCTGTCTCTCTAATGCTCACCTGTCATGTAAAAAAACACTGAACTGTGGCAGTTTGGAAAAAAAAGCCTGAACACAGTTGTATAACACAGTTACTATTATCATGGTTGTTATTATTCTTATTATTATTGAGATGCTGGGACAGAGGTGGTGAAAACATGCAAACTCCACACAGTAAGGCACCAAATCAGAGTCGCTGTGAATATACTGCTATCCCATACTGCTGTGGGCTCAAACCTATAAAATCAATCCATCTTAAGAGCTCGCAAAACCATCTGTTACCTTAAAAACAAATAAAAGAATCTTGAAATGGATTCTGAAATGAACAGACAGCCAGTGGGGAGACGCTAAAACTGCTGAAATGCTTACATTTTCCACTTCAAAGATGTGCAGCAGCATTTTGGAGCAGCTGAAGACAAATGAAAAAAGTTCCACCAACACCAAGAATTACAGTAATCCGGTTAAGTGTTGACTAAAGCCTGGATTACTGATGCAAAGTTCTCAATATTAAGGGCTTATTTTAACTCATTCCTCAAATGGAAGAGTCTTAAATATGACTCGATGGTTTGTTATGGTGGATTTCACACATTTAGCCAGAGTACCAAGATCTCTTTTATGTAAATTATGTAAACTATGCTTTGGCCCTCTTCTTTGAGAAATCCTGTCTTACCCCAATTTGTGCAGAAACACACCTCATTGAAATATTTATTAAAAACGTTCGGGTAAATTTTGACAAATTTTGATTCAATATTTAATCACAACACCCTTAACACCCTGTTGTAGTTCTGTAGTTTTTCTGACCCTGTCTGCCGCCTGGTATTCCTTTATGCTCCCTGATGTCTGGTGTTGCTTCCTGCCTGTTTTCAGTGGATTTTTGCTGCACTCTTATCAAAGACTTCTGATTGATTTTCAATTTTTTTTTAAAAACTTTGAATAGATGTTTTACAGGATGACAAAATGGTTTAAAAGTCAGTAATTTCATCCAGTGATATGATCATTTCTTCACATTTGAATATCGTTACAGTTGGTCTATGTTGTCATCTTTTATAGAAAATAAATGCCGCTTTTGCATTCATTGCAAAATTTTACCAATCGTCCTTTTTCTTAATGACATAATTTCACCCATTAAACCACTTTGTTTTCCTCCAACAGCTCGAATTTCTAATTTCAGGTTGACTCCTGAAACTGTGAACCTCGTTGAGTTCAAAGATAGTCTGGAGCTGAACTGCTCCTTTTCTCGATCTGGAAATTCAATAATTCAGTACTGGACCCAAGAACCATATGGGGGCGGTTATACTCTTTCGTTTCATCGCAACTTCATATTGCTCAAGGTGGACAACGTGACCCGAGATCATCAGGCGATCTACACCTGTCACGTGGCCGAAGATTTCCCTTTGACCCCCAGCAATCCTGCAGCTGTGACCGTCTACTGTGAGTAGTACTTATTAGGGATCAACTGATCATCGGCCGGGCACACATACACACTCTGAGCTCCCTGTGTATGATCAATCCCACTCAAATTTAACACGCAAGTATCCCCGATTTGACGCCTCCTGAACTGAGCCACAGCACCCTGTTCTTCTTCCTGCTCCTGAAGGCGTGTTGCTTCCCAGAGGTCATCATTTAGTCTTTAACGCTCAGCAGCTGTCACCAGGTCCATGGTCGCAGCGATCGCTGTCTGGTTCTCCTGCCATGGCATCCCGGCAAATCCATGAGACAGACGGAGAGGCTGAGGGCAGCACCCAGAACACTGTCGTATTACATAGAAAACCTAGATTTCTCTGTTTTGATTCACTTTGTGGAAAAATGACAATGATTTTGTCGTGTTGAGAACCACAGTGTCTCTTCCTGTATCTACCAGGAGGTTGGATCAGCTCCCTCCCAGTCCAGCCTGATTGAAACTTTGTGATGCCATTTGTATGTCATGTTTTTTGAGTAACTAACAATTTCCGGTTCTAACTGTTTGATTCTACTTGCAGACGGGCCAGAAAATGTCAGATTGACACCATCAAGATACGAGAATGAGGCAGGATCAGACATCATAATGGACTGTTCAGCTGACTCCAGACCTCCTGCTGAGTTTACCTGGTTTGTCGATGGAGTTCAGCTGCCGTACAATGGATCAGAGCTCAGACTGATTCATCTTAATGAAAGTCTGGGAGGAAACCTCATCTGTCAGGCCTTCAACACCAAAACTCTGAAATATCAAACATCTAAACCTTACATCATTGGTAAATCTCATTGATGACTTTATATACAGAAATATGGCTTGGAATATGACAGCTTTATTGAATAATGAAACACTGTACTGTTGTTATTTGCCACAGGTTGCTGTGAAACTCACCATAAATTTTGGATTTTCAGCACTTTGTCACCAAAACATCGACTTTTGAATGATGAATATCCTTATACATATTGACAAATCTTATCTGTCATATTGACAGATTAGCCTTTTTTTTTTCTTTTTTTTTTTTACAATTTTGAAAACCTGAATCGAGATTGACACATTTTGAGCTGATTTTTGCTGACACGTTGAGATATAGACAACTGTCTACGCACATTGTCAAATACTTTGGAAAAATAAGGCCCCCATGTAATGTCATCTTAGGCCTGGCTTCTGGTTTTGTTAACGCAATGTGTAAATAAATGTTTTCTTTTTATTTTAGGATCTTCCGCTGGATCATCAGGCTGTGGTGCAAGTTGTGTTACACTTATAGTGATCTGGTGTATCGCCCTTATGAGTGGAGATTACTTCATCTAGACAAAGTAAGCAACAAGGCTATGTCATTCTTTTTTTCAAGAATATTTTTTAAAAGAAATTCAGCAACACTTTCTTGGGAGAGTCAACTTGTAGAAGCTCAACCTACAAATTCAGCTTTGTGTTTTGCCCCGAGTTTAAGGGCCAAAACACATGATTATGTCGATGATTATGAGTTCCAAATTCAACTCAGTGTAGTTTTGACTGAGTTTTGAGGTATAGCTGGTTGTTTGACCTTTTTTTTTTTAATTCCAACATATAGAATGAACATCTAAATGGGAAATATGAAGTAAAGTTGCATCTATTCAGGTAGGTTTTCAGCACTTTTTTTTTTTTCAGAAAATACAGCATTATGCTTTTTTTCTCCAATTATTTAAAACAACCACAACATCTGACAATTTCTCTTTTTTGCAGATGATCAGAAACTTTGCAACAAGTCTGAAGAAGACATCAGTAATGTTGTTTTCTGGAATGGATCAGTCATCGTGTCGTCACATGTGTTGTTTATGTGATGCTATACGATGATTCTTGCAATTAATTTATGTTCACTTTAACCATTTAACTTTATGTCCAGATATTTAGTAACATAGTGGTATTTTCTCTCCAAGATATTAATTGCTTTTTACTTTATTTATTATTTTATTGATGATAACTGAAATTTCTGATGATAACCTTTTATAGGAATCTTCAGTCTCACATACTATTAAAAATTACATTTCAGAGCAATGAGTGATCATCCTTTTACTAAAATGCTTTTTTGAAGGGAATTTCAATGGTCAGATTAATGCGACACTTTCTTAAATCACAGGTGTGACTATGTAATATCTTCACGAGCCATTTATCCATCACAAATGATGTGAACAAAATATGGAGCTCAACAAAATTGTGCATTTCCTGATTAATAACTTAAAAATGTGTCTGAACAGGAAATACTTAATTGTAACTGTGTTTCTGTTGGATTTGAGAAACTCATCCACCTGCAACAAAGAATGTTTACCATGTCCATTAAACCTGAAATTCATACATTAAATATGAATAGTTTGAAGCAGAAGTTTCATGTTTTTTAATTATTTACCCAGGTTCAACACAACCAACACTGTTTTCTATGCCCTACAATTTATATTCCATGATTATTAAGTCATCATTGTGAATTGGATTAAACAAAAGGGATTAAGTGAGAAAGTTTAATTTAAAAAAAAGTCCACAATAGTGTGTTGATGGAAGGACAGTGGAAACAGCAGCAAACCAAAAACGAACCAAAATTCTACTATTGTGCAGAACCGTCATGAATAATAGTCAAGCGAAGTCAAATCTATTGCAGGGAACAAAAAAAAAAGAAAAGAAAAAGATATATAAAGGATGTGGCCAGTGCAACCTCCAAAATAAGACTGGCCACAGTGGGACAGTGGGTTCTTATGGTTCGGCAGCCTCAGCGCACTAAAAGGAGCCCATTCTTATTTTTTGTTGCTGAAATATTTTTATTTTACTAAAAAAATACTGTAAAACTATGTGTAAGATCAATGGATAATGTTCTAAAAATGTGTAACAAAAATGAATGCAGCAAAATAAAAACGTTTTCACAGTATGTTCTCATAAAAATGGCTCCTCGTGTAAAAATACTAACACTGCATTGCTTAACGAATCATTTCAACGCTTTTCAACCATGCATATTTCCAGTATTCCTTTTTAAGCCATAAATAATTCCGTTACTTTTGGGGGGCAGTGATATTACTGCTATTCGGTTGTATTATTGTGGTGACCTCAAATAACTCCTATTTAAACAAAAACTGTTCAACAGTGTTGCACAAAGATGTTGTAGGTAGGGCTTTGTAACAGTAGGTGGCAGTATTGTACTACATGATAAGCAGGTGAAGGTTGAAAACAGCTGAATAGTCCAGGGTCAACAGTCACACCGCTCTGGCTGAGAGAGACCCCCACTGTGCATATTATTGAAAATCAGCCTTCGTAGATGGAAGCAGCTGATGCGAGTCAGACAGGAAGCACACATCCCTGTCCCACCACTGAAAAAGCCCCAGTCGGGGCAGGTCCGCCCTCACTGATAGAGTTTATTGTGAATAACACACTGGCAGTTCTGGAGAGCTCATGTGATTCAGGGACGCGTGGTGAGACTCATGACTGCTGACACCCTCAGTCCATCAGGATCAGATTTACAACAATATGAACAGATTAGATTATGGCAGCAGATAAAGGGCCGTGATTCCCATCTCACATCAGCATTCTTTCCACGTCCAAACAGCAGTGCTTGTAAAGGTTATTATGGCTTTACCTTTACATAAAAGTGAAGTTTATGATCTTTCTCGACGAAAAGCTATTGAGTTGTTCCTTGCTGTCTCCAACTCTGCACCTACAAAGAAGAATCTCTGGATGGACAAACAGCTCCGAACATGAGGCAGGACTGCTGCCTTCACCTCCTGCTTCTTCATTGCTGCTGTAAGATTGTCGAACACACAAAACGGGTCACAATACACACAGTTAACACAAAAGTCAGGCGCATACAAAGCCACAATGATTTCAGTGCAATGGAAAATCATTTTACAAGTATAAATATAACTATTTAGAATATTTGTTTGTTATGCATTTTATTCTTTCCATGATAACAGGTGAGGATCTGTAGAATTTTCCAAATGCTTTTCTTAATTTTCTTATCACCCTTTTGTTTTCTTAATGTGTAACTGTGAAGATTAAAGACACTCCAAGTCTATTACAAGGTTCCTGACTATCAGTTTACTAAAAGACACATAGTACATCTCAGATATATTTCAGATACATGTTAGGAGTCTGAGCAGTGAAAAAAAAAATCAGCAGGAACATCAAAGCTGAAAACCTTCTCTTTATCCACTCCGCCACTCAATAATAAATGAAAATAAATGAATAAATGAAATAAAAATAGAATGAAATGGCAGAAAGCATAAGCTGCTGGAGATAAATGCAGGCTACAGAGAGACTTTAAAATGCAGTTAAAACACATTTATTTAGAGCTTCACTCTCATCTTCCAGTGAAGCTCAGTGTTTGATTTCTCTAAAGAGCAAAAGTTAAATGAAAATAAGAAAACATGAAAGAGATGATTGGAAGTGGAATTTATTTCACTCCATATTGTTCTGGGTTACATGTGGATCTAAATGACAGCTTGTGAATTTAAATGTGAATGTTCAATAAAGCAACATGATTGACTCTTCTGACCACAGGAGAGAGATTATTAGATAACATGTCAAATTCGTCGATCCTGGTGTTTTGAAAGTTCAGGAAATCCATTGTGGGGAAGGAAACAGCAGATATGTAGTAGCTTCCGTCTTCCTTTTCGTCTTTGCTTTGGTCTGGCTGAACGGCAGAGTTTCACCCAGCGACCCCCGCCGGCCCCCACAGCCAGTGTGACCCCTGATGACCTCCGTCTGCCACGTGGGCATGAGCTTCAGTGACGGCACCAGCGAAGCAGTGAAACTCTCCATCAGCTCGGAGCTTCAGTTTAACGGCGCTTGCATCCAAATAACCAGGCGGCTTTTTTTAAATGAGCGGCTTGAATCACGGCCATCCAGGTTTTCCTCTAAATTACTTCTCATTGTCTGTATTGCAGCTTGATTGTCGCCATGTTAAGCTGGCGCGGAGTAAGTAATGACTGTGTTAAGTTTAATTGTGCCGTTCTGCATTTGAATGACACACTGATCCATAATAATCCCCTCACGCTCAGCCAGCGTGGAACATGCTGCTTTTCCCAAGTAACTGTTTAATATGTGTGACTGTACTGTTTATGTCTTGTCTGTCCCAGATGGCCCAGAAAATATTCTTTTGAAGTTGTCTCCCTCGCACAACAATACTTTGAAAAGGGATCAAACATCGGCACGATGTGCTCGGCTGTCTCCAGGCCAGCTGCTTTGTTTCAGCGCTTTCTGAATGGAGATAAGCTGCCTCATACCAATGCGGCGCTCGCACTGATGAGCGTTCGGAGTGGGAGCCGGAGCTGTCAGGCCTTCAGCGGCAGAACAGTGAGATACCACACATCTCCAGCAGCATCCATCCCCGTGTTCGTTGAGTTACAGTGACTGAAACTGACACGCAAGGTTTCAAAACGTTTATTATTACTCATGATTACTCTATTTATTTTGCATCCTGCAACTTGAAGCAAATGTTACTGTGCTTGATATCGAAAATGATGAGTGAAATTTGAAGGTTAACTATCAATAGGATGGGTTCAGTGAGAATTAATGTGGTTTGCACCAAACTTTGACCTGATCATGAAATCAAATCAACTACTCAAACTAACACAGCACATTTTTCACACCGCAAAGGTCTGCCCTCACCAGGTTTTATTAGACTTGTATCACATCAGCATGCATTTAAGTGTAAAGGTCTCTGCTGCTTAGCTGAAATCGATACCTGATTAGTACGTATTTCAGAAAACATAACACACCGATCGAACGCTGAAGCTCTCAAGAGCCGTTTCCACGTTATGGCTTAACGTTCTAGTTTCATTCAGCTGTAGTTTAATAGTATTTTTTATTTATTTTCCAGAGCCAAAAACCAGCATTTAGCACACTAAACGGTGAGCATTTAACTCTTCTTTTCTTATGGTAATGGTAGATTTGTTTTTTTAAAAAACAGTGAGATTTAACGTTCTTCTTTTCACCTTGTTTTGAAGGATTAGGCGTGAAACGGGATCAAGAAGACCTGTACGGAGGAGCCATCTGTATTCAGCTCACTCTCAAGGTGAGTTGGAGCTTTTGTCTTGTTGATCAAAGCGTTGAGTCATGTTTTTAATCATCTGTGAACCTGGGTTTCAGAAGTGTAACACACAGGAGGAAGCACCAAAGAAGACCACAAATGCCTCAATGAACACTTTGAAGAAAAACAGAATAACATCATTAAAATTACAAAATATAAAAATAATGCCTTCTTCTCTTGGTTTTCGTGTACTTTACTCCATTTTAATTAATGCCATTTTCAATTATTCAGACGGTTTTTTAAGAATTACTACAAAATGAAAAGTTAATACAAAAAATACTACACATATGATAATTGTGTATTTACGTAGTCTCCATTAGAGACGCTCATCTCAGAGCTCATCCTGAAAACATTTACAATCTGCAGATTTAATTTCATTTCAGGTTTTTGTTTCCCATGTTGTGCCAGAAACAATAATGTTATGAACCCAAATTCAAAATACAGAAGAAGAAAAAAACAATTCACATGAGCAGCATGAGTGAAAGTGGAAGGAAACCTCAAACAGAAGCATCCTCAGGCGGCGGCTTTCTGCCTGCACAGGTTGTGGTTAGAGGATAGTAAGGGGAAAATAATAAACAAGTTGATATAAAGCCAGGAAAATCTATGTGCTGCAGACCTGACAGCGGTACGAGGCACAGATCACATTAGTTCTACAGCCAGACATCCCTGAAGAGGACGGTACATGAAGAAAGGAGCATCCACAGGAGGAAGACGCATAAAGCCACGTGAATAAAAGAGGATTGAAGAGAGGAGAGAAGCTCAGAGTCTTAAAGAGAGTCTCCAAGACGTGTAAAACACCCAATAATGTAAAATAATGAAATAGTACAGGTTGCAAATCTTAAACAAACATTTGAAATGTTTTCTATGAAGGAAAAAGGTAAACTGGTAAGCTGTGATGCAGTCTGCAGATACTGAAAAGAGCTTTTTCTAATCATTAAAAACAGTAATGCAGCTGCTCCCACTCACAAAGTGCAAAGCACACATTTATATAAGGGTCCGGAAACCAGCAGCTGGAGACAGATCTTCTATAGATCCCTGAGTTTTATTACCGTCACGTAATGTTGACAGAGTAACTCTGCAACACGTCATACTGGGAGGATTCAGCTGATATCTGAGTGTTTCGCAATGAAGTCAGTACTTTGTTGGTTCACGCGCTATCAAAGGGTGTTGAACCAAGGTTAACGTTGGGAAGGATGGACATAATGACCATGTTCAGTCCATAGTATAGATAAACTGTGAATTATACTTTAATACTTCATGATTCTGATTCTGTGATGAGCTGCACTTTTTCTGTTCTGTTGTACTATTGTTTTCTTCTTTCTTCATCAGACACTCATCATCAGTCTTTCTCTGCTCTTCTCTCTGAACCTAATCCATCAGTCACCCATTTAAAACTTTACGCCACGCTGTGCGGCTTCATCTGTCTCCCTCCTGACTGCATCACCGGTCATCTCCTGATAAAACTGCTTGATATTAAATGGAACTAACTCAAAAAGTAATAATAACTAATAATGGAATCAATTTTTGAACGGCCTTTTCTGAATTTTTGCATCACTAAATCCACAATTCATCAATGAATCTGCCTTTTTTTTCTATGAAACAGAGAAAACAAAAACAAAAGACAGTCATAAAAGATTCATATTACATTACAAAGTGTGGTGGAGTTCATTAATAATCTCTCACTGCCCTGCTGGACTGCAGGTGGAGGCTGGAGTGAACTCACCTCACTTCTACCGGCTCCGTCATTAGTCATTGATTAATTCATCCAAACGCTCGAAACGAGAGCGGAGTCATAATGACGTGATGAATTATGAATTGATTTCCAGCACTGAATATTAAACACATCGCAACTCACTTTGGATATCTGGAGATACTTCCTCGTAAAGTAGAAACTCTTCTATTTCATCCCCCCTCTTTCATGGTTCATGGAACCGTCGTTTTATTCACAGCGGCGGCGCACTACTGTTCATTAAAGTATTATTTTCTCATTTAGTGATGAGAGAACAGCGACCGGGTTAGATCTAGAAGCAGCCTCTCTCTGCAGGTCTGTCTGGTTCACATATCTGAAAAACACTAAAGGTCTAAATCTCACTTCCTCACTGGCTGCTCAGAATATTCAATACAATTAAACATCTTGTATTTATCTTCATTGCATTTAGTTTTGTTGTACAATAAAATAACACTTGACTCATAAAAAATGCCTGTTCTCACTGTTTGCTCATGGTTGGGTTTTTCCGGGTGGGGTTAGAAAAGTATATGCTGTGTTTATTCAGCTGTGCTGTTTCTCTGCATTACTGTACATTTACTGTCGTCTTTTAACAGGCTTGGAAATACAGTCAACAAGAACCGTCATGCAGGCTTGTAAAAGAACAAATGCTAGCTGACAGAAAATTCCTCCTACATTGATTAAAACATCAATTAATGTAAAATGAAAAAAAACAATTAGGCTGTTTGAATATTTCCAGCCGTCAGCCACAACTCGAAATCAGTTAGACTTTATGCTGGAGCTGAACGTCTTGGTGCGAGCGGAGGCAGCGGAGGCAGCGGAGTGTGTGTGAGTCACTCCGGAGGAGGCTGAGAGTCTCCTGGGCTTCTTTGATCCTCCTCCTGGAGGAATGCCACGGCTCACTGCTGCTCCTCAAACACCACGATGACGATGAAGGAGGCCCAAAACCACTCAATGAAGAGCTCGTAAAACTGACTCAGGCCTCTGCCACGCAGACGAAGATGTAACGCAGGTGCATTTATTGAGTCTCTGTGGAAAATCCTGAAGGCTATCTATCCAGTCTTTTTTTAAATAATAGTTAATGCAGAGTAGAGAACTTCCTCTGCAAGTCTGCAGTCTTTCACAGGGCAAACAGAGAGAGACAGACACACACTCACTCATTCACCCGATGTGAAAGCACTTAACCTCAAAGTGTTTTGAAAGTGAGATAAAAATCAAGGAACTCAGACAAAACAGATGTGAGAGAACAAAGGTCACACCAGCTCACTCTGAGTGATAGTGTGAACCGCCACGCTGTTGATACTATGAAATGACCACAGCAGTAGATTCCAAGACATTACAGATGTGATAAATGTGTCATAAAATAAAGGTTAATAATATTTGTTTCTGAATGTTTTCTGTATGTTATGTGACCTTGTTCATCTTCCACAGTCAACACTGACATCAGGTTGGACATCAGCTCTTTATACGTTTCTCAGTGTATCATTAACTTCTTCAATCCCCTCAGAGCTTTTTTTTAACAGAATCTGATTATTCAAAGGGATAACCCCACTGGATTGTCACTTTTTAAATAAAAGTAAACAACATTTCTCAAATAAAAGACATTCTACCAAACAATGATCTATCAACCTCAGTTGACTCCCGCGTGAGCACGAACAGGCTGAGGCGTTTGCTGCGCTGTGGCGTTGTTAACCCTCTGTGTGGTTTGCGTTTTAGCGGGTGGGGGCTGGAGCTGGTCCTGTCCTGTGAGGGTGGGACAATAAAAGCTGCAGCACCTGCGACTCTCCTGGTTTCAGATTTTGGAGCCTTGTGACCTGGAGGGAAAGGTTTGTAAACCATGGAGACGTGCATCTTCTGGACTGCGGTGATTCTTGCTTCATCAGGTAGAGCTCTAGATGATGTTAGATGGAGAATATCATGACCTTCACCTGATTAGATGATCAGCATCTGTTTGTGCAGTTTGTACCTCAGACTTTAAAACTGTCTCCTTGCCATCAGGCAGGTGCGCAGGGGAGGGGATTTTACCCCAAGGCCCAGTGAGTGGAGCTGTAGCAGGGACAGTCAGGCTGACCACCACTGTCACACCTCCTGTCAAACCGTTCCTGTCTGTCAGCTGGAGCTTCAGGGAGGCCAACGTCATCACTTCCACCAGCAAGAACGTCACTGGTCCCCAGTACGCCGGCAGGATCTTCCTAGACAGAGCCACCGGCTCTCTGGAGCTCAGGAACCTGGGGCTGGAGGACAGCGGGGAGTACACCGTCAACATCATACCAGACGGGGGGCTGCAGCAGCAGGGGAAGACCATCCTCAATGTGTACAGTGGGTGTTTCGCTCTCAGTCTCTTTCTGTGCATCCAAAGTTTATTAAAGAGGACAAATGCTTAGTTTTTGTGCAGATAATCAAAGTTTATAAAGATATGTAATGGTGTGGACTATAGTCAGGGCGTAAACTGCATCTGTCAAAAAAATGAATCATGAAGAGGAAGCAAAGATCTATGAGTTCCTCTCATGTACAAGTTGCGTTTATTTTTCCATGCCTGCACACATCTGCACTGCCGATAAGCCTCAGCCGGCAGCCGCCGTTCCAGGACTCATCTCTGAGTTTGTTCCCTCGGCTCGTGAGCTAAAAGCACCACTGGAGGCCGTCTTTGTTTTATTCATCACTGTAACAGTTTCCCTGCTTTTCTCCAGTCTCTCACAAGTTTCCCAGACATTCTCAACTTTTTGTGCTGCATATTTTATCATTTCTGTTCATATTCTACTGTGTACCTTTTTCTTTCTGGCTGCATTGTGCTTGGACTGTCAGTCAAACACGTCGTATTTGAGGTTTTTTCGGTGGTACTGGAGCTGTTTATTTTGATATATATATATATATGTCGCTTCTTAAAATAAGATGCATGTGTTGCCAAAAAATCTGAAAAAGAAGTGAGTTATTGGGTATACATGTGCTGCAAATAGCAGGGAGTGCAGGGATTGTCATGTTTCATACTTTTTTTTTATTTTTATGATGTGCTGAAAATAAAGTGTTGACCAGCTTGTTGTACTTTGTGTTTTGATTACATTTGAGTGCTGCATAACTGTTGTTTGTCTCCTTAAAATCAACCGAGGAAGACAAATGTAAGGTGGGAAAAAAGTGGAAGAATCAAATTTTCTTACTTTCAGGCGGACCCTCAGTGCTAATCACGTATTTCCATGTTCTATTATACTGTTGTTAAGGGTTTGTTTTATGAGCTGCTTGGTCAAGATTTGCCAGCACGGTCACTGCTTTTCTCTCCTCTTTTTTCACTGAACCGTCAAACTGGCAGCCCTCATATCTGGAGCCAGCATCAGCAGCCCGTCCGCAGTCCTCATAGAAGATAAAAGCTCCACCAACCTCACCTGCGAGGCCTCCGGCAACATCAGCAGCACGGTGTGGATGAAAGACGGACGGCCTCTTGGACCCACCGACAGGGTCACCTTCTCCGAGGACAACGGGACCGTGTTCCTGCACCCCGTCCACAGCTCCCACCACGGCGCCTACCAGTGCCGAGTCAGCAACCCGATCAGCAGCGTGACCGTGGAACACGACCTCGTCGTCAACTGTAAGTCCTCCAAGTGAGATCGCAGCCTCTGGTTCCAAAGTGAGCAAAACAAAAAGGGAGAAATAAAGTGTGAAAGTCTGCATGTTGTAGTTGTAACACATTTCCGTCCGTCCAGTTGGGCCTCATAACTTATCAATCGTCGGACCCTCGCCGGTGTCCCCCGGGCCCGGGGTGGCCCTGCAGTGCATCGCGGCCTCCGTCCCTCCTGCCAACTTCAGCTGGACCTTCAATGGCAACGAGACACACGTGAACAGCTCCCTGTACATTATAGAGCGGCTGGAGGCCGAGAGCTTCGGAAACTACACCTGCACGGCCAGAAACACTGTGACAATGATGGAAAACTCCACCGTCATGAACCTCAGAGGTAAAAAATAAACAGCAATCAGTCTGAATATATTTCTTACTTCTTTTATAATATTTTTTTCCCTTGTTTTTGAAACCAGTTACAGTAATGTGATGGTAATTACTCTTCTCTTTGTTCATGAAGCGTCGTGCACTGCTCCCTGCTGGTCATTCTCCACGCTGCTCGGTGCTCTGATCCTCAGAGGCCTGATGTGACGAGAGGAGGCAGGTCGTAATCATATTATCTACTGACATTTGTTGTTGCTGTTGCACTAATTTCACACTGATTCCATCAATTTGATGTTTTTTTTCCACAGGTTTTCCTTAACAATAAAAAAAAAAGAATCATCCAGAATGTGTTTCACATCAGCTGTTTTGGTTTGATGTCGCAGCTCTTCAATCCTGAGATACTGTGAAGACTCTCGTGTTGAAACTTGTTAGTGGGAATCTGTGTGATAAGATGCTGAAATATAAAAACAAACTGCCGCCATGAGATCGATTGAGTCCATGCCTTTATTATTGATTCATTGCTTTAATTTGTTGTGCATTAAGCTCCATGTATTGGTCATCAGAGTGCAATAAAAGTTTGTTTCTGCAACGGATTACAATGCCGTAAATTTTCTGTTCTGTAGTAACAAATGCAACCCCAGTAATCCTTGGTGGTAAATCAAAGTTTGTGGTGGTTTATGAAGTGAACTTCCCTCCAGGGCTTTTTTCTCTAACTACATGGAAGTTGTTGTTTGAATGTAAAGTGAGATTTTTCCTTCTGGGTGACAAAAAGTTCAGCAGCGTTGCTTCACTGTTGCATCACCTCAGTACAAACATTGTGATCTTAAAGAAGAAGTTGAAGTTTTTTTTTGTTTTTTTGTTTTTTTTTTTTGTTCACCATAATCAGAACTGGACTGACAGCTTATGGACTCATTTCTCCTTGTTTCTTTGCAAAGAATAAAATAATTTGAATGGCCTGAAGATTCTTTAAGGGGACCTGAAACCACTGGTGTTTGTCAAATCTCAGCAGAGGAAACAGTGGGCGCACGCTTCCTCCCACCGAGGCCAAAAAGATTTCTTTAAAGTTATTTGGTGTGTTTCAGTTGCCCTGAAATGTAAATGTGACTCAGTGATTTGTGATTGACAGGTGACCTTGAGAGCTCTCAGACACATATTTATATTTAAAGAAACTTTCACAGATTTTAGAGAGCATTCTTCATAATTGTGTATTCTCTCGGTGCTCCGGCTCCGAAGACACGCGACGCCGTCTCTGCTGCTTTTCCATCCATTAATACTGCACAAATATTTTGTCAGCAACAGGGAAACATTTAGAGTCTCGCGCTCACTTGATGGAGCACGGCTCAGGATGCGGAGCCGTGCCTGTGCCACTTCTTATTCCTCTCATGCCGCAAAGACCTGTAATTTACATGCAGGCAACAAGCTGAGTTCGACCAACTGAAACAAGCAGCGCTTGGCATCCCAGACCTGATTACCCTGCTGAACACCTGGGACTGATTTAGCCTTGAACGCTGATTGGTGGAGATAATTATACATCACTTCCATGAGCCGCGGCTCGCTTCAGGAGGGTCGACACCAGGTCGCTGGTGCGAGGCTTGAAATTGATGCACTGTTCTGCTGTAAGCGCCTCTTTTTCTTTTTTTTTTTCCAAACACTGTTATCATCCGGCATCTCGGCTGAAACGGCTGATACTTCTGACAGACTGACAGACTGAGCACACACTGGGTAAAATGTGGACAAAGTGTATCTTCTCCCTCTCTATTTGACTCGCCGCATGTTATTGATGTTGATGGACGGCTTGTCAGATCCAGCGTGTCCATCAAATTTAGTATTCTGGGTTCTGCTGGTCTTCCCGGGTGACCTTATACCTCGCTGCATTGGAAAGGCAGTTTCCAGTTGTTGTGTGCTTCCGATAGTATGTGATCACACTAGATCAGTGGTTTCTGAGAGAAGACAAGATAATATTGTTAGCATCTGTTGGGCTCCATAAGCAATAAATACATAACTATTCTCCTGACAGTATGATGCTTTTAATTTGAAAATATTTGAAGAACGCTGGTCTATAACTGTTGGTTTTGTGCTGAACTTATGTTAAAGGTTGCTTAAAAAATGTGTCTGAATATCATATTTAATAGTTTAATCCTACATTTAATTTCTATTTCTGATGATATCTCCTCAAAGTACTGAAAGGAAGAGGCCACTTACCCAGACCCATCATACACTCCAAAAACCACTAGATGAAGATAAGCAACACGGCAAACTACTCCTGACTTGGTCTTTATTTATCAGATTAATCAATATTCAGCAGATGCATGAAGATAACGCAAGCTAGAGTAACACTTTCTTATCTTTAAACAATCTTTAATCACCATGAAAATCAAGCCATAAATCATTTTGAGAGTGAGTGTAATATATCACTGCCCACACTGGAGTTTTACAACAGTTAGCCAAACAGCTTTGAAACTATTATGTGGTTGTGAAACTTTAAAGGTGAAGCATCTGTTCATTTTTAGCTTATTACATTGAATCATAAACATATTTAACATAAGAAAAAATATTCAGTCGTCATCAAAGCATCAGCCTAATACTGCAGAGATCTCTGTCAAAGTGAACAAGAGAACTAATCTTCTGGAAAGTGTTGTCATCCCATTTTTCACCACTAGATGGTGTGACGAGTCACAGTACTGCTGAGTGTGTTTTCATTTCAGCAAAAGAAAAACAAGGTGGTACCAAGCGATTAAAGAACAGTTATCGAAATGCTCTTGGAAATTACACCAAAAGAAGTGTCTCAGCACAATTCAGTGATTTACTACTGCCACCCGGTGAGCAAAAGAGGTATTACATAACTCCTACATGGCTACCTTCAAAGCTAAAAACAAACAAAAATTAATAAATTAATTAATTTGTGGTACAAATAATATGAGGGCAGGTACATAAAAAAATCAATTCATTTAAAATAAAAAAGATTTTAAAAAGTAATTTATTCAGCCTTTCAAACAGCTTCAAAGAGAAAAGAGCAACAACAGTTAGGATATAATCATAGACTTAAAAAATACTGTATGATCTGCTTATAGTATATATGGTATGCCAATCACCAATCCCAGGTATTCTGCAGCTGTTCATGTCACTGCCTGTGGACAGCAGTGTGATTTCACCACATGAGGTCCCTGTTGTGCAGGATCAACACATAAAAACCTGATGGGCCTCTGATAGAAATCGCACTGCCCTCCTTTTATAAAACTGAGCTGAAAATCTCTCACTTCCATTATGAAGAGGATTACCAGGAGGAAGTTTAGGAGCTGCTTTATCATCTGCTGAAAGTTTCCAGTAATGAGAAGCAGCCATTCTTTTTCATGGGTAAGTTATTTTATGTGCTTTTAGTTCTTGTTTTATAGTTCTTGTTTACTGCTCACTGAGCTCATGCTTTAACTCACCTGATATGTTCACTTGTCATTGTGAAGCTCTGTGCTGCTCAGCGACACTGTGGAGCTGCTTGTTCCCCTTTGCAAAACCTTTTTTTGTCTTTTTCCTGTTTGCTACACATGGTGAACATGTCAGATATGTTTTGTTCTTGTTGCCACACTGCCGGTTTGACTCTGTGACCGATAAAGCAGAAACTGGCGGATCTCTGACTCAGTAAGTTTCTTACATTCCTCAACTTATATGTACATTTTGTTCTCAAATGAGGATTTATTAGACATTTGTTAACTTTTTCCTACTTTCTGTCCAGTATCTGTAGATGTGCATAATGGCCAATTTCTACAGATCATCTAACTTACTGCTGCAGCTGATTTGTTTGGCATTACTTCAAGGTAAGAATAAAGTTCTGAAGCTTTCATAGTTCCTGTATTAGTGATGGATGATGTTTTAGTTTTATTTATAACTAAATTGTACTAATGCAAACAATTAATTTGCCAATTAGAAATAACAGCTCAGAATTTTGTCACAGCTTCTTTATTAATTGCTGAAATTTGAGTATTGTTGATTATATTTACTGGAAAAAAATAAGATAATCAAAATAATGTCACATCCAAATTTTACAGTGTGACTACATTGATAAATAGATAACCACTCCTATGTTGATCTGTTTAATAATTAGATCTCTAGCTTAAATTTTATTTTTTGGTGATTTAAACACTGGTTTGTTGAAATATATTAAAAGTCCAAAAAACACATTTTAAAAATGTTCAACTTGAGTTTGTGTCCATTAACTGTAAAACCAAGCAGAATAGCCAAAGGATAGTGAAAAGTAGATTGACAATATTCTCAAACATAAAATTAGAAGTCAAACCAACAATAACTGCTCAATAGAAATATGCACACAAACAAAATCAACAAAAGACAACTGTGGCCCCAAAAGCAGAAGTTTAGAAACCGGATGGGCAGAACGTTTACGTTTACACAATTAATTCAAATGATCATTTCAGGATATTCTTGGAGATTTTTTAACTTATAGTAACCATAAAAACAGTGCAGGCTTCAATTTATGAAAAGGCCATTTAACAAAGGTTTGGGGGAAAAAGGTTGTTTTAAAAAACAGCCTTTAAAGAGATGTGATCTAACATCAAAAAAATGAGGATCAGTGTTGATATTTACTCTGAGATTTGAACAAAAAGTTAAACTGAAATACAACACTGACGTCCCTTGTAGTGTATGTTGACAACATACAGGAACATTTTTTAATGAGATTTTTGACTTCTTATATATTGGCAAAGGAAATTGACCATTTGGATTTTTCATTTGAAAAAAATCAACTCAGCGATTCTTAGTGGAGTTTATCTTAGAAGCCGTCAGAAAATCTGAGAGCAAAGAATGCGTGTAGAATTTAACAGTGTATTGCGTACAGATATTTTGTTCTCAGTTCTTTTACTTAATGTGCTTTAGATTTTTTTAACAGGTAGTTTTCATTACAGCTATTAAAATGGAGACACAAGCACATTGACTTTTGATTTTGTTACTTCATTTTACAAAAATACAAGTCATTTTTAAACAGACTGGATGACTTCATAAAAAATACAAGTTCATGGATAATCATTACAATGAGTTCAGAAGACAATGATCAACATCTGAGATGTTGATGGTTTTAGTAGAAAATATACGAGCAAATGTAAATAAGAAACTGTACTTTAGATGTTTTTATTCATTTATGTTTACCATTTGACATGATTCCTTCTTACTGCACAAACTGGAAGTTATAATGGAATAATCAGTATGTTGTAATTAATGACAGTGAATTACACCTCTTGAAAGTGACCTGTGGTGTTCCACCTGGTTCTGTTTTGGGATCTAATTCATATTTTACACAGATGAGAGATTTACAGTTTCAAATAAGTCAAATTTTATCAAATAAGTTAACACTTGTTATTTACTGATGGTTTACTGACTCTGATGTAAAAGAGTTGGTTATAACAGTAGAAAAGCAGCAGGTTGTGTTGAAAAAAATATTTTGATGTCAATAAAAGATCACAAAATGAAAATAAAATTAAATGTGAGGTTTTTCGGGGAACACCAATTACTGAATTTACATTGTGCGAACATCGAGCGAGTGTGTGAAACACCTTAAAGACCTGCATATTCTCTATTTTCACTTATAGTGCCATATACATCCTACTGTGCTGAGGTTTTGGGGAAATGTATATAAAGACACTTCAGGAAACAGCTCTTACATTAATAAATAATGTCGGTTGTTTTGATTTCACAGATCTTTCATTGATACGGTTCAGCACTTTCAATTTTTCAGAGTTTTTGTATTTCAAAACATTGGAAACACGGTATCAGGTTCAAAGTAAAAAAACCTTCCTTATTTTATTCAGCAGCTTTTTTAAGTTCAGAGAAGGGAAATTTAATTCCAGAGGGCTGTTTAGTTTTGAGTCACGTAAAGTTAGAATTAATGTACAATATAAATGCTTCTGCTCTGGGAATTAAAGTGGAACGCTCTCAGTTATGAAATTAAATAAAGTATGTCGCTGTTACCTTTCAGAAATGCTGTAAAATACAGAATAACTGAGCGTGACGGTTGAGACTGACGAGGAGAGGAAATGAATATAATTATTTATGTTCTCGTTACACATTTTTATTGTTGTTGTGGGGTTTGTTTTTCTGTTTGTAAATCGCTCATGAATAAGCCACTGGCTAACCCTATCCCTTTCCTTGACCATTTTAAGTGTACATCATTTTTGTTTGTGTTTGTATATTAAATATTTTCATTCATTCAGAATATTCAACTGTGTCTTACTCAAGCCGTGTGTTTAATCAAACTAATTTTTCAAACTAATCAATCAGTTTCCTAAAGCATGCATTCAGTTGTCCATTTTTATACACATTTATAAACCGATCGATAGGTCTGTACAGTAAAGTCACCACATGGACGTATGACCATTTCATGGTTTCACAGCTCCACACTCCAACAGAAAGACGAAAACCTTCTTTCTATAACATAGTGTTGAAATTCTGTTTCGCCTTGCAGTTAGAACCCCTTTCCCTTCCAATGCAATACTTTCTGACTGTCCCCTGGCGGTGCACTGGATTTTGGTTTAAATATTATTTCTGCTGTCTATACTTCCGACGTGGCTCCAGGGAAGGAGCTCCATGCAGAACTCAGAATGCGATGTGACTGACAGGTTTTATTCCGAGTCCAGAAACAGTAGAAGTTTGGTGCAGAAGGAAATCAGTCCAGACATGTGAAAGGTAAAGGAGAGATCCAGAGAGCAGATACAGGCTGGACTGAGACGAACTGCCAAGACTCGCACACATGACACGATCAATAATAAGGAGGCATGAGAAACCAGGGAAGAGTCATTAGGAAGGCACAGAACAACATTAATGTGCAGAAACATGAATCATAAACATAATAAAAATAGTAACCAGACAAGAGATCAGTCGTCCTCAATAATTTCTGCTTCATCATGAAATTCGTGATGTTTCCCATAAATCAGTGACACTGTTTGAGCCTGACTGACACAAAGCATGCATGTGTGAAAGCTGGTTTTGCAACCGGACACCCAGAAGATCACAACAAGGTTTTAGTGTCTTAAAACATTTGTACTGTTTAATTTTGCATTTGTTTATAGTGAGTTTGATAAGGATGTTAAAATAAGCTCCACATTTAGCAGAAAAGCTGCTACTATTCTGTTGTAAGACATGTCCTCAGCTGGTCCCCCGCAACTTTTATTCATGGACTTTACAGCCGGAATTCATGTGTTTCACGAATTCTTAGGATTTGCAATCTTTTTTTAGTTTCTTCAGTTCCTCCTCTTTTCCTCACAGCTTTAACTTTGCGACAGTGATTTCACACATATGGTGTTCTCCTTTTTTATTTTTTGCCACATTCAAAAATTACTTTCTGTAATGTCAGCATTCATATGATGATCTTAATGCAATTTCCAACAGATTGTTCTCATGTGAACAGACTTTAAAACACACAAAAACCTCATTTTAACACTCCTGCCTCTAAGTGTCAGTCATGCTGTCATTCTTTTAAAACCACTAACTAAAATCACTAATGTAAACTGAAAGCTGTTCGCATGAGAGCACAAATTAGGACTAAATAATCTACTTGTCTTTCCTTTCTCCTTCTTGTCATATGTTTTATTTTTGACAGGTTTTGCGGCTGGAAAACTGGTCGTGTCGCCTGAAGTGACAGGATACCTCGGGCGAAACGTGACCCTGCCGTGCGACTTCATCCAACCAAATGAAGACCGCAAAGTCAGCATTACTCAGTTCCAGTGGGTTCTCCTGCAGCCAGAAGGAAATCAAACCACTCTTGTTGTTGTTAGTAAAGAGTATGGAAAAAAAGTACATGACTCTCCTCTGAAGGGGAGAATAGAGATTATTGAACATTCACTCAGAATTCTCAACGTGGAGTTGACAGACGCCGGGCTGTACAAATGCAGCATGACCACCTATCCACTTGGGCCATTCGAACGAGACACCAAACTTATTGTTCGAGGTAAAGTAAAGTCATTTTACTTCAAAATCAAACGGCTTCAAATCGAACATGATCCCCGAGTTGGCACAGACGAGACGAGTTTAAACCGCGTTCTTTGTTGAGCGTGCATTTTTCATGGCGAGGAGCTGGACGGGTGTGAAAGTGAATCAGATGAGGTCGAGCAGCTTCCAGATGAAGCGGGAGAGGCCTGGTTGAGTCTGAACATGTGCTGAGGAGAGCTGTATTGGATAATGGATGCTGGAGATGAAGCTGCTGAGCAGCAGGAGAAGGCCTGAGTAATGATTCATGAGTGTGGTGGGAGCAGACACGGAAGTGTGACCGAGAGAGAAACACATGATCATGATGGAGTCAGTGAAGCAGCAGGACTACTGGAGATTGCTCTGTTTGGTTGGAAAATGGCAATAAAAGTCACACTTAAGGTGGATGGAGGTGTTTCCACAAACATAAATGACAGTTATTGAAAACATTAGCCTGCTCCCTTCAAAATAAAAGCAAATTCTGGCGATAACTCACATAGAAACAAGAAGAACGCTCCCTCTTCTTACCCATTAAATGCTGAAAATCTGACCTTGTTTGTTTTTAGCCCAGTATCACCCGGAAGAGTCTCCAGCTGCTCACGGTAAATCCGATAGAAGAGGAGGGATTCTCGGATAACACTGAAATCAGGACGTCATATCCACAGTTATTCAGTCTTCAGAGAATATTTTGATGTGACATCTCAGACATCTGTGCGCACACAGGGTTAATCAGCGACTCTTCTTCCTCCAGAACAGGCGCCGTTATCAGCGGGGACGATTTCAGCGATCATGACAGCAGTGGTCCTGCTGGTAATGATAACAACAGCAATGATTTACCTGTTCCTCGTCAGAAAGTGAGTGCGCGTAGGAGTGCTTTCATTCATCTCTTTGAAATCCAAATCCACTGCTAAAGGAGTGTTTATTTGTAAAACTCATAAAATGAATTGCTTGTAAATGAAGACATTTAGTTTAGTTCATTACACTTCTCCCGAGAGCTTCATTTAATTGTTCTGTGGTTTTTCATGGAGGGAACCAGTAATAACCTCATCCGAAAAATGTTTCCCAGATATATCAATTATGATTTTACATGGCGTCTTAACTTCGAAATCTAATTAAAACTCTCGATTCCTTCGCTCAGATGTAATTCTTCAGCCAGGCACCGCGTCTTAATTGGTGAGAATAAACACACATGTGACACTGTGCAAATGTCTGAGGCAAGAGTAAGACGGCGCACCGCGGCGCGGAGTGAACGAGCAGACTGGCATTAGTGAGATCAGCTTCAGCTCAAACCAGCATCATCTCTTCTTAGTGAAGCTTGCAGGCAGCTTTTGAAGCAAATCTCTGGGAAAAGTGTTTCACACAACTTTGAGAAGCAATCACGGATTGTCGGTGAACGTAGACTCTTCACCGAAACCCAGTCAGACTCCATGTTTAGATCAGGACTTCACAGGGGTCACGCCACGACTTTCACAACTCCTAATTCACATTCATCTGATAAGATAGTTCTGTGTCATTGAGGTTTTTGTTCTCTGTTGCAGAGTGAGTCGTGTGCCCATTAGTTGCTTTCTTGGTGGTGATTCATAACGGAATAACAGCATTTCTTACAAGCCTCAAACATCTGCACAGATGTGCGTTTCATTTGACTTTATGCATCAAGTTATCCTTGTCTGTTTGTTCTCGCTCCCCTGATGAAACCCTGTTTGTCTCTCCAGATACAGCCGGTCCGGCGATTGACGTAACCAGACCATCTGTGCTCAGAAGAGACGAGGTGAGCTCTGAGCTGATTTCACGCAGCATTTCAGAATTTTTTAGCTGCTTACAGACAGAAACATTAGTATTCCGGCTGCTCCAACAGAACAAAGATATGATGGTGAACGCATCCACTATGTCTCTGTCACACTTTTTGCTCACAGGATCTGGTCTACTCTGACGTCACGCTCAAACCCCACAAAGGCGGCACTCCTTCATCCAATGACAAGCGCAGAGAGGCTGCAGAGGCCGATAGTGTCACATACTCTGAAGTCATTATTTCTCCTCAGCGGCACAGATGAGCCGGTGTGTAAATGTGGGAATGATAACGCTCCTTCTTACTTTTGCAAGTGTAACTGCAGAAAAGCTCCTGAAGCCACTGTATGCATTCAGCATGGTGTCACCATTCAGTGAAATCCCCACACACTGGTGTGATCTTAATGTTTGTCGCTGCTGCAGGCCCTCCTTTGATACGCTCATGCAGACCGTACTTCAGCTCAGAGATTAGGGCTATCTAAACCAAAGTGCTCATAGTTTTTATTGCAGGAGTGTTTATGTGCAGCAGAAGCTGGTCTCTTTTTCATCTTCACCATTAGAATATAATGGAAAACTTAAACGCTTGCTTGGTCATTTCTACACTGAACATATAAACTCAAGAGGTTACAGAATCTTTTTTGACATTATTATTATGTCCCACTTAAAACAAGCAAAGTATGCGATCTTATAGAAAATAATCTTTCAGACACTATTTTTGGTTTTCATGATATATAAGCTATAATGAAAAAGACGAAAATTAAAAAAAATTCTTTGTTTTTATGTTGAAGTTTAATTATTTGAATTAAATATGTGAAATAGGGCTTCTCTTGTAAGTTCTTTCTTGAGCTGCACCTGTTGTCTTGTGGGTTTTGTTTTTTTCGCCTCAGCTGTGTGTGTGTGTGTGTGTTAACCCTTGTGTTTGTTGCTCAGACGAGCCTTGAGGTGCAAACGAACTGTCCTCGGGTAGCAATCGCCACGAGGCTGCATTCAGCACCTGTTGTTTTGTGGGTGTTATTCACTGTACCTCAACTGTATGTGTGTTAACCTTTGTTGTGTTTGGTGCTGAAACCAGCCTTGTGCTGATCGCCGTATGTGTGTGTGTCTGTGTGTGTGTATGCAGCTCATTTGCAAAGGTGTGAACGCTGCCGTTTTATACCCAAGTGAGAAATGAACAAACGATCCAAGTTTGCTGATCAGCAGACCTCAATACATTTGCAAATAAACTGTGACGGCGTTAAACTGAAGTCCCTTTGTGAAGACAGCGCCGAGCAGGAACCTGCTGTGACGGCTTCTGTTGTCATTTCTGCTGCTGCTTCTTGATGTTTATGAGTTCTTTTCTGGTTAAAATGTCTCCACAATAATGCAACCCGCAGTGGAATATAAGTCCCAGCTGCTTTCCAGGGAGGCAGATCGACCCCCAGCAGAGGCCCGGTCCTCGCTTCGTTCCTACTGCATTATGTTTATGATCAATGCTTGTAAATCACACATGGTAGTCGTTTGACATTCATCACAACATGGCTTAAATGCAGAATATCTGACTTTTCAGATAAGAAAAATACTTGGACTTGTTTTACTTTGTGCCTCTGGGTTTCTGTGAAGCTGTGTTCAGAGTCTTGTAGCAATCCACCACAGACTTGTTGATATATTTCAGCATGAACCAAAATGGTCAACCAGCCCAATTAACCAGCCCTGTTGTCCCCGGAGCGGCGCTGCTCGAATCACTGCGAACACGTCCACTCCACAACATATCGATGTGTCTGCTGCCATTTGGTGGGAGGATCAGTTCTCGGGACGGAGTAGTACGAGCAGAAAACAGCTACATTGAGCTGTTGTCTGCAGATTTCCAATATGTTGTCAAGGTAAATAACTTTTTCTCTCCCCCTTTTTCTTCCGCTGTCCGGCAGGGAAGCCACTCGCATGCATCTCCGGCACTACCAGGGACACAAACTGCTCCTGAATCTAACTCAGCAATCGGTCAAGTAATGAGGACGGTTCCTGCTTGTGGGCGCCTCTGTCTGAGATAATGTGTGTGTGGCCCGCGGGGCGTCACATGGACAGGTCACGGTTTGTGTGTAGCCTGATGTAGCATTATCCTGCAGAGAAGTGCTGGTCGTGACACATTTTCAGGCGGTGGTTCTTCCTCTTTTGCGAACCATCAAAGGAGGAAGATAAATAGAAAGGGAAGGGAAAAAAAGCATTTTCATAATCAGTGGAGAACTAACCAGATGATTCGAAAACCAGACTGACATGCAAGTCTGAGTGAAAGCCTCAACAAAAAACCTTGGCACTAATTTGTTTTTTCGTGAAAAAATCCATTCCGACGTTGAATTTTGCCCCGTTTTACAGGTGGTAATCAGGAATGAACCAAACCATGTTTTTAAAAGTACTAACCTTTAGATACTGAGTACCGATGCAATCAAATAACAAAAAGCCACACATATTTCATCCACAAACGATTTGAGGAGGATGTGCGTCGCCACAGACCACCTGCACTCGACCTCCGTGTTGCCGCTACACACACCTCAAACACAGCAGTGCCGAGTTTCTATCTACGCTTCACACTCACACACACTCCAGCTCGCTATCAATAACTTCAATCGTGGTTAGCATGTAGCGTCGCTGGTGCGTGAACCCCGGTACTCTTTAGCATGTAGCACGGCTCGGAGTTAACGTGCCGAGCGGTGAAACGACATCCGGCTGACCCCGCAGGTCCAGATGTCATCTGCTACCCCATCTTTTGATGGATCGGCCAATTCAGGTTGACACCCTCATATTTGTCTCATAAACTGCAGTCAAGGCTCGCTCTCTCTTGTGCGACGTTGTACAGGCGGTATCAGGGATCTTTTGAGCAATATTCGTCGCTGTATTTTACATTCTTTGTCTGCTGATGGTGCAGGACAGCGATTTTTGACTGGAAACTGGAATTCCTTCCATTTCATTTCACTGCTGTTCCTCACGTACTCACTGAGAATTGTACTGTTTCAGTAACAGTACATTAAGAGGGCATTAAGATCAGAGCTGATGCAGCAATAAAAGCTTCTCATTAAAGCCGTACTGTGAGGGTAGATTTTTGAAAACCTGCAAGCTGAAAGCTGCAAAAAAAAAAACACACAAAGACGGAGATAATAATGTTAAAGAGGAAAGCAAAAAATCCATAACTTAATAGAGGGTCCAGATACTTAAATTAAAGTCAAAGTTATGTCAAATATGCCTTGTAATTATAATATATCCACACACGTAAACCTCTGAATCCGCTCATTCATCATCCACGACGGCCCTATCCTGCTCAGGGCTGCAGCGCTGGAGCCCATCCAGCTACCCGAGAGGGAAGGCACAGTAAATCCTGCACAGGTCGCCAGTTCATCACAGGACAAACCCGGAGGGACAGACAGCCACACACACGTTCACACACACACACACACACACACGGTCAACGCAGGGTAATCGTTACACTCAACCACAGGCTCAAAGTACCGTAGCATTCGGTGTAAATACAGACATGAATATGTAAAAGCCTCTTCAGACGCTCCTCACAGGGCGGGAAGAACAGACATGGCAGAGGAGTGTGTCTGGGCGCCGTGTTTTATGTGTCACATGTAAACAAAGAGAATCTGTCCTCTTTTAACCAGTCCTGAAGGAGCTGTGCGCCGCCGCCGCCGTCTGGAGCGCATTTGGGGCGTAAGAGTCTTTTTCAAGGGCCGCCCGGGCGGGGACGAGCGCCGAATTTCAATTCCCTCACTGACATCTGCAGGAATGTGATTTAAACTGACGACTTTCAGTTATGAGTTTGTTTCTCCAGCTTCTGCCCCCCGTTTGTCTGAAGAGAAACAACTGTGACAGAAACTGTTTCACGTCTTTCAGCAGATTTGAAGCACAAGTCATGTTTTTTTCGTGTTTGAATGCAAAAAAAAAACGGCCTTGCTTGTGTTCTGTACGTAGGTGTGCCTATTTGCATTAAAATGAAAGTAGATGTGTCTTTGATTATAGGTTATTATGCTATCATTTTACTAATCCAGCACACTGGAGATCTGTGGAGCCGTCTGGAGCTCCTGCACTGATGACTCTGACACCTCCAGTCTGACGCTTTGCTGAATTTAACTGTCTTAGTTCATTCTTGCAGCTGCTGCGGTCTATTTTGCATTTAAAAACGGTGACAGAACTTGTTGTGAATGCTGCAGTCAGTCACTTTCTGCCTGATTTTCAAATAGCATTTCCTGCCCATGTGATTTTGTGGGTGTGAAATGTTGAACTCGAGGCATGAGATATATTCAGCGCTGTCAAAACATGTGACATCAAAATGAGGCTCTGCTCTTTGGAAATGTTAAGTTAAAGGTTTCTATTCTGTTGTTGAAGTTTTAAGTGAATTCATTGTAGAAATGTAAGCAGAGGTTTGCATGTATTGTTTTAAATTCAAATTTACATAAAGTTTCACTCCATCTATTTGTTTATTGTGACCTAAATTTACATTTTTCGGCGATTTTACCAGCTCCCCAGCTTGTTTCTCTTATGCAGACTCCCACCATGTAAACCAGTGAGAAAGACAAGTTAAATATATCACGAAAGTCTTTCCACATCAGGTTACTGACACTCTCTCAAGCACACATCTCACCTGTGCGACTGGCAGTGAGCCACTGAACACTCTCAGACATTAAATAATGAGGAATTTAGCAGTTTCCTCAAAAACTGCTTAGTTAGCTCAAAACATCCATTCTGCAGGCGTCTGGCGTTGCATTCCCACTCGTTTAGTTCCTCTGTCTGACTGTTTTCTCTTTTTCAAACAGGAGTGTTTACAGCGGGTTCTTATAGGTTCCTCTCTGGGGCGGTACAGTAAACATCTGATAAAGTGACTGCAGATCAGATCGGGACTGAAGCCACCAACACTGACACACACACACACACTTTCACAGTTTGTTCCATTCTGGCTTTAAGCACCCTGTCCTATTTGGACAGAGATATTAAAAGTTTCAGTTCAAACACACATAGCTGCGTTTGCCTCAGCGGGGTTCTGATGACTGTAGACTCAATACAGTGAAGCCAAACAGATGTTGACACACCAACTCTCAACAACATACAAAAGCTTGATCCTTCAAAATGAAACTAATGGCCTCCTCATTTAGATTCCACAAGTATAATAATTATAAGAGCGGGCGAAGCCTGAGGCACCCCCTGTGATCTGTGGCGCCCCCTCAAGGGGGCATCACTGGGCTTGAATGCAGAATTGATATTCTGTTGACTCTCATTAACTAGGAACACTTTATGCATTAAATGTGATCCTTGTGGGGAAAATACAAATATGAAAGGTCAGAAGCCCATCATATGTTTCTTTTTGCCACACCAGCTTATATTCACCTCAAAACAGCGCGACTGGTAGAAATTCAACTTTATTGATTTCATTTATCTTATTTAACTTATTTAACTTCCAATCTCTGGAGCTGCAATTGATTTGATGTAAATATTCTTTCTGTGGCAGGTTTTTTGTGACCAACAGACCTCAATATTTCTGCCAGATCTACTGCTGCTGATGATTCACGCAGAAAGTTTATCCCAGATTGGTCTCTAATGGTCTCTCACCATGTCTTATTACTGAACCTAATGAGCAACGGGCTGAATCTGAACAATGTCCCGCTCTTCTGTTTTACCTCAGACAGCCCATTTCCACTGGAGCCTTTCTCTAAAACCTCAAGGAAATTACCCCCCATAATTGAGAGTCGAGGAAACGCCACCCTGATGAAGGCAGGATAGCAGAGAGCATCGTGGGACTGAAACATTACTATTTGGAGAAGAGCTGCGCGGCTTGTTTAATTCCAAACATGTTCTCAGGCCAACTGCTCAGCATCTGGCTCCCTGATTGAATTGAGTTTTTCCACATTTGGAACATTTTTAAGCATCAGCTATTAACCTTCTCACAAACTGTTTTTTGGGGTTTTTTTTTTATCCTGCGTCACTGCCAATAACAAGCACTGCTGACGCTGTTGCCAATACAAAATATGCCTTCTTTCTCTTTTCCTGCACGTGCAGGTGCACATTTTAAAAACCAGAGGTCTTAAAAGCCCCTCAGAGGGATCACACCAGTAGATTTTAGTTCTCTTGCTGCTCAAGCTTTGCCTCAATCATCCCAGCTATGGAAATCATTTTTAGTTGAATGCCAGACTTAGTTTTCTACATTATGAAGTATTATTGTTCTCTTTGCAAGTTCGATTCGTTCAGTTTGAAACGTCTAGTAAGCGGTCATACGTGGTCACGATGAATTTGGCACCAAAATTCCTTTTATAATTTCTATTCTTAACATTTCTTCCATTCATATAATTTTAAATTCTGATTATTGCTTTTTCCAATTATTATTTCTATGATGATTATGAGGCCATGCACAGACTTTTCCCTGTGTTATGTTGGTATAAATGGTCTTTTAGTAAAGTTTCAGGATATTGACGCAGGCAGCTTGTTTTTGTTGTTCCACTCAAACAAACTAGCTGAAGTATGAATGTCCTGATTCTAAACACACGGTAGGGCTGAAGTCTTCGAACTGGCAGTTTTAGCAGGACAAACACATCAATAAGTCATTACATCGCAGTAATGAGTTTTACATTCATAATATGACAAGTGAAACTGCACTTCTTTATTGATCAAATCATGTCAGAAGATGGTGAGAAATGTCTGGAGGAGGACTGTCTGATCGACTGTCAAACCTGCCATAATGAGGGGTCCTAATAAATAACAACAACACAAGGAAAGTTTCACTGAAAAAGCAGTATTTATCCGCCTTTCTACGGGAAACTGTGTCCTAACCTTGCCGTGACCAAAAAAAAAGGAAAGATACTAGATAAGAAAAACTGAACAGTATCTGCTTTTGAGTGTTTTTCATCCTGCAGTTCTGGATTCACATCCAGGTCCAGGGACTGTCTTTAGTTGCTCCCTAAAACTTTAATATAACTACCTGTATCAATCTTAGTATATTTTTTTAATGTTGTTGTGCAGCAGCAGTGAGATTGTGACTACATTAAAAAAAAATTCAAATGTATCCTTTTCCACTGCACTGGTCAGGCTGTGGGTTTGCATGTTCTCCCTGGTGTGAATGTGAGGGTCTCTCAGTGTTCTCGCTCTGTGATGGACTGGCTACCTGTCTGTCTGCCACGCCGCTCGACCTCCAGCTGGATGAATCAGTATAAAAAAAACTAGATGGAAAAGAAATGTGCTCACAAGAAAAAGGAGACATCAAATGACATTTCCAAGGCAATAATGCAGCTTATTTGGGGACATATCCAACTGAAAACGACTTAAGAAAAGTGATATACAACAAAGCTATATGAATATAAACAGTTTCATCGCCACTTCAAAAAGTAAATGTTTCTTCACACTGCAGTCGGAGGGAGTCCTCTGCTCCCTCAGTGATGGATGAGTTCTGAAGGTGCATGTGGTGCTGGCGTGCAAAACCGAGAGGAACAGTTGCAGGAGGATAAGGACCGGACCAACCTCACAGGCAGTGGGTCGTATTCCTCGCAGGACTCAGGTGCTCCACATCTCGGCCGTGACGAAGACGCCAGCAGCTTGTTGTCTGAAACAAACCGTCGGGCTTTATTCCAAAGTCCATCATCAAAACCTGAAAGCCTGCACCCATCATTTTGCTCAAGCTGCTCATCTTCAGGGTCTCCAGTGCTTCCTCTGAACGGGTGACCACATGAGGTCACTGTTGCACTGGGTGAGGCTGTTTCGGTGTCATGGAGGAAGAAACGACCAGCAGCAGCCACTTTAACTCTTGTGTGGCCTCTGAAGCATCAGGTGACAGTGGAGGAAGGAGGAACTGAAGCAGACTAACAGAACCGACTTCACACAGTCAAACGCTCACATATCATTGTGAAGAGTGTATTGTCCGTATAAAGGTCATCTTGTAGATCTGTTCGGTTGTTCCTGTACACAATGAAAACGTGCAGCAGCTTCTTGAATCTCCTGATGCTGGTGTTGGTTTACCTCACTTTACCAGGTAAGACAAAAGGAATTTAATGTTTTCTAGATCGTGTGATGAAGCAGCTTTACATGACTTTTCTTTTTCTTTTGATTTTTTTACTTTGACAAATGTTTCTCCTCATTTCTTTCTTGCAGTTTTTAAGGCACAAGAAGTCAGAGTGTCGCCTGAAGTAACAGCATACCGAGGGCATGATGTTACTCTGCCATGTCAGATCGTCCAACGCCTGAATAAAAAAATTAATTCTGAGTTCAAATGGACTTTCCAGCAGCTGGGGTCAGATAGGACCTCGGTCATATCAACTAATGACAAGCTTGGAGAATTACATTTCGACTCTCCTCTGAAAAGGAGAAGAGAAGTATCAAACTTTTCACTAACAATAAGAGAAGTGGAAAAGACAGACGCAGGGTTGTACACCTGTAGCTTTTGGTCCTTTAAAAGGGGTTCATATAAGGAAACCACCAAACTTATTGTTCAAGGTGAGTCCAGCTGTTTTCATGCTGACCTATGATTTAAAGTTCATTTCACATTCATAAAGAAAGACCCTCACGCAGCAGATTCTTCTTTGAAGCAGCAGTGTCCACATCAACACTCCTGAATGATATTTAATTTTCACACAACACGATGCTGAAGCTGATTCTTCTCCCAGACCAGCCTGAGCAGATGGCGATATTACCTCGGATGATTGCTGCCGGAGCGTTCCTGCTGATAGTGGTGACCATGTTAGTCACAACTCATGTCATTATCATTCCAAGAAGGTGCGTCCAAGTGTGTGTGCGTGTGTGTGTGTGTGGGTGGATGTGTGGGTGTGTGGGTGTGCGCGTGCACGGTTCATGTTGATTAGATCCTCTCTGAGTGTCTCATGATGGGAAAACATTAACATATTAACGTTTATCATGCTCTGAGTAAACATCTGAAGCATCAACACCACAGATGCTAGTTTGGGTTAATTTGATACTTTGTCCATTCAAACGGATTTATTGTTTGATTAACCTTTTGCAATCTGCTCGCTGAAAGATTGGAAAATGGAAAATTTCCGCCATGATGTTTTATTGGAGGAAATGTCTTTTCACTGTCATGAACAGAGAGTAATGCTAGACAATATAAAAATGACTGAACCAAAACATGAAATTAATTTCTATATTTAGGGATAAAATATTTCATTTTTAAGAATGTACGTAGGTAAATGTAGCAATCCAGGAAGCTTCAGACTGTACAGGAAGCCATCTCCCAAAATCACGGATGATCATTTTTATAAAGAAAAAAAAAAACATTAGTGAGTCTTGCATAAGAGCTATCCTAACTAGATATAACCTTACCAGCTATTTACCAGCATGTTCTTTGACAACATTGTTAATTTGAAAAGAAAAGGGGCAAATATGATTGTAGTCTAATATTTGCCCACAAAAAGGCTTCCAGCACATTACAGCTGAAAAGCTATTAATAGCAATGTATTTTTATTTCTCAGACATAAAGCCTCAACTGAGCAGCGCAGCTGCGATGGTAAGTTCTTTCCTCCTATGTGAGCATATCTTTTGGTTTGTTCCAGTTCCCTTTTTTTAAAATCCACTAAAAAGTCTTTTACATGCAGGTGCTGCAGTGACGGGTCAGCGAGCGACGAGCTGAACTCACAGACGCCTTTGTTCAGTTGCTTTGACATTAAACGTGTTTGTTCCCACAAATAAAGCTGAGAATAACCTGAACGAAACAGCGGCGAATCCTTCACACGCGGGTCTTTGAGGTGCGAGACGTTTTTGTCTCCTGGTGTTTTCCCTCCGACTCCGCCAGCTGAACACATCACATAAAAAGTGAGAGGCAGATCATCAAGTGACAATAACTGTGGAGTGCCGCACCTGTTACAGCTTCTGCCTGTTGCCTCCTTATCCTTTGTCCTAAATGGCAACGCTATTATGTTCATCTCATCTTAATCAATCAAATCAATCGACTTTCGTACATTCTGGTTGATTATTGGCTGCAATGGATTACTGAGTGATCTATAAAAAAATCACATGAAAGCAGCTGCAGCACTGAGAAAAAAAATAGCTTTTTTTTCTGCCTGAGTCTCTGACAGATGAAAAAAAAAAAAAAAAAGGTTTGAAAGAAGGATATGTCAGAAGGAAATTGGTATTACAGGAAAAATCTTGAAAATTACCCAATGTACAAAATTACAAGAAACACCACAAAACCCGCAGAGAGACGAGACATTTTCTAACTACTGATGCTGAAATGAAAGAAATAGAAAATATAAATTCACAGATTGAGCAATCACATCAGGTTCCTCTTTCCCCAAACATTTGAAGGAACAAAAAAATAGATTTGAAAATGAAAAAGTGAACGAGACACAAGCAGCTGCGCAGTGTTGAGCTCTCATCTCACTGCAGGAATAAAGTCAGGTTTGAATCCGTGCTTGAGGCCTTTCCGTGTGGAGTTTGCACATTCTTTCTTTGCATTAATGAGTGTTCTGGTTTTCCCCCAACAGTCCCAAACCATGCGTTTGGTAAATGACCAATGAATGTGAGTTTTTCTGTGATGACCTGTGGGTTCGGCTCCCGACGCCCACAACCTTAAACTCCATGAAGAGGTTAAGAAGATGCACCCGTAGACGCTACAAGCTATCTTAAATTACTGAGACAGGCAATAATCATTCCTCACTCATTCTGACATTCTCTAACTTGTTTTGATATGTTTGTTCTTTATTTGATAGCAGCAGAAACGCAGACGAGAGGGAGGAAAAAGGGGATGACAGGCATCAAAGGTCCCACTGCGTGGAGTCAAATCATGTTGCAGTTCAGCCTCGGGCTGCAGGGAAAGGCTCAAGCGTTTCCTTTTCTGAGACAAAATTAGATCCCTAATTCTCCACTTAGCTGTAATTGTTCCCCACTAAACTGTCTGGACGTTATAATATCAGGCAACTAAAATGTGTCTGAGCTGCTGTAATTTGAATTTCAGCTCAATTTGAGGTTCAGGAGGTTTCGTGAGTGAAGTCTTTCAGATTTATCTTCAGTGTTCCTGACTCTATCCTCAGATGACTGCAGCCTCACGGCAGAAACAAGGTTATTATGCGACAAAGTTGGGGCTCCAGAAGTTTGCATGAGTGTGTGTGTGTGTGTGTGTGTGTGTGTGTGTGTGTGTGTGTGTGTGTGTGTTTTACCATCCCCCCTGCTGCTTTTCCTTATTTCTGTGTGTCTGCTGTGTTCACTCTGTACTGTTACATGATGTGAGAGCATTACCAGTGTTGTTTTTTGGGGGTTTTTTTTGTACCACATGAAAGTAATTTTGCAGGCTCATCGTGAATTAATTTGCCGTGTGACTGCGTTTACATTACGAGGTGTTGCTTGGGGAAGTGGTCCCAGTCTGGGCTGTCAAGACCAAGTTGCTTCGTTGTGTAACGTTGTGAATAACAGAGCAGTGTCAGGAAAATAAAAACTGACACTCTGAACATTACGAGCACAGAAAGACTAATACTGATGTCAGTGTCTGGAAATTAAAGTTGCGGGTTTGATTCTCTATCTGTGCTCATGTTGAAGTGTCCTTGAGCAAGACATCAAACCTTAAATTACAGTGCAAAGCACTTTGAGTCCCAAGCAGAAGAAAAGTTTATTACAGCTGAAATCCATTATAAAATCTGTTTATGGCGCCTTCTCTTGTTTCCACTATCAACAGATTTCCATAAACATCTGACGTCGTGGTTGTGTTCCTTATTAGTAGTTCCTAAATATAGAGATGTTTTATTTGGAGTCAACAAGTTTTTGTTTTTGGTTCTTGAGCTGAGAAAGTTGGATAAAATGAGATGTTCACTAGAAACACTTTTATTGTCATTAAGAAAAAAAAATGCTACAAAATGAGTTATTTCAAGCCAGGAATGTGCACGTTTCAGGGTTGGGGAGGCGACAAAAACATCCTCATTAGCAGGGAAAAAGTGGATTAATGAGAACTACAACAGTAAACTGAATGAATTAGACTGACGAGTTCCTCAAGTCTCAATTTTTTTTAATTAACGTGCATTCATTTTATATAATTAACTTGGAAATAAACTCAATAAAACAATGATGTTAATTGTGACTGAACTGACCATTAACCTCCCATCACCTGTGAAACCAATACTTCAGTAACTATTGGAAAAGGGAAACGTGTCTGTATTAAAGGCTTTTGACTATTGCAAGATTTTGCAAGGATCCAAATAAATATTTGCAAACAGAAAACACAAAGCAAAGAGACATGCAACCGTAGGTCTGTTTGAATAGTTTTATTCCAAAAGAAGTCTGTGTGTCTATAGGTTTGAACAACAGGGCGAGCTCTCTCAACGTCAGCGTCTTTGCACCTCCGTCCCGACACCTCCCACCTCCCACCCCCACCCACCCTTCACCCACAAGCACACTGCAGAGCTTCTCGCTCTTCAATAGGAATAATAACAATTTAATCATAATATTCATCAGTTTTAATAATCCATTTAGCACTAGTATAGAAATATGAAAAATACCAAAGAAAATAACATAATAGTAAACAAAAAGATCTTCTGTTTGTTTTTTTGTGGAGTGACTGTTCAGACGTCCCAGCTGATGTGTTTTGTGACCCTCCCTCCCCGTTTTAGATTCGCACGGGTGATATTTTGGCTCGTTTCGGTGCGTGCGCGCTCGTCCTGCCTCGCCACGGCGTGTAAATGCTTTCAGCTGATGGTTTAAAGCTGCTGGTCGCCACTCAGTGGTTCCGTCATGCTGTCAACAAATCAAGTTTCCAGAATCCACGAGAACTAACAAAGGCATTAAAGAAATGTGAAAATAACACAAAAAAATAAACTGGTGGATTTGCACACTTCAGGCAACAAAGGAGAGATGTTGTGGGTGACTGTGTCTGTGTGTTTTTTTGTTGTTGTTTTTGTTCTTTTGTATGCAAACAGTGACTACTGGTGGAAAAGGTTGGCTCATGTTGCCCTGTCAGCATTGTGAACACAATAGCAGAGGTAAACTGAAGGAGGGAGAGAGAGCGAGAGAGAGAGAGAGAGAGAGAGAGAGAGAGAGAGAGAGAGAGAGAGAGAGAGAGAGAGAGAGAGAGAGAGAGAGAGAGAGAGAGAGAGGCATCAGATCAGGCCTGCTTCTGCTGACAGTAATCATTCAGGGAAACAGCATAATGAGTGCAAACAATGTTATCACTGGTTATCTGGAGCACAACAAATCTGCCGCAATGCAAAACGCATAATTTGGTGGAGCAAAGCCATATTAGCCTCCACAACAATGCCTGCATTTTTTTTTTATTTTTTTTGTTAAGGATTAGTAAAAGGTGCATATTACCTCTTGGACTTGGCGTTATTGCCCTTCACCCGGTTTTCAGCTGGGAGGGTCTCCAGCACGGACAGACGAATGGGAGGGGAGTCAGTGAGGGATCATGTTCTTTTAGCTGCAATTGCAGCTCCTGCTGTTTGGAAATATCTGAGAAAACAGCGTGATTCTCCTCAGTTAAAGGTTAAAACAGCTGGAGGCTTCATGTGTGCTGGGTGAGACTCATGGCCCTACTGTACGCTGAAAAATTATCATTCTGCTCTCAGGTCAGCGGAGAGGAAATAAAAAGACATTTATGCTTCCAGGAAGCTAGAAAACAGCTCCGATGAATTGAGAATCTGCTCCTGAAAATGATTACATTCATAAGTTCTGCTGTCAGGAGAATAAACAATGGGACAAAGACTAATATGAAAACACCAACGCAGTCAACAGGGTGCACTTAGGACAGTTTTGCATTGAAGATGCTGCATGTAGTAACTTCTACAGGTTTTCCAGGTTTGTTTAATGCACCAATGACGCAGTCTTTAATTTTTTTTTTTTTAATTTTTATAAATCAGTGTCACTTTAATTACACAAACCACAAGTCAGTTTATCAAAGTCCAGTAAACAGTGAATCATTCATTCACTCATCAGGGAATAATGTTCAATGAACACTGATGAATCACTGCCTGACCTGCAGAAAAACAAACAAACGGATGAACTGACGCAGTACATGGTAATGATGTGAAATCGACACGTCATCCTGGGTCTCCTGGTTGCAATCGAAAGCCTGTAAACATGATGCATACGTTTCGATTGCAGCCATTTAAAATCAACTGTGTGTGTGTGTGTGTGTGTGTGTGTGTGTGTGTGTGTGTGTGTGGGATTGAGGGTGAAAAGAAACTGCTGGATAAGCCAACCACAGCAGGTATCTGCCATGCATTAAAGCAAATAACTGGATTATTTCATTCCTTTTTACTATGAACATAAAACTGTGTCACTTGCGATCCGAGCCAGCAGATGATGGAGGATAATGACATATCATCTGATTATACTCACATCTTTAAATCTGGCACATGTACAGTCCCATTTTCCAAAGACAAAATTAAAACAGCTGGGCACTTCACATTTCAGCAGATGCTACTGAAACGGCAGTAAATGGTGTATTTATTAGAGCCTATTTCCAGGCACAGACTAATCTACCAGTGAATATTTTGAGGTTAAAAGACTGTGAGTGTGTCATGTAATTAAAGAAAATATTTTCATATTTAACAGCACGTCAGGGAAATACTGTTTATGGGATTAAATCATTGTTGGTTTTGGTCTTTTCGTGTAATCTGTTGACGATTAGAAAAATAGAGATATTTAGATAAAGATCTATGATTTCAATAATTGCTGCAGCGCAACATCTACAGTGATTTGGTGTGAAAGCATAGGCTCCTCTGAAAGGTAACTGTACCATGACAAATCATAAGAAAAATATGAAGAGTTCACAGTTTTAAAGAGCCCATGACAGCAAAAAAATGAGATAAATGTACATAACAGTACATATATCACTTAAATTGAGCTAAATTAATGTTAAAAATTGAAAAGAAGAAGAAGATGACTGGAGTTTTTTTCACATCAAATCTTTTTTTGAGTTAAAATGATGGATGTCTGAGGACTCATCCTGCAATCAGGTCTTTACTAACTACATTCACTAGAGAGACACGTTTCCAGTTACGGGTATAAGTTCAAACTGGTTCGACTGGCTACTGAAAATCTCAATTTAATCTGAAACACGTCGCCTCCTTTGCTGCTCCAAATATGTGAACATACAAGAATCATTATCTTCTGGCCTTTTTTTTTTAAGTCTCTGTAATTAAAAAAAGTGAAAGAAAAACATAAGATTAGCAGGCAAACTGTCGGAGCGTCTCGAGCAGCAGTTTTGGCCCAATGGTTTTATTTTCAGTGTAGAAACAACAATAAAAAATTAACTTAAATTCTTCAACTAAGGTAGCTGCTGTTCCTGACTTGCCAAGTGAGGATGACATCTTATTTATCTTCGTTTCTTCACAACACTGAAGCCAAAACGGAACACCGGCAGGGTGCATCGACCTCGGGAGAGAGATCAGTGGAAGCTAGCTGCCTCACTGTTAGCGAAACAGCATTAGCATCAAAGCTAAACTGAGAAGCGAAAGGTTGTTTTTTTTTTCCATCACGACTCCAAAGAAAAACACTGCACAGCAGACGGTTTTACATCTTTTAGCAGAGTTCAGTCATTTGTTGCATTTTCGGCTGCAAAAACATTCAAAGAGATAATACTACCAGAAAACACGACAGGATTTCTGTCCATTTCACTGCATTATGCTCCAGTGGGCATTTTGAAGAATTATATAGTAATCAGATTGTTTGGTTAAAAAGCTGTGGCTTTCCTCATGAGCAGACTGGAGATGTCATTAACATGCTTTCACTTGACTGGTTTGGCTCACTTCGGTTTAAATCCGGCTGTAGCTCCGAGGGTCCCGGACTAACAGGAGGGTCTTGACGACGCAGTGTGTCGACTAGACTCTGGATTGTGGGGCCTGAAACATTAACGACGTAATTAAAGGAGCCAGCCAGAGTGAAAAACATGTATTTCTTCTGAATCTATTTATCAGCATGTTTTCCTGTGTTCGCGGCCCCTCCTGAATGAGTCCCCAGCCACCGATGGGAGTAATTAGGCGATCAAAAGCTTGAGACAGTATTGACGAGGCTGTGTTGAGTCTATCACTCTGGCAGGAGCCGCTGCTGCGGACGGCCAAGTCGGTCTGCCGAACAGAGAGCAGGGAAGGAAGTGCAGCCACAGCCTGCTGGCGCGTTAACAAGCCCCTTAAAAGATGCCCAGAATTAACAGATCAGGACAGATCTAATAATGGAAGTAGTTCAGTGAGGGATTTCTCATTCAAATTCTGTGGTGTCCTTTTCACTCCGGCTCTTTCTGTTCACTATCTTGCCTCTCTGTCTCGCCCAGTCTCCCTACATCTCTTCCACGCTGTGTGAACAGAGGTGAAAAAGAAGTAAAGGCTTGGCAAGCATTGCCCAGGATAACGAGGGACATTAATTTCACATTTCAAAGCCTTTTGCTCGCTCGCTCCTCTCTCTCTGTTCTTTTTTTTTTTTTTCTTTTTTCTTTTTTCATGGATGTCTGATTATCTAACAGTAAGGCTGCTGTAGCCGGATACACTGGTTCTCCTCATTTGAGCAGTAAGAGACAGACTCACAGGAAGCACAAATTCTCCACACACACACACACACGCATACACACGCATACACACATACACACACAGTGTGAAGAAAGGCGGACCGACAGTTTTCTCTGCTACTGTTTGCATTATGTTGTCTTGAAGTTGATTCATCCAACTTCCCCGAGTCGTTTTTAAAAAGTAGCTATGGGACGAAGGGAGGGACACAAAACTCTTGAACACATTTAGCCGTTGTCAAGTTTCATAGTATGTTATAATCCACCATATTGTCACGCACAGTCTGTATTTTACTCTGTAATTCCTACTCAGAACAATGGCAACAAAACAAAGACAACAAAAAGGAAAAAAAAAAATCAACAGGAAATAATTCTCTGGGAGTCTTTTAGTCGCTGTTTTAAATCACATACAGACACAGTATGTCCTCCAGCAAGGCTTCGTTTCACTAAAGGGATAGTTCGTTCCCAGGAAGAAAGCCAGCAGCCACCAGTTTGAAGGTGAAGTGAGAGAGGAGGAAAGAGACAAAAAGAGGCCTTCTGCTCGTCTGCATTTCTTCTCAGATTAATCCAAGCTGAAGTGTTTGTAAAGAGCTTTACGGATGATCTGCTCATAGTTGGTTTCATATCTGCAGGCTTCAATCTGAGCTGGAAAAAGAGTTTTCCACGATTATTCTCCACATGAAGGTCATCTCACTTCCTCTCGGCTGCGTTTGACTCCTCGCCTTTTTATTTATTTTTTTCCTGCTTCTGTCTCATCCGTCACGTTTTTGTCCTCAGATGAATTTCACCTTTGACCATAATATCTCTCTCAGCAGCAGCAGCAGCGTCCCGTGGCCCCCCCCGCCCGCTCCGCCCCCGCCCTGCCCCCGGACGCCCCCGGTCTCAGTCCTGGTCCCCCAGCAGGTCTGTGGTGTTGCTGCTCTGTGGAGGCGGGATGGGGCGGGGGGTGTGAGGCGGGGGGCTGTGATGCTGTCGTCTGGGGCTGGGCCCCCCTCCGCCCTCACTGTCTGTGTTGGAGGAGGACGGGGGCGGGGGCGGAGGTAGCCGGGGCAGGGGAGCGGACGAGGGGGGTATTCTCGTGGAGGCCGACGCTATGCTGCCGCCCGGCCTCAGGTTCTGGATCCTCCGACACTCCTGGCAGATCCTCACATGGGTGCAGCCCCGGGCGGGCAGCATCACGGGGGTGGGGGCGGGCGGAGGCGGGGTGGTGTTGGCTCCCAGCGGATCGTCCAGTATCCGCTGGGGCCCGGGGCCCAGATCGGGAGGCCCCGCCCCTCCCGCCCCGCCCCCGGCCCCGCCCGTCAGGGGGCCGGCTCCGCTGTACAGCTTGCCGTTGCTGAGCCGCATCTCCCGGACGAGGCGCAGCGGCCGCGGCGCTCCCAGGGCGATGCGGGTGGGGTGGCGCAGGGCCGCCGAGCTGCTCAGGGGCCGGCGGCGGCGCATCCGGGAGCTCTTCTTACAGGAGACGGCGTTTCTGAACTCTGTGATCATCTCCTGACAGACAGACACCTGGAAGAGGAGAAGGAAGGAGGGAGGAGAGAAGGAGAGACGGAAAAGGAAGGGAGAAGGGAAGAAGGCAGAGGTAGCAGGGGCGCCACAGACACGGAGTGGGCAGGCAGCAGAACAAGACAGTGGTGACGCAGTACATAGACAGGAGGGCAGAGGAGATACGGGGAGATTGGAAGGGAAAAGCAAAAAAAATAAATAAAATACAAAGAAAAAGAACGAGGCGGCAACAAGGCAGAAGAAACGGACACAGGAGGCATGGTTTAAAAAAAAAAAGGAGTTGCAGGAGAAGCGAGGTCACAGAAATCAACAAATGGAGAGGTGGTTTGAAAACAGAAATGAGGAGGAGATGGGAAGGATGTGGAAATGGATAGAGATGGGAGAATATCCAAGGAGCAGAGAGAGTTATTACAATCCAAACACAGAGAACACCAAAATGTTGTTTAGTTTATGGGCACTTCATTATGGCACTATGGACAAACAGGCAGGCCTGCAAACTCAGCTGCACGTTCACAAAAGCCATCAGTCACACTGCAACAATGCAAACCCTCACACACACACACACTAAGACACAACCATAAGTGTTTTTTTTTTTCCCATCATTCCAACAGCGCGTCTACTGTAATTTGCACACATGACGAACAAAATGCACCGACATGTCCACTACGAATAAACATTCCCATTGAAATTATGATTGAAAAGAATAAAGTCAAAAAAGTCATGTGCTCACATAAACAGAAACAGTACTCGTTTTTGGAGAACAGACACTGATGGCCGAACGACAGGAGGTGTGTGTTAGAGAGGGAGAGATAAGAGGGAGACGCACAGTGGAATGGGTGAGAGGAAATCCAACAATGGAAACGAAGAATACCAGCGTACATGTGAGGCATGTAAAAGAAGATACATCATGACATTTAATGCCAGGGAGAAAAGATCACGCTACTTCTTTATGCAAGCAAATATTGGCATTTTCTCAATATTGCTTATTCGTACTCTCATGTTTAGCTCACAAACACTTGCCGCCATACTGTTAACACACCGAACACTAAGAGAGCACAGTGACATCGAAACAGGCAGGGCATGCAATTAATTCTCCGTTTCTTCTCAAAGTTTTTGGAAACGACGGCGATTCAGAGCTGCACACGTCTCGTCTGGCATGCAGGTCACACGCTGAACTTCAAATGTTGTTGCACACACAAAACACAAATGGAGGTAAAAGCTGACAAAGAAATCTACTGACTGTGTCTCACACACACACGCACGCACGCACGCACACAAACACGCACAAAACAACATAATCAGAAGGGTTGGCGGGATGCCATGGGAACCTACTGGGGTGTGTCTGTGGGGTCGGCGAGGGCAGGTATGGGGGCATACCTCATCTGTCTCTGCCGAGCGGCGCGTCGACCACACAAACTCCATAATGGCCACAAACACGGCAATGATGAGGCCACAGATCAGCACCACAAAGATGCCCCCAATGTTCTCCATGCCCAGACCTGGGAGAGTGCCACAGGAGACACGGACATTATTGAATTGCACAAACAAACCAACACCGGTTCACTGGTGATAGGATGAACAGTGCAGTCTGAGGAAATTGTTTTATAAAGTCCTCTGTGGGGTTAAACAAATAGTTTTTGTTCTTTTTTTTTTTTTTTTTTTTTTTTTTGTTGCCTTGCACAGAGTTAGAGACCGACAGTCTTCCGGCATCACGAATCATAAATTTGAGATTTTAAAATCGGCATCACATAAAACACCCTCTGTCCTTGGACTCTCACTGCAGATAATTACTACGACAAAGTCCCGAGACGATTCATAAAAAGGAAAAAAAAAACCTGAATAACAGCAACGGAGAAGGGATCTGTCTTGCAGAACTGACTGATTATTGATATATGTTGTTGTCTGAAGAGTGAGCAAACATAGTAAAATTACAGGAGAGACAATCAAGATGACAAACAGCGAGATGAATTATAATCTCTTTAAAAATGTCACAAAATCGTGCTCCCCTGCCAGACGACCAGCGGAGGAAGAGGAAACAACAGGCACCAACCTGAGACAGGCTGATCATTGTGTTTATTATTATCCAACTCTAAAGTCCACTTATCAGGTAGAGGGTCAAAGCATTTCTCTCAAGAAATTAAATCTTTCTCTGAGGTGGTGCTCACGCTTGTCTTGTTTGGTTCAGCGAACAAAACCAATAATGCTATTGCTGTCCATCTGCGGAAGTATAAATGTTTTCATCTGCACCCCGGTTCACATCAAACGAACAAACAAAACGAAGGCCCGCTGGCAAACAGACGAAAGTGCACTTCAGTTACAGTTAAAATATGAATGCGGCGCCGACCGCAGAGCTGTAGGAGGACCAGACACAGGATATGACACACTTCACGAGTTCTGTATCCTCACGGTTTATCATAGTTGATGGGCATAGCCGAGAAATTCCTGCTGCTGTTTTGACTCCTTCATACATTTAATAGGCTGTGGGTGAGTTCTCGTACAAATCACACCTCCATAACCCAACAAGCATTTACATAAGTGCACAACATTTTTATTGATGTTACATCAGAAAATACACAAAACATCAGCTGTGGGACTTTCTTTTTCAAACTTCCTTTGGACTGATGTTAAAAATGTCAGTGTGAGCACAAACCAAACTGGATATATGTACATTTTTATTCTGTTTTTTAAAGTTTTGGTCTGAGCCAGGGTCCTGCAGCACTACAGTGAAGACTGTGTAACTCCCATTACTGCAGTCACTCCGAGGGTGTTTTCATACCGGTCACAGTATGGGATGGAGGACTGAACCATAGATCTTTAACTGGAAACGTCTATCTAGTTTCAGGACTGAATCCTTTACTGGTAAATCCACTCCCACAAAATATGACCTGTGTTTTCTCACATCTATTCTTATTCTCGCTTCGACTTCAGCATCAGACCTCAAATGACTTGGTTTAGGTTGTTCACAGGCCGACCTGTGTAACAATCTGCAGGGAGTTGACAGAGCGAATGGCCGTCACCACTCAGGGAGACGCCAACAGAAAAAAAAAAAAAAAATGCTGTCATGCTGCATTAGGCAAAATATGACGCTCAGTATTTTCAGAGCCTGAGTTGTGGCTTCACTTCTGACCGGTGTTTTTTCAAGCATGTCTCCTGCAAGTACCTCGGCTCTATGTAAGTGCAATATTAACTCGCCTGAGTGCTCTTTCAATTGAATTAAAAAATTCAAATGGCTTGGGATGAAGTGGCTGAGTGAGTAACAGAATTATGAGACACTGAAACGCATCTGACAGCAACAACATCAACACGGTCCCGTTTTTTTTACGGTCTCTGCCGGTCATACGGGCGCAGACTTTTAGCGCCGGTGCCCATTTACTACACACGTGTAAACAGACAAGTCTCCCCAATAAAATTCACATTACCCACCACCTGAGACAAAGAAAAGACATTTGTGGAAGTGGATTGTGCAAAGCACCCTTCACAAGGACATTAGGTTAGACATTAGCCATTAGCTGGACTGTAGCGGGGAGTGAGGAGACTATTACTGTGGACATTACAGAGGAGGAGGGAGGGGAGCGGCGCAGCTGCGGTCGACTCACCCTTGGCACGGTGGTCCTCCTCTTTGGGACATTGGCCTCCCTCCCACCACCTCCTTTTCAGTATCTCCAGCCGGTTATTCTCCTGCAGCTGGAGAATGGCCAGCGTGATCTCATCTCTGAACGGAGATCCTGGCAAATGACGGGAAAAGGCAGGATGAGAGCGGGCGGCGGGCAAGATGCGGCGCGAGAGCTCCGGCAAACAGAGGGGAAGATTTCAAAACATGAAGAGAGGAGAAGAGAAGGCAAAGTAGTGTAAGAAAAGAGAGAGAAAGGCTGTAGCAGCTTTGAAATGGCTACAAGTGAACTTGCGGAGAGTATAAAGAGAGGATTAGTGCGAGATAAACAGTGAGATTACAACCAGACAGAGACAATGGTACAGCGGCCGGTCAGGCAGCATACAAAGTAAGCTACCAAAAGGACACTCTAAAGCAGAGCGGCGTCAGGTCTGACGGGGCATTTAACAAGAAATTATACATGCATTTCATCAGTAACCATAGCGATACCTAATCTGAACGATAACCAAGAGACAGTGCTTATCAGAGAAGTCGTCACTGTGGAAAGTGTGGACAGCTGTTCGGAGGATTATCAAAGTAACGGGTGACGCCGCTTCTTAGAGGGGCTTAGTCAAAATCAAAGACAGTGAAACAAAGAATAATGCCAACATCTGAGGACTGGTATATCAGAGAAAAATCAAAATAAGAAAAAGGATTTGAAAATGAAAGTATTAAAAAAAAAAAGGGGGGGGGGGGCAGAACAGTCAACAGGAGTCAAACAAGACATTTCAAGGTTCGTTCAGCAACAGCTGCAAACTTCAATTATAAACTTCCAAGAAAAAAGAAATCTATTATCAGTTCTGCAAATCCTTCATGAACAATAACAAGTAGGCGCAGTATAGTGTTCTTTCCATCCATCCATCCACCAGGACAGCTAGATAGCAACCATTACAGCAATAAACAAACCTAATGTATTGTCTTACATTATGTTTTTGCTTAGCAGGTTTATATTTAAAACAACTGTTGGAGTTTAAAACAGCTGGATAGCAAACGTGTATCGCTTTCATGGATGGAAGTGTGGATGTGGATGGGTGTGTGTGCTGATGAGCTGGTTTGTCTCTGTTTTGAACCCTGTCAGCAGCAGTAAAGCAGAACCGCAGAAGGAGCACGTGTTGCTTATTTGTTGTTGTCATTTCGGTCCTGTAAACTGTGAAATTGGACCTTTCCAATTGGTAGCTATCTCAGTTCAAAGTAGCATAAACGCAACTTATTGCCAATTATTTCCTGGATGTCTCGAGAAAGTCGCTGCTCAGATAATATTACAAAATCTTTTTTTTTTAACCCTTTTTTTCTCACACTTTGCAAAAGTCATCTCTTTAGATTAAACCCAACAACCAGCGCTTCATATTCATCTATTCAGGGTTGTTATTGTGAACTATTCATGCAAACTGAATTATCTGTAAAATACCTGCATGAAAACATGTACGTGGGAAAATAATATTTTTAAAAAATGGATTTGTGGTTTCTTACAAGGCTCAATACGACATCCGGTCCTGCTTTGGCCGCAGCCGTCCTTTCTTTCACACTGCTGGTCAATAAGAGCGAGTGTAGCCATGACTGACTGCTTCATTAGTGCAGATCACTCTGATTTAGTGACATCTTCTCAATGCCTTGGAAAAGATTTGTGGACAAGCAATTATCTCCATGTTTGTTAATTCCAGTAGAAATAGGAACTAATGCCACTGATAAAAAATAAATCAACCACATACAAGACATTTTTCAGATCTAATCTGAGCGATCAGGCACAGTTACACGTGTCTGTTTAGCATAATTGATCTCGTGCAGGTGTTTTTGCCTCTCCCACTGTCAATTAATGAGTTTCCAGTCTTTTCCGGTGATTGTGTTTATATTCTCACATTTCAGATAGCTGGCTCAGCCTTCCTGCTCTCTGTCGGACATGCACAGCCACAACGGGCCTCCTCCTCAGAGGGGTCAGTGGGGCGATGGGTGACCCACTTCACTCTCGTCTGGAAACAGACCTGACTAATGATGCTGCTGTTTGTAGCTGAAGAAACCTAACCTGAAATTGAATATAGTCCTTTGACAGCAGAAATTAAGGATTTGGAATGTTTTCTTTCTTCTTTTTATTTTTTTCTAAAATAAATCCACTAAATACAATGGAAACAGTGTAACTATTGGTACATATCTAATGTGGATTTTATGTTGATTTAGCCACCTGCATCACAATTCTATTTCATAAATTCTGGCCCTCCTGTTCATTCATTCATTCATCCATTCATTCATTCATTCATTCTTAATAGATTGAACATTCCTTCTGTATTCACATTCAGGCTTCTTTGTGCTACTTAAATCAGTCATTGGATGTTGTTGTATAGTTTTCAATTACCACAGTGGTGCAGTGGTTTGCCTTCTCATCTCACAACCTGGTGTCCTTGGTTCGATTCCCAGCTGGACTGCCTATCTGCATTTGCATGATCTTCTCTTGCATGTGAGGCTTTTTCCCAGGTCCTCCGGTTTCCTCCGGTTTCCTCCGGTTTCCTCCAGAGACATTACTAGAAGTTGTGACTCTGAATGTGTGATGGATGTGATCGGTCTGCGTTGTACACTGTCGTTACCCATAATGCACTGGGATAAGCTTCAACCCTCTGAAACCCTGAAAAAGTTCATTCTTATTTTAAAAGTATTTTTTTTTTGCTGCTCTGGTTATGAAAGCTGATTCGGTCTGTTACTTGGCGCAGTGTTTTCCAGACTGTATTTGCCATTTTATTTATCACTTTTTTTTATTAACATGACTGCTGAATTAAACGTAATTGCCCCCGGGGATGAATAACGCTATGAAATCTTGAATGCATTTTTTTTACAAGTGCATTATGAAAAGATCAAATTGCTGCTGTTAAAGCGCAGGATTTCGTTTAGTCGATGTTCAAGGTGTGATGTCTGTTTTAACGCACTCTTTCACCTCAGTGGATCTCGACGTGCCGACCAAGTTCTCAACGAACGGCTGTGAGATAATTAAAAATGAAGGTAATCAAAAGGACGACGACTACTGTGTTACGGACAATGTTCAAATGTTTCTCTTATCTGTTTTTTTTTTTTTTTTTTTCACTCATGAAATAGTGAATTGTAATAAAATGAATATCTTTGTCCCTTCAAAAGGCACCCAAATTAAATATTATAATCAAACAAAGTCACTCTGTGATTGAGACACTCGCAATTCAAACACAGAAATGAACTGAGTCAGTGAGCTGCTTCATGGAAAAAAAAAAAAAGTGTACTTTTATCAGAAAGCATGTTATCGCTCCATGAGGGGATGTAACTGCTTCTTCATTTATTCATAATTTTCTGTCTTGTCTCGCCTTTTCTTTGATTGCTGCATTGTATTTTACTTTGAGTCACTTGGAGGCACCGTTTTGAAAGGTGCTCTTCACATCATTTTATCGTTATTGATATGAACACATGGGCCCGGTGGCGGAGAGTCAGAAGTAGTGCGGCTGTATCCGATCAGCGGAAACACCTCAACAGACTGGTAACCACTTTACTGTGATGTGTTTAAGGCTTCACTGAGATAGATCTTCCTCTCTGTGGATCGTTCTTTCATTGAGCGGCCGACTAAATGTGTTCCTTCCTTTAAGAGAAACATACATAATTGATAAACTTCTTGTCTTGATTACCAGAACATCTTGTTCTGTTAGTTTCTCTCGGACAGAGTCCACAATGTTTACAACGGGACAAAGAAAAAGGTGAGTGTGGCTTTTTTTACTGGGATCACAATGGCCTGCTGGTCATTTTACAGCTGATTTGAAGACTTTATTGATAAACCGAGGCTCTAATCAAAGACACGACAGCTGCGTTTATGACCTGTAGCATCCTGATAAGGCCAAATGTTTCCTCAAGGCTTGTCACTAAACGCAAAAGACATGTGGAGATCAAGGGTTTGCAAAGGCTCTGAAGCTTGAGAAAATCACTTAATTACTATTGATGTTCGCGCCTCCTTCTTCAGTGTTTTCACAGGACAAAGACTCTAATTTTCATAATTTTTTCAGGTTGAAATTTGTTTCAAATGTTAATCTGGTTACATATTTTAAATACTTCACTGATTGGAAAGCACAGCGGAGAATTAAAAAAGCTATTATATAATAACTCGGACATAAATGGAATCATCAAATGAGATAACATGGGAAATCTCCTTTGTCAGTCGATGCAGTAATGATTTCAGTTGTTGTGATTGCTGCCGGACGAGTGAAGCATGTTGATGCCACAAAGAAAAGAAATCGAAGTTAAAGCTATAAACTAATGGATGTTAGATTGCAGCTATCACAAGGTTATTTCCTCAAAGCAAATTCCTAAATTTAAAATGTCTGACATTACTACAATATGATTGTGTGGATAATTACAGTATTGAACAATCAATCGCTACATGAAATTAGCGAGTTCTACTTTTTAAAAGTGCTCTTTTGCCATTTAATTAATTCAATTTGGTTCAATTTTAATTACATTCCATGCAAAATCTTTAGGCTGGTTTGGATATGTGCAAAATTTGCAGGAGAGATATCCGCATTTGTTGTGACCATTCTGCCTTCAAACAAGGATCAGTTCTTCTCGGCACACTGAAAGCAGCTTTAGAAGGAACCGTCTTGGAGATCGAAGCAGAGATGTGCTGTGGAGTCTGGTTCAGATCCAGTTCAGAGATCAGGGCTCTGTGGGGGCCACACCGGGGCCACGCTGCCACTTCCAGGACTCCTTGTTGTGCTTTCTGCTGAAGGCAGTTTCCAATAAAGGCTGACTGAATGTGTGAGGCTGTTTTCCTCTGCTGCAGAACACTTCTGGAGCCAGTCGGATGATGTCCTGGTTGTATTGCATGATGGATAAGTAGAATAATACCACACCAGCCTGAAACCTTCGCACTAATACTACAACGCCGTTAACAAGTCATCTCATTCAAATAATCAAGAAAGGTAAACAATAAAGACAAGAAAAACTCCTCTTCAACAGGAATAACCTTCCAGCAGAAGTGGAGGAGATTTACCGAGATCGACAAACACAGCAAGCAGCGATACATAGAGGAGACGTCATTACCCAGAGGCATGCCGATGCCGTAGCCCTTGGTGTCCAGCAGGCCTCCGATCTGCGTCAGGTTGCAGTTGAGGCCGCGGTGGTACTCGTTCATGGTGCTCTCCATCAGGAAGGCGTACTTGGAGTTGAGCACACGGGCAATGCCCTCCTCCGTGCTTTTCACAAACACGCTGGGCTGCTTGGAGTTCATGTAGTTCCACATGCGCTGGTAGGTCTGATAGCGGGAGTTCTGCGGAGAAGCGAGAAACACCAGACAGTCGTGGATTCAGCAAAGGCGAGCGCTCCGTACGAGCTTCCCCCGACACGCGCGCTCGTCTGCCTTTGAAGGGGGAGCGAAAATAGGAAAAGGGGGGAAAATGAAACAGATGCATCCGAGATAAGCAAGGAAGAGAGCAGAACACCGAGCAGAGGATCTGGTGTCAACAATGACAAGCAGAGTAAAACATCAATAGGAGACATACAGAAAAAGCAGCGAGGAGAGTAGAATGGGGGGTGAAGCAAGGTGAGCCGAGGTAACAGATTATTTGCTCGTGGCGTAGCTGATGCATCATCCTTTCTAACAGAAGGAGGCAAATCAACACAGAGACGGAGGCTGAGCACTTAACAAAATATGGCAAGCCTGAAAACAGGATTAAGCGTTTAATGTACACAATTATATGTCACACGTCTGGTTAAGAGTGTAAAAGGAGAAAGGTAAGGCGTAGAGGAGGAGGCATCTGTGTTATAATGATTGTATGTTGTGTGTGTGTGTGTGTGTGTGTGTGGATTGAGCACTGAGTGGGGTAATGTACTGTAGCAATGAAAGTGGCTTATGTCGGCAAACACAGGCCGCTCTCCCTCACATCCCGAGCAACGCGGACAAACGCCGGAGAATGAAAAGCGCACGCTCGCGAGCTGGCGTGGTGCCATCTCCAGCGCACGCACACAAACAAACAAATCCATCCTTCAAAACAGTCACCTACACACGCCCCCGTGCTATAGCACACCTGCAAAACAAAGACAAAAGAAACGCACGTGCACACTTTGACAAACACACATGCCGGAAGCGTCCTCGCAGGCAAACACAGGCAGGCAGCCACTTATCACAAACACATAAAGAAAACTCAGAGATATAGTGGAAAGTATAAGGATAATAATTCACTCCATTCATAGCAGCCAAGGCAAAATCACCGCAGTAAATCTAAACAAAACAAGCGCGTCGCGATTTCCCCGTAACATGATAAAAGCGATAAAAGATATCAGTGAATCAAACAGGTAACACGGTACAATTCATACATTAGTGTATATCTATGTAACCCATAAATCATCGGCGCTTTATCCCTGAAAATATGATATCCACAGAGGTCATTTTCCAACAGCTGAACTAAACTGCAGGGAAGGGAACTAAATGGTGACTTTATCTATCTGGCAACATTCTGCAACTCCATAAAGAGGCCAGAAAAAACACTGAACTGCTGTTTTGAAGAAGGTTTCTCACACTTTACTGTAGATGCTTAAAGTTGTTTATGTCATTATGATGCATTTTTACTATTGTGCAATGGTTAGCTTCGTATGAACTATTATCCCTCCTCACACACGCACACAAAACACCTGCATAATGCCACGCCGTGCTCACATATCACGCTTTGAAAAACACCTGTTATTGTGGTCTTTTGATGTGTAATCAAGCATGCATTAGAGGTATGTTGTCATTGTCTCCTTCTTGGGTGTTTTCTGTAATTATTCTGTAATTCGGTTTCTAGGCGGCTCTGTGAAAACGTTATTAGAGGGAGGTTTCAAAACCCTCTCCCTGCATTGTACCATATAGGCATTATTTTACTATAATTTAACACGATTTGCACATCGAACTCTCATAGTTTATTTTATATTCCTCGTGCAGCTCATGTGACAGGCTGTACCATGAAGAAGGTCATGGTGCTCCCTCCGTGAATGGTCCCGTACTCGATGTTGGTCTGGTCAGCCAAGTCGTCCGGGGACTCGATGGGGACCTCCATCCTCTGAACGGTCAGAAAGGCCGCCAGGTTGGCCGTGTAGGAGGAAATGATGATCAAGGTGAATGCCCACCTGTCCGCGGGAAACAGGGGAGAGAGACGGATGAGGACGTCTGTCATCCATCTTGTTCTATACACACTTTATCCAAAGTGGAGTCGCAGGTAGCTGGAGCCCGTCCCAGTCAGTCCATCACTGGGCCAACACTAAAGGACATGCAGTCACACACATACACACAAACATACACACACACACACCAACGAGCAATGCAAGCACACCGATTAATCCAATGTAGCACTTTAAGTTCATCAAATCCAAATTAAAAGTCAAATTCATACATGAAGCAGAAATGTTCAATTATTTTTACATTGATATCAACAGAGGTACACAGGTTTATGGAATATCACAGAATATCTTAGTATTATGTCTAGACACTGTTTTACTTCGTTTATTTTGATGGCAGAAAACATGCCATGATATTAATAAAACACACAGTTCAACAAGTTCAGGTTGTTTAAGCCAAAGCTCTGACAAGTTCACTTCTGAAAACTGGTTGAATTGATCCAAACGCCACAGCGGGGTTAAACAGAGAATCATAGAGAGAGAAAAAAACAATCCATATATCTGTAGAATAAGGAGAAGAAGAACATCACAGCAAAGCTTCTCAACTCCCAAATGAAGTGAATATAGAGAAATACTGTTTTCACTGATTCACACCCAGGATGAACTGTTGAACTGACGGACCATTATATTCTTGTACATCTAAAAACTTTATGCAAAAACAGCCTCATGTGCTTAACGATGCCTAATAATATCCCTCATCTTATTCCACTCTGTAATTTGCTGTTCCTGTCTCCCTCTCCGCTTTATCTCCTTGGCTCTCAGCAATAATTATTTCTTTCTCAGCATGTGTCTCTTTCAGAGTCACTCTTGCCACGGGAGTGTGATCAGGCTAGTATTTCTGTGAGCTTAGCATTTTCTCTTTGTTTGCATAAAATGTTGCTGCTCAGGGACTGAAAGTTGTGCGCTACAATTCAGCTACATGCCTGAAATTTAAAATGTAAATGTCATTATCTTACAGAGCAGATTGTGCAGAAAAAAAAAAGAAGAAGAAGAAGAAGCCTGGAGAAAAATGCAAGTAATTGTAATAAAAAAAAAGTAACCAAAATGCACCTTTTAAAAGAAGAGAAACACTAACTCTGGTTCATCATATCAGTTTAGGACATATTGTCAAAATGGCTCTGCAGCTAATATATTCAAATCTTGTTTTGAGTTGCATTTATATGGTTTGGACTTCTGGTGTCTCCAGTCATAAATGTTATTTATTGCCTCTTCATTTTTAACTACTGTCATCAATTAGGCTATCATTTCAATGTAATTCAATGTGTTTTTATTTAATTACTATTTTATTGCTTTTTGTATTGTTGTCCCATCTCCACCATTTCTATTCAGCAGCACTGCTTCTGTCCATTTTTTAAAAACTTACTTACAATACGAAGCACACGCAGAGGTGTTTAAATCATGTGTGACAGTTTAAAAAAAAAAAAAAGAAAGATCCCTCCAGAAACCAGAAATGTGTTGAGAGAAGTGGCTGCCAGGTCCGCTCCCTGCTTGCAGATTCATGTCTCAAACTCATATTTCAGACGCAAACTGTGAAAGTTTCTCCTTCAGCAGATAAAGGCAGAACCGGCCTTCTGGTGTCACGCTGCACAGACGTCTCTCCGCACAGCGAAGGTCAAACATCAAAGTGAAGTAACAACAGACTCAAGGAAGCTTTTAAACTGGCTGGCATAATGTCACAATGCAAGTGTGTGTTTGTGCAGCCTTGTGAGTGTGTGTGTGTGTGTGTGTGTGATGTTTGCCTTCATTTACTTAGGTAGAAGGTGCCAGGTGTTATTATATAATTGTAAAATTGATTTTCAAGGGGATGTTGGGATCAACAGACGATGATTTTCTTAAGTCAGCTACTTTTCGGATTTTCTCCTTTAAATACGAGCTCGGAGGTTATATTAACCTGAATCATCACATCTGTCACAGTTTTAGTTTTGCACATGAGCTTATTTTATATTTTTGCCTGTATTATCTGTACGCTATGCTCAGTTGTGTGTTTTCAAAACACGATTAGCTTTGCTGTCCACGTATTCCCTTTTTACCGGGCCTGCAGTGAAGAGCAGACATCACTGCCCACGGCTTTCTTGTGTGTTGGCTCGGCTCGCCGCTTGGCGTGGCACGTCCACTTGTTGGAGCTGATTGGGTTTGGCCTGAAGTGGGGAGACATGACAGATGCCAAGATGGCAGTGGCCGGTGCAAAGCGGACTTCCACTGCCTTTATTTTCCACCTCTTGAAAAGGGCTTGTTTGTGTTTGGAGTTTTGAGTTGGCGTCGTTTATAGTAGTTTTTTGGTTATTTAATCATTTGGTTATGAATAAATTCAGCAGCAAATATAAGACGTAGCACATGCGGACGCCACTTACCAAACCCCGCTGACACATCTGGTGGACAAGGCTCTTGGCATGATCTCCGATCCCTGCTGCATGAAGCCTCCGACAGGGAACCACAAGCTGTTTCCCAGGGTGTACTGGTTCTCCAGCATGTCCCTGCGCTCTCGCAGACAGGGGTGAGGGTTGTACCACTCGTAAGGGCTCAACCTGGTGGGAAAACACAGGTGCGGCAAGGCGACCTTAAGGACACACACTCCAACGTGGTAATCTACTTCTGTCAAATCACTCCAGTCATTAGCAATCATTCATTTGACCCCTGTCAAACTGTCTGCCGGAGGTTGTATAAGGTAAAAAATTTCAATACGAGACAGGAGACTCGTGTTCAACAAGATAAATGGCGACAGCGCGCAGATGTGAGCTGGAGACAATCAGTGTGCGTGTGATGTAATGTACTGACCTTGCAGCAAGGAAGAGCACGCAGCTGACTGCCAGGTAGGCGAGCAACATAAAGAGCCAGACAGCCGGCGAGAAGGGGTCCAGGAAGGAGAAGTAGCCCGGCTTCCGACCCTGGTACCGAGAAACAAGCGAAAAGGAGAGATGGAAAATAAACAAAGGTGGACAGTGACTGATGGGCGGACAGAAAGGTTCAAAAAAAGGTGTCAAGGCTCCGGTTGTCAGCGGATGTCCCCTCTGCACCACAGGAGGGCAGTGTCCTTCACCGCACTTTGATACCACGTCTGCAGTGCTCTGATACGCTAATGCTACAATCCATAACTGCTCCCTTTCACAATGCCTATTGCTGGAGCTCACTTGGCTCGGACTCCGAGCCTCATTAGCAATGTAAAGCTGCCACTGTTACCCAGTTACAGAGCGCTGACTTATCGAGCAATAGAAATTACACCTATAGGTTTCAGTGTGGACTTAGTGAATGCAGCACAATCGCGGCTTCAAAGAACGACCTTTATGCCTCGTCTTAGCACACGTGGGCTGTCATCTTCTGTGTGACCCTCTCGGCTTTAAAACAGTGCAAGCAAAAGAAATTAAATCCAGTACAAGATCTGTGCGGAGTATCACCCAGCGGGCGCCCTTCAGCCCGCGATAACACCCTCACCAGTTGAACTCTGTACAAGATGCTGATCCCCAGGGTCATGAACGGCTTAGAGAAGTCGATAACTTTCTCTCTTTCTGATGTAATGGTGAAGCCCGCCACGGCCAGATCTGCTTTCTAGAGGATTGACAAAGAAAGATAGGTGGAAGGATAGTAGCGGGGGCGAGAGAAACAGACAGATGTAGCAAAGGAGAGAGGAAACGACAGGTGGTCAGATCGCTGCGCAAAAATAGAAAAGACCTCTGATGCTGCTCACAGTTTTTTTTTTTTTTTTTTTTGATTTCCCAGATGAAAGATGAAAAGTTTGACTCTGTACTTGAAAACACATTTGCAAAAACATACAAACGGGCACTCTGTCTCAAGCACATTAGCAAGCGTCCAAATGAGGCTAATTGCGAGTAAGCGCTGGCTGGTTGGTCTTTCCACCTGCATAAAACCTTGCAGGTCTCTGGTCGCTCTGCCTCCTCTCCATCTATTCCATTAAAAGCTAATTGATGAACATGGGCCGCTAATTAGAGCTGAGTGATCAGGCTGTGGGGAGGGCAGGAAGGGAGAGGAAGCGTGGAGAGCTGGGGGAGCACCAACGTGGCAGCCCCCCACACAGGGACCACAGTCTGGTAATTGAAGTATACCTTATGGTAATTAAGCAGAGAGGGGCTCTCATTAGCCTGCTTCAACCAGAGTGTCTGTCAGAAGCGCACTAGGCCCGGACCGACAGAGGGAGAAAGGAGGGAACGGGCTGGCATGGAGGCAGGTGACTGTGAGGAGAAATGGCACAGAACATTTTAGGCAATGCTACCAATTCTCTTTTGGGGAATTATCAAGTCAGCTTTTGTCCTAGATAAGAGTCTTACTCCCCTCTGAGGGCAATTTGAGACACGGGAAGTTAGAGCAGAGTTGTGTTTTGGGGCTAAGAAACACTGGTTAAAACATTTGTGCAAGTTTCTGTGTTGAGAGAGAGAGACAGAAAAGCAGAGAGACAGACGGAAAGGCAGAGAGACAGAGAGGGAGTGTGTGTGTGTGAGAGAGAGAATAACGAATAAAGTGTGGGGAATTGGGTAGAGGATGAGTACTTACCCTGTTGATTAACTCTCCAACCATGCCAGTCCAAGAGCCATTGGGCTCTGGAGCCCCGTACAGTCCATCATCCACCAGTTTAATCTTGAACGAGAATTTCAAGATGTCTGCCAGCTCCCTCAGCATGTCGACGCAGAAGCCCTCATACTGGTCGTTGCCCTGGAAGTCCTGGTAGTTGTCTTTGCGCATCACATACGGGTTCTCCTGAACACACGGAAGACACGGAAAAACAGTCTAAAACTAGAAATATGCCAACTGAGCCGAGATTTTACTGACTAAAAGACAGATGTGGGACGCCGGAGCCAATCTCGGCTGCTGGGCGAAAGCAGGACACACCTTGAGTCCCTCCGGTCCCTCACAGGTCAAACACAGACAGACAAACAACCACGTTCTCTCGTCTCAGGCCCTTTGATTCCCCCTCCTCCTGTCCGATTGCTGTTCCCCACCCTGATGTTGTTCGCATGTTCCCGATCATGAGATGCCAGTAATCGGGCCGTCTGTCTGTGTTCTGTTAGTCGGTTCGTTACATCAATCAGGTCTACGTCTCCAGTCGTGTCCGTGTCCTTTCTCCCGTGAGTCGGGAGTTTCGTGCCCAGTGTGCTCCTTGGAAGGAGTGCTGCTTCGTGTGTGAGAGCTGTGGCAGGCGTCCCGGCTCCCCCTCTGGCCGTGTGGAGAGCGGCAGCAGGTGTCTCCGCTCTCCTTCAGCGCTCCCGGCTGGGGGCTCACAGCGCTGCTTCGGCAGCGTTCCTGTCGGCGTGTGCGGCCGCCGCAGTCCTGGAGGTGGCCGCATCTTCGGCCCTTACTTCCCGAGTCCTTGGCGGAATCCACCCCGAGCTTGGTTTGGACCGTCATCCTTCCGTTGGATTTCATTGGATGCTTTCTTTTGGGGATTTTTGGGACTTTCTGTTTTTGGGGTAGTGTTTGGACAGTAAATACAAGTTTCTTTTGGAACTCCGACTGTGCCTGGCTTTTTGGGTCCACCTCCCTTTACCCTCCACCCTCCACCGTGACACACTACCCATAAAATTAAACATTTCAAGCCATTTTCATTTCCAGAAATTAAAAAAAAAAGTACTATATATCAAACTATTGAAATATGTCAAGACAGGACACGTTTTTCCTTTTTTCTTTTCTAACTAAAGGCCAGTAGTAAGCACACCACGTGTAATGTCACAGAGGAATTACACCCACACGCAGAGTGGAGATAACTGGGTACACTACCCTCCATGTGTTCACACCTCGCTCAGTCGAGCAGACATCACACTGCTTTCCCTGTGCTGCATTATTACAACTCAGCAAGCTGTCCAGCACGCATCCAGCACAAACATCAAACACCACAAAAGCAATGAGACAATGTGTGAGAGCAGGATCTCAATCAACGACTACAGAAGGGTTAAAAACAGCAATGGCATCCGAACGCCAACCTCTACAACCTGATGTGCATCATTTAGGCTGGAATCACTCCTGCTGGCACGCTTTAAAACCGTTACATGAAAGACACCAGTTCATACCCAACAAACACAAGTTCAGCGCATTGTAGCTGAGTCTCTGCAGTCCTGTGAATCAGAAAATGCATCATAAATTCAGTCTGTACTTTACCGCCTGCTCTCCATTGACGTTTCACTGTTTGTGTGGCAAATAAACTCTTCTTTGCTTCAATATCTTAACGTATTCATTTCACTCGCGCAACACCTCGAAATATTACTGATGTTTGATTTCCCAACATAAGAGATATCAAAAAAGAAAACACAGTAAAGACGTTCGTGTTAGCCAGATTATTTTCCTTTTTAATGCCTCCATATTTGTAAGCAACATGTGTGGGAAGAGCAGTCAAAGGTATTTATCCAGGTTCCAACAATTTTCCCTGTCAGTGCAATAGAGATTTTCTCCACTGCACAAGAGACTGACCTTTGTGTTGTTTTGTTCAGTGGATTGAATAATTTGGGATATTAGCAAACAGGATCCTCCAGAAGGAGTAGACGCTGTCAGTCAGCACAGCTGAACACGACTACGCTCAACCTTTATCGGTCAACGTGGCTGTGCTGGCTGCTGTCATGAGGAGCAAAGAGTAGCAAATCCAACCAGATCCAGCAAGTGTCGACTGGGGTTATTTCAGCCTCTCCACTTCCACATGTGAACTCTGTGGGGCTGAGCGTTGTCGTCTTCCAGGATATCGTCTGGTCCCAGGCTGCGGAGATGTGGGACTGCAGACACTCGTCTATCACCATGACTCTGCATTGAGAGGTGCAAATGAGGCACCTGACTATCAGCACCTGGAGGCACCAGACGCTCCAAACAAGATCCAGTGGCGCCAGCAAAGACAAAACGTTGGGAATGGTCCGATACATAAACTGAGCTCTGCTGTACGCTTTCTCATAACACAGCAGAGAATGAAGCTTTGTTACAACTGAGAAAGAATCTGTCAAACAACAATCCTGAGCAGCATGGTGGAGCAGTGATCAGCACTGATTCAAAGAAGGTTCCTGGTTTGAACCTGCTGACTGAGGAGCCTTTGTTTTGTGGAGCTTTTACTGTTCTGCCTAAGCTTCTGAGATAAGCTTTTCTCAACAATCCAATGCTTGTTAAGTAAACCACTGACTCCAAATTGGCCATAAAGATGAGCAAGTGTGTGTATTCGTGGTTCTGGGGCTCCATGTATCAAGTGCGACGTATTGGTGGCCCAGAATACACGGAATCAGTTGAGAGGCTTCAGGTTTCAGTGGACCTCACTCAAATACAATGAATATAATAAATGAATGGAAGAAGACATATTAGATTGACCGTAGATATTTGCTATATTAGACTATTTTAAACAGTACTCCTTTTCTCGACTTATCTCTACTCTTTTTCCATCTTTTAATTTCCTCAGTCTATTCTATCTAATTTGTAATTACGCACTATGACAAGGTGAGAAACTCTCTCGGTTAAGTGGCTCCTTGTGTGTTCAAGATGATCATCGAGAACACTTGCTTCTGATTATTTATGTGACGTAAATAGAAAAGCAAATTATGCGAACTTTACATTTTCTAACATTTTCCCTCTCAGTTCTGTTTCTCTCAGGGTCTGGTATTTGCATGATATATCTTTTTGATTTCCTCCAGACTATCATTTTTATGCATCGCTAAACAACATTATAAGCAGGTTTGGTTTTGGTAATAGGACATGACACTTTCTTTAAGCACACATGACAAACGTCTGGGGTTATTCCAACATTTTTACGTCTGTCAAAACGAAAAAAAGCAAGACAGGTCGGAGAGCTTGAGAGCTGGAAGCACTGACACTGAATTAAAGACGAACAAAATGACAATACGTATCATGGGAATGGAGGAGCTTTCTTAAAATTCAACCAATACGACTGACTAAAAGCCAGGATATCTGGGCCTCAATAGAATCAATTAGACCAAATTAGATCTGTCTCTTGTGAACACCCTGCAGTTATAGAGGTCCGGTATTAAATTGCTTTAAAAGATAATTTGGACGGAGAAAGGCAGCTGCAGATACAGGTGAGAGAGAGAAAAACAGACAGATCCAGTCTGGAAGGCTGAAACAAATCGACCTAAATGGACCGAGTAACTTGAGCTGTGAGTTTCGTCTAGTAAACAAATAAATCAACATGAAAATTAATCATAAAGAAAGAATTGCACATCCAGAATCCTCCAACACATGAAGTAAAGCTAGTCAACATACACTGTGAGAGAAAGCAGCCAAAAATCCTGGAATCTCATATTCAGAGTTTTCTGGTTGCTGATTTTTAAACATTTATGTTATCCTATCATGATTTGTTTGTTTTCCTTTAATCTGAGTTTCCAATCCAAACACACACTAAGATTCTTTTCTTGCAATGCACCTCACACAAAATCTGTTCGGAACAATTTGAAATCTCCCCCCAATAGTGCACTAAAGATTCACATTTCTTGAAAAATGGAGGCAATGTTTTCTATGTCAGGTGATCCTGGGCCAGATTTACCACTCCTGCGTGCAGATCTTGGCCCACAGGCCACATGTTTGAAACATTATTGAAACATTTCACAGTTTAATTAAATAAAGAAGCCCACGCCTGCAAAATGATATTGTAGTTGTACTTAATATATTTTTGCATCAATAACAACTTAAGACCGACCTCGACTGACAGAACATAAACCGTCTAAAAGGCTCCAAGTCTGCGGAATATTATAAAGTTTGTGAGTTTATTTCTTTACATGGTGTGTGCAATGAGGATTTCATAAAAATGGGTATGTTAGTGAGTCAGACATAATACGCTGCAATGACATATATCATCTCGCTGTGGTCGTGATGTCTTCAGAAGGAAAACTAATGAAGCCAAACAAGAACTGCTGTAGAAGCATTGCAGTGATAGAGTGGTAAAGAATTCTGCCCACTTCAAAATATTCCACTGCATTTCTACAGTGGCTGCACCTCGTAGCATCAGTGAGATCTACCAACCCGTCTCACTTCACAACACGAGACCATCATCTCAGACTGCCAAGTTCACTTGGTTTATCACCGCCTTAATCAGCACTAACCTGCGTGACAGTCATATCAAGTCATGTCATACATGTTTAAAGGCCGAGAGGCTCAGAATCAAGGATTCCTTTGCCTTGGGGGCTGCAGAAAGGCTGGCCCCTGAGTCCCTCCTGAATCTATGACCTGGATTTAGAGAAGGATGTTTTTCATCTCACTATCAACAGCGCTCATTGACACCTTTCAGAGCAGAAAGAAACCGCTGCTGCCTCCGGGTTGGTTGTCAGTTAGTTCTTCCTGACAACCTTCATAGAAACGATTTGATTTTCCTTTTAACTCGTAATAGCAGCAATTGTCGGAAACCATATCCTGTCTACTTGAGCGACAAAGGAGAGGGAGAAGAACATACTCTCCAACAACAATGGCCGCCTACACTGGTTCTTTATAACCGCAGCTCCTCTATCATTTTCAGATTCAAATATGACTGATCAAAACTGTTCCTGCTGCTCAGTGTCGATCTTCGGGCTCCAATTTCCACTCGGTTTTCCTGGACTGTGGAGGTGACCAAACCAAGATTATAATCATTAACCAAAACACACAGCGGATTGCAGCGCATCACCTGACGTGGCGTGCATGTGGCGAAACATGTGGCGCACGTCTCAACAGTGAAAACGACAAATGTTAAAGGAGACATTGTTAGTGTGTGGTTACCTCATAAAAACTTCATATAAATCGTTGTTTCTCTTCATTCATGCATATTTGAGTGATCTATATAAATGTTAATTCCAAGCTTCAAGTACAAATCATGAAGAACCAAATATGTGTGCGGAGCATCGCAGCGTAGACTTTCATGCACTAGATCTACAAGAACAAATTCAAGCAAGGTAGAGAAAATAAAAATTAAACTAGCAAATAAGCAGAAAAAAAAAAACTAAATTAAAACTAATGAAAAACTCCTTCTTATAATTATCATATCCTTGGACCAAACTCTAGGGAGGATGTTTGTTTTCTCCACAGTCTACAGCTTTGGTGAATTCTGCGCATTGGCTCAGGAAGGATTCTTAATTTTTACCCGAGCATGTCGGAGCCTGACCTCCAGCCACGCTGCTGCAGCGCTGACCCCACACGAGGCAGTAAAGCCATCATCCCAGCCGGCACAGAGCAGGCGCGCAGGGGGACCCTGGGGTGCTTTCACAACATTTTTAATGTGACCCCGTTGAGTCCTGGGACCGAGTGCGACACTGCCGCGGAGGCCTGAGCGCGACACGTACATGAGCATCGAGACCGACCAGAGGAGGAGGTCGCGCTGCTGCTGATACACTCCGAGCAACTCCGCCAACTGCCTCACATATTACACAAGTTCCAGCGAAGAGGGCTCCGATAGTCCGATGAGCTATTTATAATATGACCCACGGGTATAAATTACCCAGCCTGGAGGGGGGGAAGACTTCACGGTCGGGAAGGATTAATTTCCACTTCCATGTGAATCGAGCTCAGGATTCAGTGTCAACAGTTCATCATCAACATATTCTGATCAAACCTCAACATCACTTTAATGGAAAAAATGCCATCTTCTGCATGAGAAAAACACAAAAACTTCATAAAACATGTTGACCACTGACCAGCACCTTCTTCAGATCGTTCTTCAGAGCTTACTGATGATGCCAGGCTAACTCGATGACTTCTATGTTTGACTGACGACATGAACAAAAGTAAATATCAGTAACTAAGCAGCAATGCATTTTAGTTTTAAATTACCTTCTGAACATAACTCCCACACATAATTCACAGTATTTTATGTCCATAAACTGAGTTACTTTAGTCTATCAGAAGTTTTTTCTACACCAGTCTGAGGATGACGGAGCAGCATCCTGAGAGATCCATTGATTTGGCGATGTGGCATTCCTCGTATCCGCACCAGAAGGAGATCACTGGCAGGCCGTCGACATCAGAACACCGGGATTTTGGCAGTTGGACTTTAGTTACGCGTCTCTCTGTCAGCTTCTATGACAGTTGTAGCGACGGCAGAATTAGCGTAAACAGACCACGGCGCAGCGTGAGCTCCGGCACAGCACGCACACACACGCCTCACACTGAAGCAACAGGACTCCAGAGGGGAAACCGTGACCTTACCAGTATGGTGGTGACGATGAGGGTCTTGTTCGCCAGCGTCTCCGACACGTTGATATCCAGACTGGTGGAGTTCATTGCCAAGGTGTTGTTGGAGTACCAGATCCCAATCTAGCAAACACGAAAAGCAGGAGAAAATCAATGAATATAGAGGGATAAAGAAAACACACACACACACACACACTGTCAGCTCCACTGCAAATGAGTTGCGACCGGCGACAAACCGTCTGTAGGTATTATTTCATAAAACGCATTCACCCCGTTGGCCTGATTTAAAGTGCAAAACACCTTTTCATGCCGTCTATTTTCTGCTTTACTTGAGTTTCCATACTCGTGCCTACTGTATGTGCATACTGATTTGATTGTTCCCAGCGGAGTCGTAGACGTACTTACATTACGATGTAACATTGTAGAAAAAAACAGAGAGAGAGAGAGAGGAAAAAAAAAGCCCTGCTGTTTACAAGCAGAGCAATGAGCTGAGACAAGATGGGAAAGACGGTAATGAAAAGCATTCACGATCAGCAGTTTCATTGTCATGTCTTTTTTTTCTCTCTCTTTTCACACGCGCAGCTTCTTTTAAATTGTATGAAAAACAGTTCACATTTTTCCACTTTACGAAGACAGTAAACTCACGTAGGAACATAAGTGGTGTGTGATTATAACCTCGCCGACGTGCAGGGCGGAACAGCAGCTTGCAAAAATCATTTCTTTGGCAGATATTACTGTACCTCTTTCAATAGGTCAAAGTAGAGGTAATGACACCTCAGACAGAATCACAGCTTTTCTGTGACACTCTTTATCCTGCCCTGACATTTAAGAGTGACCTTTTTTTTTTTTTTTTTTCCCTGTGAACCATCACCGCCTGGCAGCGGCACGGGCGTCAGTCTGCAAGGAGGTGGGCAGAGTTAAAATGTTAATTACCACAGTCCGACTCTCCACTAAGTCAAAGTCGAGCTTTAAGCACACTTAGCAGGTGGCATTTTGTGTTCACATGGGAGACAGCTGGCCGGGAGGAGAGCCGGGGATGACACATTAGCGGGAGGTGAACAGAAAGTGTTTCCTCCGGTCAATGAACTGCAACGCAATTCCCCCCAATCTGGATCTGCAGTGAGGTGTGTGCTGCCGGTTCATTTAACTCTGCCTTTGAAATGCAGGTGAATTGCATTTTGATTTTCGTCTTCCTGCACTGAGCCTGCAGGTCCAACCTGGAGGAGGCTGGAAAGACATCATGCAAAAATGGGCTAAAATGCAGTTTTATCTCAACAAGATCCCGACTGTTTATTTTTCTGTACAGTCCAGATACTGTTATCACAGTGAGGTCTTTTCTAGGCGTTGGGACCTTTCTGTGAGGAGTTTGTAGAAACTCCAGAGGCATAAATTACTTTTTTTTTTTGCGGTGTTGACCCTCAGTACTAAGGACGTGTGCGTTCAATAGTTTGGTGTTTCTAAATTGACTGCGGGTGTGAGTGAGGCTGTGCGTGATGGACCGGCCTCCTCTCCAGCGTGTTCTCTGCATTCAGCTGGGATCCAGTCCAAGCCTGACCCTGAGCTGGATCGAAGCAGTGCAGGAGATGGATGGATGGATCTCCAGCTATCGCTGCCTACAATCATGTGGTTTGAGAATAAGAAGACCAAACAGCAAAAAGCAACTAATGAGACCTGATCCAAAGGAAATTAATAAACACGCATTCTCTGCTCGGCTCTGTGTATTCAGAGCTCTGCTGCTGCAGCTTTTCATATTGTGGTGTATTTAGCATCTAATTGCATCTAATATTTGCTACAGCACGTCAGATTTTATTGTTATAGTCCCGTGTAGCTTCTATTGCGCACTATTTCTTCTTGCGTAATTGATACGCTCGACATGTGAAATTATATTAGCTTTTGGTACTTTAAACTCGGGTTTGGTGAAAGTGATTAACATAAACAGCTTAATAAAAGATGCGGTTTCACTGAAAAACATTCATCCAATCTAAAGTGAAGGTTTCGCTGAGTCTAACTCCTCAGGTCAGTGTGTTTGTAAGTGTGCAAAATAGCCTCTAGGAAACGACAATAATCATGAGCCCTTCTTTCATGTGAGGCTGCGAGCGCTGAAGGACCGTCTTCAGCTCAGCACAAGCGAGGGTACGAGAGACCGAAAGAGAGAAAGAGAGAATGTGAATCAACACTTCGCCTGCAGCAAATCCAGCTCAATATGTAACAAAGAGGAAAATAAACTCCACAAAAGGCATAAAACTGCTATACATTACATATTCAATGAGCAGAGATGCAGCTGCGCCTGCACATATAGTCTGAGCAGAGCTGGAGGCAACAAACACTGATTTCAACAAATTAATGTCAAACTGCAGATTGTAGGCATCGGAAGAAGATACACAAATCACTAATGAAACATCGTTTTGTGTTTTCAGATCAGAAAATGTTAAGTCAACATCCAGTGGCGGCTGAGAAAATGAACAATAGTGAAAGCTGGGGAAAAGGACGGTCCGCGGTAGTGAACGTGTGCGCGCAGACTGCACACTCGACGTTACACAACAGATCTCCAGGAAAGCTAAGCAGCCATTTGAAGAGCAACTGAACACTCAACAAGCAGCCGATGTGTTTTAGTAGCCTTCAGGAAATAAAAAAAAAAAAAATGTTAACACATATTTGGAGCTGAAATATGACCCTGCTTCGCCTGATGGCAGGTTACAGTGCTGCTGCACGGGGGGAAGAAACACTGAAAGTAAAGATCTGTCAGTGATCAGGGGAGGTTGTGAAGAGGCTGACCTCGGCGTTAAACTCCTCTCCCGGCTCTGTGAAAGCAGACGGCTGTCCTGTAACCGACCCAAAGCCTAAGGGCAAAGTGACCTGGCTGTTACGCCATAACAGGTTGCTCCTGACCTCTTTGTGACCTCCCCTGTGTTTCTCCAGGATCCGCAGGGTGTAGTTGGTCCTCTGACCTTTGCTGTTGAACTCCACTCGCCCCGTCAGGCCATCATACTCCACCTGGCAGGCAGACGGAGAGAGAGCTGAAGAAGTGCGACAGAGGCGCGAAAACAAGGGAGGAAGAAAATGAGAAAATGAAAGTAGATGATGTGGAAAGAATGGAAACAGATATGGATCAAAAAATATAATAGCCAGCCTGCTTTTATTGACTATCAACAGCCAGATAGCATCAGGAGTGATTAGAAAAGGGGTCTGCAACCTCTACCATTAAAAAAGGCCATTTTGTTTCCTCACACTCGATTAACCTTCATCCCTCAAATTCTGAAAGACGAGAACAGACAGTATCTACTGTACATACACATATTCCCAAACTGTCATTTACTTCATATCTAACAAATGATTGTAATAAGATAAGGCCTGTCTCACTGAGCTGTAGAAATCTTTGAAAATATTTCCCAGCATTCACAGAGGATCACAGTTTCTGACATGGTGGCGTTCGGCCTTGTGAATGTGCTGCTTCAATTTTTTTTGAAAATGTGCAGAGATTAGACTTGAAGTCACAAACCCATTTAAAGCAACTCTCAACTGTGACTAAAAAAAAAATGTAAGAGGATCATTCCCCAGGTTCTCTTCAACTTCTCTGAGATCCATTTGCTTGATGCCTGATGACAAAGTAACGGCTGAAAGCGCTAAAATTTGGTAACTCTAACTGGTAAATGTGAAAGTTGAGTGACGGTCGCATGAAATGCCTGTGATTTACAGACAACTTCTGAATAAGTGTTGACTTTAGAGTCCATGGACGATTTCATGGGACACACACAAAGTATCTATTCAGTGTGATTTCGAGTGAAAATGTTCCCACGATTTATGTTTTGGTGTCCTGCTCGTTTTGCAGCTCCATGAGATATGAGCTTCAGGAACAGCTGACTTCATTTTGGCTGTTTAAACTGGTAAATCCCCCTAAAAAACCCACCAAGCTCTGAGCAGAATAAAGCAAATAATAATAATGCTTTCTTGGATTCGTCCATGCTTAGGTTAGAGAGTTGCTGAGTTCTGAAAATCAACATTCATCATTGACAGTGAAAGGAGTCAGACAGGTGACGGAGTAGGATGTGACGCACATTTCTGTTGAAGAAACACCGAAAGGCTCTTTTATTCGAGTGTCACATTTGTCACCTCAAACTGCAAGATAAGAGCCCCTCTGAAAGACGGTTCGCTGTGCAAAGGGAGGAAAAATAAATCAGAATCCCGTTTATTTACATGTAATTTTGTAAAAAGCAACAGGCGTTTACCGCAGGGAGACTGAAGAGACGGAGGTTGCAGACACCCGGATCAAGAGGGAGAGACAGAGTGAGAGAGACAGGAGGAAGGGAAAAAAAAATAAAGGTCTAAGACTGGACTAGACAGGGATGATCAGTTTTGGATCAACGAGGAGAAACTGGCTGATTGAGGGGCTCAGACAGAGCAGCCGAGAGAGGGACAGCGAGAGAGAGAGAGAGAGAGAGAGGGAGTGAGAGAGAGAGGGAACGGCGCTCTAACGAGACCCAAACCTGCACCTCACAGCTCGGTTCTGCCTCCCCCCCCCAAAAAAAAACCCAGGTGGTGGCACAGTTAGCGGGAACGATGATGAATGGCTCGGCGCTGAAGATGGAGCACAGCGTGATGTTGACTAACAAAGACAGATGTCGGTTCGGTGGGGCGGAGGCAGTGAGGGATGGGACTCCGGCTGCCGTGACAACAGGTCGTTGATGAAAGGAACAGGCGACCAGACATGGTGGATGACAAAAAACAGCAAGAGACAGAGGTTACATGCAACATGAGATGAGGATGACACCGAGTGGAAGTTTGCTGTCAGGAGGTATCGACGAGGCCATAGCGGGAGAACGGATGGAACGCGAGGATCGCCGTCAATTGACCATTTGAGCCATTTCGTGTCACATTAAAACTGATAATATTTGACTGATGCACAGTACGTTCTCATAACAACAACTTCAAGAGCATTTATAACATCTAGAAAATTGAAAACTGTTCAAATATAGATGAATACGGTCTATAACCAAGGTATTACAGGAGCCTTGGAGACCTATTTTCCCCGTAACACTGTGCAATCACAGATGGACCAGTGTGTCACGAATAACACAGGCCTCCCAATATCAAACACACACAGACACTGAAGAACAGACATATTTTTTTCAAAAGTTATCTTTCAAGGAGAAACAGAAGCTGTCTCTCAACTCACTTTTTTTTTTCTTGTTGTTGACAGTTCTATATTCATGAAAACAAAATAAATCCAGAAATCTCAGTCATGAAAGAGTTCAAGTTATCCAACCCAAGACTCAAAGGTTCTCACTTAATGTTTCCAACACGAATCCTTAAATAGTAGAAGCTGGGAGCAGCTCATATTTGGCCTTATTGATTTCCTCATTTTATCGATTATCATAATAAGGGAAGCAGAATTTTTAACTACTCAATTATTCAAGCAATTTTTTCGGATCTAATTTGAAAATGTCACCTCCGGCTCTGGTAAATGCAAAGTTTTCTACATTTTCTGACATTTCATTGATTGCACAAAAACAAGCAGGAGTTATATCGACGTCGACCATTTATTCTAATATTTTCTCAAGTGGTCTGACTTTTTTTTTCTACGATATAAAACTAAAAGAAATGAGCGTTTTGGGCGGAAGTGGCCTGAAGAGTAGTGATGCATTCTCGTGTTGGGAAGTTTGCCGGTTCAAATCCCAATGCAGACATGTCACATCTGAGGCTCGGTGAGTCACAACCCTGAACCCGAGGTGCTGCTCCTAGTCTGTGCAGTTAAAGTAGAAAAGAACGGGTTAAACGCAGAGAAATAATCCATCTAAGAGCATTTAAGTAGATAACTTGCACTATTTATTGTCAGCTCAAGTGTGAAAGTCTACATGAAAGTTTAATCCTGCTGATGCTCCGGAGTCAGACTGAATCAGTGCATGTTTACCCAACCCAGAGGAGAAAACGTCTCTCTTCATAATCATTATCTCCAGCTCAGATTAATTAATATTCAGTGTAATCAAGTTTTTCACTCCTCAATGATCATGATTTACTTATGAGAAACACCTCACTTTTCATTTAACTCTCTTCTGAATGTTATTATATTACAGAAGTCTGGATTTTATTTGATTTTATGGCTAGAGAATTGTGGAAAAAATAAAAAAAGCTTTAATGAGCGACTGCTTCTGCCAATTACTCCAAGATCACCGCAACTTGTAATATCTGGCAATTATTCAGTATTGATGTGTTGCCACTGGAGCGGCTGTGGCTCAGTTGGTGGAGGAGATTGTTTTCCAATCCCAAGGTTGGGGGTTTAATCCCTCCCTCCCGCCCTGTCCATGTGTCGCAGTGTCCTTGGGCAAAACACTGATCCCCAAATTGCTCCCTATGGTGATTGTAAGAAACAGATGAAATTGCTCTGAGACTGCCGGAGGAGGGGAAACGCAGCCGATAGGTGAAGAACATTTTACACCGCGAAGCTCATTGCTACAGAGACGCGGCACGCTGGTAAATCTGATCTATGACCGCACAGACGTACTGCGGAAGACCTTGAATCAAACATAATGACTAATGCATCGGCTAAAGCTCCAGTTCTGCTTGGGAGTTTTCCGGATGTCAGGAAAAGAATATAAAGGTTTATTTATTTATTTATTTATTTTATTTCCAAAGAGCAAGACTTGACTTTCATGCATTTGTGCGTTTTTTTGTTTTTTTGAGAAATGAAAACCTACTTTTGGTGTTTCAATGCATTACAAACAAAACACTTTCATCTAATTTCTGACACGTTTGTGGGAACATGATGAAAAATGAAACGGAGAAGTGACATGGCATGTCACGTCTCAGCGACTCTTTTCATGTGAAAATGAATTCCAGCCCACGGATGGGGAGCTCCTACATCAGTGGGTGACAGCACATCTGGCAGGCTCTCAGGCGTTTACCATGCGCAGGTAGTTCATAAGACTGGTCCCGTGTTGCCAGATCTGAGGTGAGGTGCAGCTGAGCGGCTTCACTCCGATCTCCTGACTGCGGTTCAATTCCCGCACCGCCCCCACCACCACGTGCACCGCGTCAAACATCAGAGCCGACGAGAGCTGTGGAAGGTGGAGAGGACACATGAGAGCCGTACGGACGGAGAGGGAGCCGGGGAGGAGAGGAACCGGCGGAAGTGGAGGGGACGGAGGAGGCGAAGGCATCGGGGGAGAGATGGCGGAGGAGTTAACGGGGACGGAGGAACGAGAAAGAGAAACGATGTGAGGTACAAGTAAACCACTGGGGAGGACACAAAGATGGATACATCAATACCCATTAAATACAAGCAAAAGACTGTCTGAATCTCTTTAACTGCTCCATGAATCAGCGTGAGAAATAAAGTGGTCTAATGTTAGGCAACATATAATTTACACAAGCTTAGGAATAAGTCTTAATAGTGCGAATGCGGGAGCTCTCGCGGGCCGTGACACTGACCGCGGGGCCGGGGTAGGTCAGGTCGCACCCCTCCCTCCAGGAGAGGTTGAGGCTCCGGATGAACTCCAGATAGAAGGGGTGTGTGGTGTTGAACATGGAGAAGCCCACGATGTTGGACTGCTCATCCACTATGTCATCCAGCTTCAGCAGGGGGAAGTCCTGCAGAGGAGGAGGGGGAGGGGGAGGAGGAGAAGGAGGAGGAGGAGGAGGAGGAGAGGAAGAGACGGTGTTTGCACAGTGGGATCGAAAATCCAGGTGAGTGACAATGTTGACAGAGTATCAAATCTGAGCAAGGAGGGAAAAATACTGAGCAAAGAAAGGCATGATAGAGAAAAAGAGAGGGGTACACGGAGCGACAACATCTAATCTCTGATGAAGAGGGAAAAAGGTGATGGAGACACCCATGAGAAGAAAGGAAAACAGCGATAACGGGAGAAAAATAGAGGCTGAGGAGGATGGAAATGACTCGACTGGCGTCTCAAAGTGATATACATACGAGTGCATCTAAAGCGAGAGAGCACCTCACGTACAGAGGGCAGAGAGGAGAGGGAGAATATCCAAAGGAAAAAAAAACATAAAAGATCAGACGAATGGGATAAAATGACACATTAATTCAAATGTTAGAAGGGGAGGAGAGTATATCAAGGAGGCAGATGAAAACAGTGAAGGCACAGAGAAGGTGGCGGGTGGCAAGAGAAGAAGGGCACTTCACACCTGTCATCTCCTTCACCTCAAACCCCTTTTTTTCCCTTTATTTTCAGCCGTCTCCCTCTGCAGATCCACATCTTTGTACAGTACGGTAGTTCCTCAGATCTCTCCCTGTCTCTCCTTCTCTCATCCCATCTTTCATCTGCACTGGATTCTTTTTTTTTTCCCGCCTCCCCTTATTGAATACTTTCCCTGCCTTAGCACCTTTGCTTGCTCATAAAGGGACAGAGGAGGCGGAGGAACGAGTAAAAGACAGAGGGGAGGAAAGAGGGGTGGGATTGGTATGGGCTCTTACCATGGTGGTGAGGATGTACTTATAAAAAGCCGACGTCATTCCCAGCTCTGATGCCTGCAGGACAAAGAGAGAGAGAATACGACGACAAAAAAGTAAAGAGGAGGCAGGTGAGATGCAGAGAGAGATTGATGGAGGGAGGGGAAAAAACAGGGTAGTTATTGAGCAAAGGAGACAGTTGGGGGACAAAATAAAGGAGGAGGAGAGAGGGAGGGAGAGGGAGCATACGTTAATCACAGTTCTACATCATCGGGCTAACACTAGGACGTTTGGCTGAGGGCGGACAGCCCAGTGAAAACATCCCGTACGCTACGCTCTCAAACCGTGAGTCACCGCGCTGGCTATCGGCGTTACAGGGCCGAACCATGAATCAGAACGAGCCCGGCTAACATCTGCAGCGCATCCCAGCAAAAGATGTTCTTTTGTCAAATACTTTCAGAAGAGTGTAAGTGATCGTTGCTGGCAGACATGCATGGGTATTGTTCCCTGACTCTACAGGGCAGAGAAGGTAAAAATAGAAGTTAATTCCTCTTCAACAAAATGTGTAGCCCCTGGAAGTTTGAGGAAGTTACTTTATTATTTTTTACGGATGGCAAGATCTGCATGCGCTTCATCACTATAACCTGAATTTACCAACAGGGAACATACAGTACCGTGAAAAGGTTTGAGGCAAGCTTGAGGAAAAAAAAAAATTGTTACTAATCCACCGTGCAGCAAGGCACCTGATTTACCAAAACAAAAACAAGAGCTATCTTCATCGCGGAGAAGAGCTACGAGTCCGAGGAGCATTTCAAGAACGCTGGGATCACATGAGGGGACAGAAGGAAGTTTGGCCTCCTTTATTCACGCCTGCAGACGGAGATTGGAACGTGCTCCACATGAAAGTAAATGACGGCTACCTTCATTATCGATTTTGTGTCTGTCGAATTTAATTAGTTCATAAAAAGAAGAAAAGAAAAGCCCTTCTATTTTCATGTTGGGCTTTTTTTCCCCAACACGAGAATACACTGGATTCCCTGGAGTGTCACCATTTGTTCTGTGAAGACAAGGAACACGTGCGGACAGCTCTCAGCAAATGTTTTGATGTTTCCTAACTGACCTTCTTCAAGATGAGATAAGAGACAGAAGCGTTGGCGTCGATGATGATGGTGGCGACTTTGTCGTCGCGGATCTCCTTCAGCAGCGGCGTCGGGTCCATGTTGTCATCCAGCATCCTGACTGACAGCGTCTCCCGAGAGATGAGGAAGCGGCGGACCAGCTCCTCCAATCTCAGCAGGCCTGAGGGGGAGTCGCAGCAGAGAAAATATCACCGCATATCACCGTCTGCATGAGGCCACACAGCTCATCCCTCCTGGATCCATTAAAATATTGATTTATGTAGGACGGACCCATATTTGTGTCATTTTGCCGGGGCGTGATTGATGGCTTTTTCAAATCATCAGGAAATAAATCGTTTTTAAAAAGGAAATCACAGTGCGTGTGCGTGAACCAGATCTCTTTTGTAATCTGTTCTGATGCTTTATATTCAATACACAGGTTTGTTTGCGTGTCAGTGAACAGGACGTCTTATTATCGATGTGCCATACAGTCATGTATAGAAATATGACAAATACTGAAGCTATGAACACGGAATCAAATCATTACTCTCGGAGTGAGAGCCAGCGTGCAGCTGTTTAACAGTACTTTCCATTTTACCCATAACACCTCGGCTGTGATTCACGGAGGCAAAATTTATTTTCGATTGATTTTACGACTCGGCGTGTATCTTTCACTTTGTGTTACATCCATTTCCACACTGACATATTCTGCGCTGTGTTTCAGCAGACCGGCGTTTTTAATCATCCCTCCCACAGGCGAAGGCAAAGGTACACATCTGCACTGGTGTGATTTTAAAGAGCTGAGCCCATATGTGTCGCCTATTTTTTTCTCGTTTTTTTTTTTTTTTTTTTTTTTTTTTTTTTCCAGGTTCGACTTGCGTCAGCTCCTGTTAGATTTTGGATTCCACATCATATGTGTGGGTCTTCACAGTTTTGGGTAAAATATTTGGGCCAACTGAAAAAAAAGTGAGAGATGCCATCTGTCAACACTAAATACTGTACTGGCGTCTGCTGAGGGATTCCCAAGGAAAAAAAAAAAAACAAAAAAAAAAAAGCTGAATTACCTGGTAAAACTTTCACAAGATGCAGTGATTTACAACACACTCCGAGTCTGTGTGTGTTTGTGGAAACTGCACATTGATCCATGGCTGCTCTCCACCGCTGTTTCCAGTGCTCATGTGTGCATGTTTTACTTTTAAGTCCAACCTGCCCCGACATTTGAATTCACCGTCTTACTGCCTCCGGATAACAAGTGTATATATCTGAACGCAACAGCAAACAGTACAGCAAAATATGATGACATTTTAGTGCTACGGCAACTTGGCCAAATATAATTCACTGAGCACGGTGCTTTTGAGTGTGACTCAACTGGAATTCATCTTTGTACAAAGTCGTAAAATACCCTCCAAAATTCATGGCTGTCATCAATCAATCAACGTGACAAATTTCTACACTTGAACAGAATAATAAATCTTAAAGGTGGTGCAGCCTTTGCCGAGGTAAGCGCTCTCTGAGTGCTATGTAATGCTCTTTGATGTCTCATCCTTCAGTTATTGCTTCTAAGGTCTTAGAGTTATGTACTGGGAGCACAGTCGCCGCCCAACAAAGGAATCTCTGTGTGTCGAGTTTGCATGTCCTCCCTGGGTCTGTTTGGGTTTTTGTTACTTTTTGTGGCCTCCTTCAACAATGAAAGAACATGCAAGTGACATTAATGTCAGGAGGTTGGGTGTGCATGTGCATGTTTTCAAATATAGATTTGCAGAGTTCAAAGAAAACCACACTGCGTGCGCACAAGTGGTTATTTGATCATTGCTTTAATTTTGAAGGCTCCTGCTTTTTTATGTTGCTGAGATTGATGACAGTGAATGTGTTATATGTGTGTAATTATAATATACTGAGCGGGATTCAAAATATACTGGGTGAGTAATAATGGAGCAAATACAAGTGATCAGTTGATTGATGAGTGAAGCTATGTTGATTTCGTTATCTCAATATCAGCCTGATGTGTCCAGCTGAGGTTTTGAGAGATCAGCACACGCTGTGAGAAATTCTCTGTGAGGAAAATAATGTGAGCTCACAAAAAAAAAAAAAAAAGCGAGAACCCAAGGATAACAGGACTGAATAATTCTGGACAAACAGAAGAGCAGAAAGTTTGAAATGTGGCACTTCAGACAATTCGCCCACTTCAAGCAAATTCCTCTTGAAAATTAGTAACCAATGGCAGTCAAGACTCACTTGACATCCTGTGTGAAATAAGGCTTTACTAGAAAGTCTACTCTGCTGCCTCCTAATTGTAATTCCATAGTAAAGCACCCCTAGCTATGTAAATAAGTGGTGGGGCAGGCATCTGGGGGACCGAGGGGAAGAGGAGTGAGGGGGGGAGGAGGAGGAGGAGAGGTAGCACACAGAGCCCTTCAGCAGGAGAAAGCCTCTGTAAGCAGTGGGGTAATCACTGAACCAGGCCAAAACTTTAATTAGTTTGAGGAAGGAGGGGGAAAGAAGAAAATCAATGCACTTTACAGCTTCCTCTCCTCCCCTCTCTCACTCTCCCTCGTTCAAATATTCCCCACGTCTCGCACATGAGCTCTAACCTCTCTATCTGTCTTGTCCTCGCCCCGCGCTCCAGTTACCTCTCTCTGTCTTTATCCATCTCACACTTAACGCCGCCACCGTCTCCTGCTCATCGTTCTCAGTCTCTTCCCCCCCCCTCGCCGTCCTTAACCTCATCCATCTCACTGGAAACTGCATAATGGAATTAGACTCAGATAGCTCCGACCCAGGCAAAGAGAGAAATGGGTTGCATACATTGGAAATGACCCCAAATCTCTGACTCATGTTCATTTAACACAACACGGAGCTAAAAGGGGGGAAAAATCTAACACTGCCACTGAGGCATGCAGTCGAGCAAAATGACCATTTCCTATGGATGTTAACTGCTTAGTATTCATGTTTAGTGGGTGTCAATGAAATGTGTGACTTTCACACACTACTCGCAGGAGAAAGGCGGGACGTGGGGTGCACTTGAACGCATCACTCCACACTGGGGGTAAACAAGATGGAGAAAAACCAGTGGGCCTCTGCAGGGCCACAGTGGAGCTGCACGCACAGTTACACACACACACACACACACGCACACGTCATACACTCAATCAGGAAGGCGGACTCACACACTTACACACAGGGTGCGATTTGCCCCCGGGTCTGATCTACATATCTCTTATTTTGCTGAATTACTTCAGTTGCTTGGGGGTGCCAAAATCAACTGCATCCTCCGAAGCTACTTCACCAGCAGGCTGAACAAACACGGCAGATTAATGTATTTCTGAAATCAAAGTAAAGCAGAGCAGCCAACTCTAATGCATCCAGAGAGAAACTCACACAATTTACTCCAGACTGGCTCGCTCACAGAGCAGACGTCCCTTGTTCTCACGCCATGCAGTAAGTGATGGTTATATGTGCTGCCGGTGAGCTACTTTTAAGATTTTACACACTGACTTTTTAGTTACAGTCGTGTGTGTCATGGTTTTGCAAAATAGCGTCTAATTTCAACGTATCTTTATCACAATTAAAAGTGTATTAGAGTAAATATCACCTTTAGCTCCTGTATTCACCCACAAATGCTGCCAAACGAAAGGACTTCTCCATTGCAACTAAATGAAACACTATAACTTCAATCTACGTATTTTCCCTTTAAAATAAACAGAGTAACATCCTGCTTTGTTGTTAGTCATATAAAGTAAATCCAGTCAGCTTTGTGCTTGGAGACTGCTCATTTATCATTCAGGCAGAAACCCTCTTGCTAAAATAATCAACAGATGAAGGAAAAATAATTGGATTTAAGGTATTGCTACAAGTTAAAGTAGATTTACTAAACATATTGAATAAAACATGCTGTTTCATAACTGAATGTCTTCATTAAAGAATGAATCAAAAGCAAGAAAAGATGACGTAAAACCCTGGGTGTGAGAGGAGCTGCACTGCAGTGAGACGAACGCAACAATCCGAGAACATGTTGTTGTCTGTACAACTGCTGCAGACTTCAATGTGTGTGAATGTGACTTTCTGTCTGTCTGTCTGCGTTTGCTGGGTGATTTACTGGCGACCTGTACGCGGTGTACTCTGCTGGGATCCGACCCAGCGTCCCGCGACCCAAAATTGGATAAAGCGGTAAAGAAGATGGATGCGGTGTGACAGGCGGGAGAGTCGTATTCATCGAACAGCAAAGCATTAACTAACAATAGCCGTTCACATTAATACCGTAATCCACTGACGTTTAGGCCCGTCATGCTGGCTGGTAAGGTGTTTTTTTTTTTTTTGCACTCACTCTGACCTGTTATTCTAACAATGGGGCTGAAGTGTCTTGTCATTGCAGTCCTCTTTCAGTTTGCACACAGCAGGTCTGACGGTTGGAGAATTATTTCAACACCTAATTTAGAGTGGTACATCTGTCGCGTGGGCTTCCTGACAGGCTGAGCTCGGAGGTGAGGGATGACCCCGGTCTGCATGTTAAGCTGCGACTGCTCCTATTTCAGGTGCTGAAGGTGGATTTGGAGCAAAGTGTCATTACCGAATTAAAGACTCTTCAAGCAGGACTGACAACACCTGGGAGCAGTGTGTGAGGACCCCTTTAAAACCCGGCTCCATCTGAGCGCCTGCTCTCCTCTCTCCTGCGTTGGCATGGGTTTCCTTCAGCGACTCCAGCTCACTTCACATGCACAATCCCCATTGTTTCATTAATACACTGTATTTACACTACCTGAAGACAACTCACACACACGTGTGTGTGAGTTGACAGTGCCGACACACACACACCCGCACGCGCATATGCACACATACAGTACATGCACACGCTTGAACACAAGCTTGTGAGGGCAATTTCAAGAAGCAAACCGGAATGAAAAGCATTAAACACACACGTGCTGCGACACACACACACACACACGCACACACACACCTACACAGTTGTTGGGAGTGTGGAACAAGCCTGTTGAGTGGCAGTTAGCACCTATTCGGCAGCCATGGCAACCAGCTCCACGGCGATAGATAGCGCAGCCAAGTGGGTCAGAGTCTGTGAGTGCGATAACCTTGTAAAGATCACCTTCAAGGCAAATGTATTACACACAAATGCACCTCTCGGTTTCTCCACCAGTAAAAGCTTGCATTCGTTGGCCCAGACAGTAACGATCAGGCAGCGAGTTGCTTCTAATTCTTCGGAGAGGAAAATCCTGGTGAAAGACAAGGCTCTTATCGAACCATTCAGTTGATGATCAAACCTGAAAAGATGTCTGATGCCATTTTCAAAGCTCTTTCAGTTCAATGGAATGACAAGTCCACCAGGAATTCAGCTTACTTTCAGGAAACGGCGGGAAGCCCGCTAACTGCTGGGGCGACAATGAAAGCCTCGCGACGATGGAATCAGTCTTTCATAATGTCACAGCTTTTTGTTTGTCAGAAATCCACGCCTGTTGCTCCGCCGCGGGACTCCGCCGGTCCCACCGACTCTTTATGCAAGTGCCCTTCAGCTCTTGGACGGTTCTGCTCGGCTGGCCGGTGTTGAGCAGCACAGGCAACAGCTGTACAACAAGACATCCCGGCTCAGTTTCATTCACAAGTGGACAAAAAGTCAACGGGGAGAAAAAAACAAAACAAAAAAAGAAATCCTGGATTTTGCCACCTCCTACAGAACATAGCATATTCTGTCACATATTCTCAAAGCTCGGTTTGAATACGACAGCCACCATCCAACCAAGCCCTTTAATTCCTGCGACTCTCGATAGGGGAGTGCATAATAAATCAATAACACACTCTTTCAAAATGAAAATAAAGAGGGCTAGTGACTAAGCCCTGAATCCCCTGTGATGTTAAAGCTCTCTGAGTGCCTGGCAAGTTAAATCAAATGTCCCCTAAGTTCTTCCAATACTGGAAAAGCATTTCAGACATGAATATTTATTAAATTGGTTTGGCCTAACAACCCTCCGAGGTGGATAAGAGACAGTGTGCGAGAGCACGAGAAATAAATAGAAACGGCTACGGCTTGAGCCGCGTCCTGAACTCTGACGGCGGACAGCGCCTCGCCACCCGACAGTCAAAAACCAGGAGTCCAACGGCGCCGAGCAGCCAAACAATGTCAACGAGCAAACAACTCCCACAGAGGCGTTCACACTCTCAAACACACACACACACAGGCTAGATGAGTATTTACACCCACGTAAACAGAAATACGATGATGCAAACGCACCTAATAGACTCAGTTCAGTGTTTTCGTGTTCTTGTTTCCCTTTTTGTTAATTGCACATGTAAAATTGTTACATTTTGAATATTTCTGGATATTTTTTTAATCTTCAGTCATCAAGGTCGAGAGCAAACGGAGGCATCTCGGTTCTCCATCTGTCTTCCACGTGTGACTGAATAGAGGATTGCCTGACTGTGTGACGGGCGGCGTGTTCGCTCACACTCGGCCTTGGCGCAGACCAGGCTGGCTGAGGGGTAACTGAAGGAGCGCAGGATGGCTCCGATGGCCAGGCTCAGGTCCTCGTTGCTGGGGTACAGAGTGACGGAGGCGAACCGCAGGTACGGCAGGCGGGGCGTTTCCTCGGGGCCGATTTTAACATGAGGAATCTGCAAGAAAGCGACTGATTTTCAATAAAACCACAGAAAAAATTCCACCAACATGAAAAAGAAGAGGGTTTGTTTTTAACATCCCCTTCACTGAACCACTGCGGGACCTAATGCACAACAACACAGAAACCATCAACACTCAAGACATGTTTATTCAATTCAAGACTTTCTATCAATTCCTCATCCATCTCCACACAGCAGAGAACGGCCTGTATATCAGAAAAAGCAAACCATCCTTTATTTATAAACACTCTCTATGCAGATTAACACAATTCAACGCGCTTATGGGTTGAGTGAGAAAGTGATAATAAGACAAAAAAAAAGGTAAATGAAAGTCTAGAAAAAAAAAAGAAAAAAGAACCTTTGTTAATTGAATTGGCAAGCAGTTTTCTTTTTTAATGCTCAAAATGGACAAAACATCACTGGCAGGTATTCCGTCATTGGCTGCTATTTAATTATTGGCTGTTTTCATGCTTTATATGATTTACTACTTTAGCTTACCGGACGGGAACTGATCCCAGCTGACAGAGTAAACACTGGACGGGTCAACAATCCATCACAGGACAAACACACACTCACACCCACTGTCAATATGTAAAGCAACTAAATACACCCTGATACATTGGCTTTGCTAAAGCTCCACGTGGGCATGGAGAGAACATGCAGACTCCACATAAAAAGATCCTAAGTCCAACTACATCAGTGTCTACATCCTGATATACATCCTGAATAAATTCTATTCTATCTAATGGGTTTTATCAACATCTTTTAAAATAAAAAAAATCCCAATTCATCCACTTCCTCTTCCATATTTACCTAATATTTTTTAAAACATGTATTTGTGTGAAGACATTTCTTCTACACACTCTCCTGAGCCAAAAAGGCACAAACCAGGAGACGAGAGAAGAAAAGACAAAACAGCAGAATCAGCAAGAAAAAACAAATATGTTGTGATTTGCTCTCTTCTCCCAAAACACACACCCCGGGAAGAATTGCACATGAAGGAGATCCATTTAAGTGGCTGGAGGGTGAAAAAGATAAGTAAGGTAGCATCGGAAGAAAACAGAGACGCCTGAATAAAAGTGCTACTGGGAGGAAGAAGAAAACAGCCGGAGAAGCGGAAGCTGGTCGAAGAAACTCAATATGCGAGTCGAATCCCAGAAACATCCATCATGACGTGTTTCTGGGGGAGAAGCTGCTAACGATGCGGTGATGTGTAGACGGTGCATGTGTGCGTTTCATCTCCTGCACTCACCTCCTTCTCCCCACATATGTGACTGACAGTGGAGCCGGAGGCGGGGCTGGAGGCGGGACCAATCACAGAGACGACGCCCTTGGGCAGAATCTGACACACTGAAAGGCAGAAAGGAAAACAAACCCTGAGTGTGCAGATATACACACCTCTTCTTTTTTTTTTCTTTTTTTTTTCACTTTTCACAGCAGCAGTGAGTTAGCAGGCAGCAGCAGCTGCAGTCGGAGAGAAAAAAACTGTGGGAATCTAACATGCGGTAAAAACTCAGAGGATGCATTACGGTTCCAGTTTAACTGCCGGTTTCATTGTAGCAGCACAATCTATCTCATTATAATCTGATTGATCCTGAAAAAAATACTCAGAGGACAGCGCGGGCCGGCACATAAGATCCCCGCTGCTATTATTCACTTGTTTAGAAAGTCGCTTTGAATAACTTTAGTGATTTTTAACACATGCTAGTCTAATTATATCTCTGGAATGGGAACAATGCTAACAGCCTGGCGCTTTCCTTCACTCTATGAATGCCAATTTTCTTGATTACCTTTTTGGGAGGAGGATGTTAATGTGGGAGAAACCGTTTTCACATTTGTCTGTTACATTTACACATCGCAAAATTACCTCAATTATGTCTTTTCTGTGATTTAGAGCACACTCAAACAAGGGCCCCACTTTTTAAGACCTCTACAGATCTCACTTCTGTTTACATACAAATAAGGATGAAGAACTGATAAGTTATTGCCCTTCTCACTCCTTTTCAGATCACCACATTTTTGTTTTATTTCATCTTTTCTGTGTATTTTTCTTGCATTTTGATTTTTGTTGTTACAATTATTTTTCTTCCTGGAACATTTCTTTTCATTTCTGCTTTTAAAAAATAAATAAATAACATAGAGGGCATTTATTTTAAAAAAAAAAAAAAAGAAAAAGAAAAAGAAAAAGAAATTTTCTGCAGCACAATTCAAAAGATGCTCTTTTAAAACTGTAAAGCCTTTTATGTCAAATCTATATCAAACAAAAGCTGCTGAAAACATTACGCCCACCAGAAAGACACAAATCACCATTTCTAGCATGAAAAATTGATAAAATTGATACCTTTAGCATTGCTTCCTGGATTTCTGGGACAAATTATCTCCACAATATTGAGCACAAAACACATTTCTGGCAAAAAATATCACATCTGAGAAGCATTGTATTCATGTTTGGAAAACAATATTTGATTGAGTTTTCTGTGCTTTAGAAATGCCTCGATCAAGTCAACCCGACAAGAAGTAGCGTCGACTGATACACCTCACTGTATTGGCTCTGCTGTTGGTATATTTTTGAATGTGAACGTTCAGACACACCTGTGGAGTCGACCCATTTAATCTTATTTTCAATGACTGTAAAGTCCTCAAATTGGAATAAACTGATTATTTACATTTAGAAGCTACCAAATACGGTCAGTGACCTGATGGTGAGAAAGTCTTTTTTTTTTTTTTGGTAAAACGTTTTGCTTCTTTTCACTTTGCTGCTTTCAATACGGCGGGCAGACACATGACTGATTCGGGACGCGAGGGAACAGGACAGGTTATATTTGCTGCCTGTCCTACACTTGACTTGAGGACCTTCCTGAAATTGTTACTGACAGCCGTAACAGAACGACATGCCTCAATGCCAGAGACAATTTAATGAATTCAGGCCTCACTTAAAGGGAAAATGACGAAAATGTGTTTGATCACTTTCTTTATGGTTGTTCAAAAAAAAATAAAGGGGGGTGTTTATAAAGATTGAATATTCACTGGATATTTTTATCCCCATGGGCAAGTCTATCACAATCGGCAGCTATTTCAAGGGCGAAAATGAAAAAAGACAGAAACAATCACAATCTGCCACATTGAGACACTCATCAGAGACAAAGAAAGAAAAAAGAAAAAACACTTTTTGGTAATAAAAGTATCAATGTACCAAACACCTGAATGGAGGATGTGGGCACATATTATACTCATTCAAGGTCTCTTCGATGTCATTAGGAAGCTGGTAGCTGAAGGAATGATGGGACTGGTATGATTTTCTTCAGTGGGTTCAGACTCATAATACAGCTTGTGGTCTGTTGGACTCATTGCTCTTTTCCTTCCAATAGAAGCTCGGGTCAGCCAGCTGAATTCCTTTTCCAAAGGTTAAAGTTAAAAAAAAAAAAAAATCTTCAGTTCTACATGAATACACTACACATTAATGCAAGGTGTTAATGCACACGGCTGGACGACAATTTACCGTTTTTTGTTCATACAGTGACACGACTGGCTTTTCTTTGAGGATAATCCTGCACAGAAATCCTCAAACAGCAGCCAAATTGTGTTCCGTTTATTCCAGCTTCCATAAGGATTAAACAAATTAGATATTATGTTAATAAATATGCTTTATAGGAACCGGTATGTTCAATTACTGCAGGACACATTGAGGCTTGTTTGTTTCTTGTCTTGTTTTCTTGTATTCAACCAATAGGATCGAGAAGAAGAAAAGACAGAGTGTGATTGCTGTTTGTCATAACATTTCCCAAATACTCTTTAAAAATCAAACATTTGTAAGTTACTCCCCATACCGAACAGTCGGGCACACACAGAGGCTCAACTCTTTAATGTCAAGAAACACTTCACTGCTACACACCGGCCACTTTATCGGGTACACTTGTACAAACTAATATGATTCAGCACAACAGCTGTGCCATAAATTAAGCCTTTATAAAGGTCATAATGTTCAGTGTAGCTTAAGATTTTCAGAGAGGCTTGAAATTCTTTTCATGTTTATTTGGGATTTCTCAGTGGAGTTCAGCAGCAGACTGAGAGTTGCTCCTCATTATTTGGCCACTATTAACTTACTGTATCTGAACGGCGGGGGGGAAAAAAATCAAAAATCTTAACAAAAATGAATATATAGTTGAAATGAATTCACTTTGATGATCTGTAAAAACAGAACATTTTTACCTTGGTGAAGGCAGAGTTGTTGGACTCGATCGCTTCGAATTGTGCAAAGTGTGCGCAGTAAAGTGGTCGGTAAGTGTGTTTTTGTCCAGCAGCTTTCTATTCATGTCCATTTTTATTCCCTCTGCTTTCTGTGTGCCTACTCCAAACGCTATTCCATGGACGCAACAAATAGAAACTTGGTGACTTGACTGTAATTTTAATAGTCACGAGCCTCTGTTTCTCTCTGGTATATTTGGTGGGTATTTTAATTCAGCCCAATTAGTCCTCCTTGGCATCTGCCAGTGTCTGTGCTCACACTGTGCTCACGCGCTGGCGTGCATCTGTGTATGCAAAAAGAAATGTGGGAGCATGCATGTGTAAATGCGTGTGTGTGTGTGTGTGTGTGTGTGTGTGTGTGTGTGTGTGTGTGTGTGTGTGTGTGTGCATGTGTGTGTACAAGCGTGCCTCAGTCAGCTGTAGCTGTAAGATGATGAGCTCGCTCTGATCCAGAGACCAAAAAGTGCTGTGAGCAAACAAGCCTGTCAGAGTCTCCTGCCCATCGGTCAAGGACACACACACACACACACACACACACACATACACAAATGGGGCTGCAACTCAAGCATACACATATGTACACAACCCTTCTCAAGCACACATAGACATTTTGCCAGTAGCTCGTGGCGGGGTCGGTGACCTATCCAAACAGGAGCAGGGAGTCTCCGTCTCCTCAGTGGCTGAATCCAGCAGAGCAACACTCTGCCTCTGCAGACTCCAGAGCATTCTGTTTTAACTCTGGGTATCAATACGCATTTCATGGTGCAGCCTCTGTGGTGTGCCGCCGCCTTCTGTTGGCTGTACTGCTGATCTGTATTAGTATTTGATGATTTGTTTTTATCGTGTCCCACACAGTACACAGCACCAGCTGTTACTGGAGGGCACGGGTCCACTGTTTTTAATGAGACAGTCTTAGTGGCCCATTACTGGTCTCCAATGACATGTAAACTAATCAGCAAAAGCCCTTGCTGGCTCCTAATCGCATGAAAGTGGTGGTGTTTTATCATTCGAGTCATCATTTGAGATTTTTGCTTCATAAAAGGCAGCTTTTTAAAAAAATGTAATTATCTTTTTTTTTTTTTTTTCAAGAAATATATTTATAAATCAGCATCCTTCTGAAGTCTTTGGGAATAAAACTGCGGCAATGCAGTGCGGCGTTCTGCTCTTCTCCACTCATGCACCGGTCACGATTAATATTTATTTCTAAGATTGCTAATAATATCGACGGGCATAATAAGTGGTGCCGTTTAGTGAAACGTTGTGCTGGAAAGAGGCGTTCGCCAGACCGAACGATTCTAGGATGACTTCTATAAATCTGGTTGGTCTCTGAAGTGTATGGAGGCCGCTCCACTCACTGGTGTCAGTGGTGTCGTACTGGGAGTCCTTCTGCAGTTCGTATATGTCCACCTCCACTCGGGCTCGGGCCGGGCCCTCCATCACGCTGTTGATGTTCTCCCTGGCCAGGGCCAGCGCCAGTCGCTCCCCACGCCCACACACCGACTGGTCGTCCAGGATCGCCGCTGGAGAGGCGGAGAGCGAGCGAGACAGAGGTGAAGCACAAGAAGAGGAGGAAGGACGGAGGATGACGATGCCGGGCAGTGACAGTGGATGAAGGTTAAAACATGACGGGTAACAGAAGTGGACAACTGCAGAGCCGTCGTGTATCAAGAAAGCCCATTTTGATTTCATGGCTGGAGAATTTTTGCTTTTCTTCTCGAGGATAGCTCCAACTCCTGACATCTGGCTGTTCTTCAACATTAATGCATGTTTTGACAGAAGTCGAGTTACAAATCGATCCTACGGTAGAAATCCTGGAGGCTATCAAGATCAGCACATGGGCAAAAACCTTTATTTTTCAGCTTTCCGGTTTTGGAATGTCCTCAATATCACAAATAGTCCAGTGGATAAAGCCATGAGACTAGAGCTTTGGTGCCGAATACTGTTACTAAAGTATAGAAATATAGCTTTAAAAATGGGGTTCTGGCATGTGAATTTCAAAGAAATGAAGTAATCTCTCTCTTTGAGATTAATCATCCAATCAATAACAAGATTGGGAAATATGCTGTTACCTTTCATACATATTCGGTCTTCATTGCCACGGATTCCAAGTGGAATTTCCACCGACATATCAACAGTTGTGGAAACAGATCATTCAAAGTGCTCTGGTTCAAAGTGCTGATTGCCTGATCCATTGAATATCTGACAATTGTTTCTAAGTGGCACTGAGCGGAATATCGCACAGCACTCTGGCAAAATTTTGTGACGGTAATTTATTTCAGAATTGTTATTTTATCATCTGGGCACAAGAGCCGTCTCAGCCAGATGAAAATTGAATATGAGAAGATTTCAAGTCAGATTGAAAAGAAAAAAAGACTGGAGATTCTCTGCCAAGAGTGGATGCTGGAAACCTTTTGTAGAATTCACTGAAATATTTCACAATGCTATAAGTGCAAATTTGGGTTTCAAGGATTTGACTACCGATATTTTTTAAATCTTTGCAGTACTTTGTCCCTCTTTTAGGACCAAACTCTGAATTTTTCACCGAAGTAAAGAGGGCTTGCAGAATCCCTGTGTAGCAATGTGTGAATGAACAACGTGTATGTTGGCTTTTGTACCAACATTTTTTGCTAAATAAAATATCAATATATACATTGTAGTTGCTTGTTATTGATACAATCGCCTTATTTAAATCTCATTTCCTGTTGCTATGTGATGAGAGATGCTAATGTGGCTTTATAAATGCAGAGGACCGTCATGTGTTCAGATGACGGCCGACAGCAAACAGTCATCCTGACAACTGAGATATTCAATCAAAAAGAATATGATTCACCTTGGTGACTTTTGAACAGCTATAATTGCAATATCATCATCTTATCAGCGACACCAGCGATGGTTTTACCAGGTGAAAGGAGATCAGTGGTGGCGTGGATGACCGTCGGGGACTCACCCATGCGGACAGAGGAGAGCAGGGGGGCCTGGCTGAGGGAGCGTGGCGGCATGGCGACTAGCAGGAAGGAGAGGATGTGTATTGACAGCAGCAGTGCTGGCAGAGCCGGCATCTTCTACTGCTCCTCATGGAGAACGGTCTGCTGGCTGCCTGTACCGCCACCTGCAGGGACGGAGAACGGGGGCACGTTAACGCCGCGCGTTACCGGACGCAAAATCCTGCTTCTTTAAATTTTTCCATCGCACGGTTTATCTCCGGTTTGCACTCTCATTATTCTACGTCGAGGAAACAGCTGTAATTCGTCGGCCCGCGCGCCTCTATGAAGATGTTCGCTGTCATCTCTCAGAGAGGCAGCACACTCCCATTCATGCAGCCAAACACAGTAAACACAAGTCTCTTCATGTCTCCTGTGGAAAGTCAGCCGTTCAGAAGCGACAAGATTCAGCCTTGAAGAGGTCTCCAGAGGAAGTTCAAAGAAAAACATCCAAACTGACACACGTCTGCACGTTTTCATCAACATGCATGCACACAGATAAACAAACCGGGAAACAAAGTACAAAGACAATTGTAATCAATACAAACACAGTCAGATACGGTGCGCCACCCACTATATGCAACACGTCTGTACGTGTTTTCTCTAACCTGTCCTCCACCCACACCTTCAACACAACACGCAAACAGAAAGAAAAAAAAAAAAACAAAAACACACAAAGCGAGCTCAGCTGAGCTCCAGTGGTGCTAAGCAACCCTCTCCAGCAGTGACAAATCCTCGCTCTGACTGGCAAGGCGGTGTGAAAAGATGGAGAGATGAAGAGAGGAGAGGGGAAAAGAGTGCTGTGTGACGGGCGGACGGGGGGAGGCTGAGCGAGGAGTGTGTGTGTGTGTGTGTGTGTGTGTGTGTGTGTGGGGGGGGGGGGGGGGGGGGGGGGGGGGGGGGGGGGGGGGGGGTTAGTGACGAAGCGATGGCGGTTTGGGGATGTTGACCCGGGAACGCTTCAAAACGTCTGGGTCGCCGTTCACAGGTCTGACAGGCAGCTCAAACGCTCAGTTCAGGACCCTGGATTGACCCTCGCAGCGATAGACAGGAAGCACCGGCGCTGTAGGAGGATGCACCGGAGCGAATGTGGGGGCGGGCATGACTTGGCATTGTGTCTTTGTGCATGCACTTGTGAGCACATCAAAGACTGTGATGAAGTGGATTGTCGGTCACTTTCTTGAATAAACACCCTCTACCCTCTAGCCTTACTTATATTTTTACACCCATTATCACTCTGAGATCTTCATTCACCTTTTCAACACTCGCTTGGCTTTGATGTCTGGAGCACATCAAAAATATCTCCAGCGCCGCGCTTTGAATCCCTCCTCGGCTTTTCACAAGCCGAGCACACGTCTCCCCTTTTTTTTTCTCCTTCACCCTCCGCGCAATTACTGACCTCGCCGCTCTTCCTCTCTGACTTCATTCGATGGGTGGGCAAACATGTGCGTCAACACGTTTGTAATGCTAACGGCGCACGCCACGCTGCGCAGATGGCCGCGTCGCTCTCATTACGGTTCCACCGCGGTTCAAAGCGAACAGAGGCAGGGCGTATGCAAGGCCATCTGTATGTGTGACACAACATGGAACCAACAGGCCCGCAGTGGGAGTCGCTCTCGCACCTCATTGTTTACAGTAAAATCGTACTGGCTTGGAACGCCGCGCCAAAGCAACTCTGCCGGTTAATTATTTTACAGCGCCGACGAGTTAAAGTCACATGCCGCTGTCACATTTGCGTGCGTGTGTGTGTGTGTGCAACGGTTACGCAACAGCTGATTATTCTGACCGCAAGGCGAGATCGCCATGGCTCCGCCGCCGTCGCACAGCTGTGCGTTTTACGCCGCACGGCGCTCCTTTCTGCTGCCTGTTACCACTGTATTCTGTCTGCTCCCAACACCGCTGGGCTCTTTCTCAATTTACTCTTCCTCGGAGTGTGTGTGGCGTGGTGTGTGTGTGTGTGCGTGCGTGCCTATTGCAGGGCATGTATGAGCACGTGCCTGCCCTGTGCGTGTGATAGGGTATTGATCGAGTCCAGCAGAAGTGGCGGGCCCTCAGGTGCAGTCAATCAAAACAATGGGGAACCTATCATGGGAGCGGCGCATTTCACAGGAGCCATCTGATTGGCTATTACCAAGAAGCAGATTGCCATGATGACGAATAAGATCCTAACTGAGACTATGCCTTCATCAATGATGGGGTGGAACCGGTGCTATTTCATTGTTATTGAGAGCTATTGACAGCATTAGACAGGGAAGATGATAGTATCTATACTCCAAGGAGAAGAGGATGAGTGAGGGAGGGGGGAGGGGGGAGTGGGGGGGCGGCGGGAGATGGAAAGCTGTGATAGAAGGAAGGAGAAGGAGAGAAAAAAAAAAGAGAAGCAGAGGGAATGGGCTTGTGACGATGAGGGAATAAAAGAACAAAATTGAATACAGAGAGAAGAGATTGGAAAGTGTCTCTGCAGAAAGAGTCGCAGAGCGGGATAGAGATAGAAAGGCAGAGGAGCAGTGGCCGAGAACTGAATTCACTCAAGGACCAAGCTCAGGTATAAATTTGAAATGCCTGCGCTTTCCATGGGTATTTTTGATTTCATGCTATTTAACACTTTAACTGCATTTTCAAAGGAAATAATATTCATAATATTTTGGATCCATTGTTTGACATCTTACAGGTGCTTTTGAAAAGAGGCACAGTTACACAACATAAATCAAATCATGGAAAAGGATTCATCGTTCTAGATAAAACTACAGTAATTATAATTGTTTCACCCAGCTGTCACATTACAGTTCTGCGTGTATTCTGTGTTACATAAATTAACCACTGAGTCTCTGCATGGAAGAAAACATATGGAAGGACATTTTGTACAGTCACAGTGTCCCATTATTAGCTCGGCAGTGAAACCCCGCTGAACGCAGAGAGTTCAGTTTATCGCTAATGACAAATGCACTGTCCTCAAAACCTCTCAACAAGAAGAAAATAATCATCTTGAACCCCACACCTTTTCTCTCCTTTATATCCAGTTATTGAAAATGTTATACAAGTGCTACTTAACTCCAAGCACATCACATCTAATTAGAGCACATACAGTGCGCGCGCATTTTAACCCATTATGGACTTGAGTAAAGTGCAGGCGGCACTTCAGCAACTTCGGAGACGAGATCTTTCTCAAAAGCGCCGTCCGATGAAAAGCGTCGTGTTCTCTAGATATAAATGCAGGAAGGTGATTTCACATTACATCCTCTTTTAATGGCAGAAGCACACAAACCTTTGCTCAGATCATAAAGAGACACATGTTGTGCCTCAGGTTTTAATGGAGTGAGTGGAAAGAACTGCAAACCCCCCCTAAGCTGAAATTTTAAAGGCTCTAAAAGCTGACGTATTTATGGCTTCAGCCGTCGTTTTTTTGGGGGGGGATTTGTCACTTGATGGCCAGTTGTTGGCTTCATATGTGTGTTTGTTGTTTGACTTGTCATTACCGGGGCTTTATAGTGTCTCAGAGGGGCTGTTTTTGCATTATGAGCAGCATTATTTTTGTTACTTTGTCGAGATTTTGCATTATACTTTCTCAGTAACGTAGCATGTTGACACCTTCTGATAGCGGCATTACTGCCAACAAACCTTATTACCCTCATTACTGGGATTATGACATTTTTGTGAGGGCATCCTGTGCTCATGTCTTTATTGGCAGTTTTACATTGTTTTAGCCACGAGGGACCCTTTCCCTCGTCAATCAGAAGCAGACAGACACAAAACAGCCCGAGAATGACACTTTAAGTGAGGCCGGCTCTAATCGCTCTGCCTTCCGACATTAATGCAAAAAAGTAGTTTACGTCTGAAGATTGCTAACGTCTTGCAATTTTAAATGATTTAAACTTATTGAAACTCTCAATGCCCAGAAGAAAAACTTCACTGCCTTAAACTTTTACTTCCATGCTGTTTCTGTCTATATTGTTTGATGCTGGTTCATTTGTCCAACAATTCCGTGTCACAAAGAAAACCGAGTAAATATACTGTTTTACTGTAACTGGGAATAGAACAGCACAGAAAATATCAATGCAAAAAAATTGTGGAGAAACAAAAGAAAAAAATTAAAGTATATACTGTATATAATATAAAATTCTGTCCAGTACCTTTTTCCTGACTGCACAGAAGAGAGGTAGAGAGAAACAAAGGCGGCTGAAAAAGCAGTGGAATAGGGTTGAAGGGAATTGAGGGGAAAAAGACATAGTGAGAAAGAAGTGCAGAGCAAACGCAGAGACACTATTGCTGAGTTTAATTTGCGGGAGCTGTTTCTGGCTGCTGTACGAGCTCGCTCGCTCGCTGCAGCAGTGTATGGCCGACTCCCTGTAGCGGTCGGGTGTCAGTCTGCAGGGAGCGCGAGCCGCGAGAGGGCCCGGCACAGCCAAGCCAGCGCCGGCTGTATGGAAAACACTGCTCCCAGCTCCCCTCGCTCACTTTCATTCTGCACCCTGCTGTAAGTCACCCCACATGCTGGCACCGCTGAGATATACACAAAAGCTAAAATACATAAATATCCTGACTCGCTGTGTGTGTGTGTGGGGAAGGGTGTATTAAAAAAGGGCAAGAATTGAGAGTTAGAGAAGGGACATTCATCCCAGTTGGAGATTTAGTTGTTTGGTGCATGCATTCATCTCCGTGTGTGTGTGTGTCTCTGTATATAAAAATGTGCACATTAGTGTGCGCGCGCCGTTTTGTTTGCATGTGTGCATGCCGGAGACTTGGCGGCTTCTTCCCACTGTCTACAGAGCCTATTATAAAAGAGAAAACCGTAAAATCAGAGATCTTAATTATCTGGAGAGAGGCATGAGGAGGAAGGGGTGGGTGGGTTGTACGGCGGGCGAGCGAGTGGAGGGACGGTCAGTGTGGGAGGGAGGGAGAGAGAGAGAACGAGAGAGAGAGAGAGAGAGAGAGAGAGAGCGAGGAAGAGGTGGTGGGGGAAGAGGCTACGGAGAAAATCAGAAAATGAGGGAATGCTCTCTCGCCTCGCACCCCCAGGCAGATGAGGAGAGGATGAATGGAGACCGTGGCAGAGGAAGCGCGATGAGCGATAGCGAGGGAGGACTGGAAAAAAACAGAGGGATGCAGAGGAAAGACAGAAAGAACTCAGAGGGAGGAAAGCAGCTTGAAGGAGGGATGAAGAGTAGGAGAGGCGAAGGGTGTCCGTGGGGGGTCTGGCGAATCATTTGTTTTCTCCCTCCTGCCTTATTGTATGACACAAGAAAATCTGACAGTTATCATAATGGAAGGATGAATCATTCCCATAATTGAATCTGCAAGTGGAACAGCTCCAGCGGTCGTGGATTTAAGGAGGCGGCGCCGCCAGCCATCACGGGACACGAGTGTTATTTTGCTCGTCCTTCTCACAATTAGCAGTCACTACTGACCAGAGAGGGCTGCTGCGGAGCGCCGGGCCGAGGCCGGCCGGGCCGTTTCACAGCTTCAGTTAACCCAACGACATAGTGGGTGAGCTGAGAGGCCGGACACCTGCATGTGTGTGTGTGTGTGTGTGTGCAAGCGAAGTGTCAGCCTAAGTGGAAAAATACCGACGACCCCTCCGTTCACCCCTTTTGGCTTTTTGTGGGATTAAGTGTTTGGTACTTTGCGTCTGCATCGAATATCAAAGCAGCTGCACATGTTCTCGGTCGCATTGAGTCAGCAGTTTTATTCCGCCTGCACCTCTCTCCTCCCCGTCACTCCCCTGTCTCGCTTTGTCCTCCTCTCTACACCTCCATGCCTCCCTTTCTCTCGGCCCCTTTGTTTTCTCCAAACATCTCCATTTTGGGGATTTTAACCTCCCCTGTCCTTCCTATTTTATTGTGACTGCCATTCTCGCTGTAACCGACTTTTAAGTATTTGGATTTTGAGCTCTGACAGACTTCAAGGTGAAGTCTAACATTTTGAGCAAATATGATTTATTCATACGTTGTCGCCTACCAGTAAGCTGCTATGTATATCTTAAATTTGATTTTTGAAAATGTTTACTTGACTGGAGAATGTTGGGTAAAAGGTTATATCGGCCTGACAATATAGAATAAGGAGAGGAAGGCCTCCATATCTTCAAAACTACTCTAAATGCAAAGTAAGCCATGTAAAGGGAGAGGACACAGCAACATGAACAGCCATGGTAAATAATGCGATCCGGTACAGTGGCACACAAACAAATACAACCCGTGGAGCTTAAAAATCGGTTCATGCAACGCAGAAATGTGGCAAACTACAGACTCGAAATTGAGTTAAATCAACACCTCTCACATCAAGCCTATCATTAGAGCGAGCGCGGACATGGCGAGTCTGCAAAAAAAAAAAAAGCCCAAAGTGCATCCACCAACGGCGTGCATTAACATTCAGCGCAACGTCTGTCTGCTCGGGTATAGTAACACAACTTAAAAAACTGGTTTAAGTATGGTAAATTGACTTCTCTTATGTGGTGCTTTTTTTTTTTTTTTTAACCGCTTCTGCAGTCTCAAGGTGCTTTACAGTGTGAGTCACAATCATGGTGATTTATGCAAGGTGTTCAACCTCAATTTTGAGCAATCTTGCCATTCGGTGTTTTGCTCAAGGACACTTTAACATATGAAAGGGGCAAGCTGGGGCACTGCACGCCCTGTCTTGTGATTGGAAGACCACCCGTCTCAGCCGCAGTCCCACAGCCGGTATTAAATGACAGCCTTTAAAAAAAAACAAACACTGCCTTCGGTCTGATGTAAGACCATCAAATTGGCCGTGGGACCTTGTGCAACACAAAAAGACGCACGGCTCTCAGCGGGGTCACCGTGCAACTGGCAACCACAGGCGGCAGAAAAGGCGACGCAGATGATGGTCCTGTAGTGGAAGACTTCAGTAAGTGGTGCGCCGAGGCCTTCCTCAGCACGAAAAACCAAAGAAATGCAGAGTGCTTTCAAAAAGAAGCTTTCTGCTGTCTCCCCTGTCATCATGGGCAATCAGGCTGTAGAGGTCCTACAAAAACATAAGGACTCTGGCATAATCACAGACAGCACACTGGTCTTTGAACACCATGCCGATGAACACAACCAGCACATGTTCTTTTATCACAAACTGAGGACCACTGAACACTGAAGAGATCATTTTTGACCAAAGTTATCTTTTTTTTTTCTTCTTTTAAATCATTTGTTACTTCAGGTCGTCTCAGATTACAGGACTAATGTGACGAAGACGTAAGAATTCCATTGTAGATGTGTATATTACATGTGTGTCGTCTTTGCTACCCATGTTTCACTGCTGGCTCCACTAATTACCCCTTTGACAGATTATAGTTCACCTTGACCTTGACCTTGACCAAAACTTCACACATTCTCACTAGAATATAGTTAAAAATTAAAAAAGAAAAAAAAGAAAAATCCCTCTGGGAAAAGCAGAATTAAATCAATTCAACTTCAGTAAAAGTAATAAAGTATCTTTCTGGAAATGCACTGATGTACAAATGGAAAACCACCAGTGGAGAGATTGATTTACCAACGAAGGAAGAACAAAATAATTTATGGCATTTGAATAAGAAGAGAGGTGTTTGACGGGGGAAGAAGAAGGAAATTGATTGGCGAAAGCACGCCTTCTCCATTGTAGTTCTGGAGATGGAATCAGTGGCTAATAGGGGATGGCTCAGGAAATGATCAATCATTCTGAATAGAATTGATTGTTCTAGGTCACATAATAAATGTCCGTCCATCAATAGCCTTTACCAATTGATGCAAGTCAGCGTCACGAAGCACAGAAGCCAGTCGGTGTATGAAAGGTACAACAGGAGCCACAGAACGGCCCTCAAGTAGAACCTGGACTCAAACCGGGGAACTGTTCCCTGCTGTGTGAGCTGGCTAGCCACAGCACAGTCTATAAGGAATAAAGACAGGACAGATCAAAAGCCTATGATGCAATGCAACATTAAAACTCCTATGTAAGAAATTCAAGGTCAATTCCAGCTTTTATTTTTTATTTTTTTCGTTTCTTTGAAGATTAACTGTTGAAAATTATACATAGAATATATATTATGTATCTGTTAAAAACGAATTTTTGCAGAACACTGGAACTATGTGGATTTGAACGAGACAGATTTGTGTAATCTTCAACAGAGGTCCAGTCAAATTTTTTAAGAAGAAGATGAAAAATATAATATTTCAATCATTTTCACACTTTCCAGCAGATTTTTTTATCACATATAAATGAAATCTATTTGTGTTTTGTAAGTCTGACTCGGAAAAGTCGTCACGTTAAAGAAAACTAAATCATAAAATATCCTTTAACAGCACCAGAGTACAGAAGTTCTCCACTTCAGAATATTTCAGTGAGCCTTATTCAGAGTTCACACGGCTGGAGAAACTTCACATCACAACATTTTCCAACCCTGTTTAAACAAATGTCTTTCATTGTGAAACGCAAAGAGTTCATCCATTTCTCTGCTGCCGATTCTGAATCACAAACTCATGCAAGTAAAGAGGCAGTGTCAAGAAATACAAGGACTAAATACCACAAGGAAAGAAGACATTTCCAAGTGAAGCTGAGATATGAGGTGGTGCAGTGGTTACAGCGTCCTGCCAAGCAGGAAGGCCACTTGTTCGAGTTGAGCATGGAGGACTTCCTGTCCTTTCCCCCTGTATGTGCATGCACAGCTTTCCTCCAGGTAATCTGGTTTCCTCACAATAATCCAGAAACACACCGTGCACGTGAGGCTAATGGGAGAGACGGAGACCAGATTGTGGTTGGACTGTCTGAGCTGAGCTGCCAGTCAAACACAAGGATGTGACCTTGGCTTCCGCAAACTTAATAATTCCTTCGATTCTGAAGATTTACTTTTCTTACATTTCACAAAACAAAATGAAAAAAAAATAAACCTCAACAGTAACCATGACTGCGTTTCCCACCGCGGTCTGTTCATTACGCCGTGGCGAGCGTCAGGTGTTCCTGTGACTCTGCCCAACCCAAGTCTCATGTCTGGCTCTTACTTCCATTCTCCCCCTATACATCTCCACCTTGTCCCTTCTCAGCTGGGCTGCAAACACTCTGATCTCTCATTTTCACCGTCTCCTCTCGCCCGTTCTCTCTCCGCCTCTCCCTCCTTCCTCTCGTCCCCCCTGTATCCAGTCTCCCTCCGTCTCTATCTATTTTGTCTCTTTTCCTCAGGAACACTCTATACCCCTGTCTCTTTACTGACCTCTCTCTTCTCTCTCCCTATCTTAGCTCTCAGCGGTCTCTTCAATCTCGACAGTGCACTTTCTCTGTTACAGTCCCCTCTCTCCTCGCCCCCTCCCCCGTCCCCGTCCCCGTCCCCGTCCCCTCCTCTCCCGCTCTCTGTTCATTGAACATGGATAAATTCTTCCCAGTGTTCTCCTTGACAAAGAGGCCCTCAGTCAGTGACACCGCCTGCTTGGGGAACCTACGAGCTCCTGTGACACTGTCACATCCGACTATGTCACGCACAAACACGCACACAAGCATCCACACACACACACACACACACACACACAAAACTCCCGGAGAGAACAGTGTTTTTTTTTTTTTTTTTTCATGCACAAGCGGGCCTTTTCGTTTTCTCTATCGCCTGCACCCCGATGCACGCCAGCGTGTTATCTGTTTGTACGTGCCAACAGTGTGTTTCCATTTCCGCCATGCCGCATGCATATGTACCACCTGCTGCGCAGACCGGCGCGGCGAGGAGCGCCGGGTTGCGCGGGGGTGATGCTCAGTGCACCGCTTTCCTTCGGGAGCTGTTTAAAAAAAGATGCGCCGTTCGGCGTCTCTGGCCTGTCAATGCCGGTTCCACTTGTTGCAGCTGCGGCTTATGTAAGCGCGGCAGTTTAATCACAATTAGGAAGCTCTCCTTGAACTCACTCGCCCCTTGGCTTGTTTGGAGAGCTGAAAATTTGCATTCGGAACAAAGCCTTGGAAATATAAGGGCGATATTATTGCACGTGGCGCCGCGAAGAGAACAATGTCTGAGTAAGAATAGAGCGCTGTCAGTTTAAATCAGCCTCGGCTGTGAGGTGGACGTCACAGTGGATAGGAACTGTTTTCACTTTCATCATAAACGGATGGTCTGTGTTTGGATACACAATTTTATATAACAGCACGAGGACACACTGCAGTATCTGAGAGAATTATGTCCCTCTGTTGGTCTGTAAATGTCTTTTCTTCTGAATATTTGCTGTTATAAGTCTGGATTTTTTTTCTCCCCTTCTTTTCAAAGTTGTCTTTTTCCCAGCTGCTGCCTCTACAGCACAGCCGGCCATCCGAGGAGGGGTGTCTTCTTGAATAACTTCTCCTGAGGTTACTTCTTGTTGCTTTTCCCCGCTTATCTACTGAAGGACTTTTTTTTTTCCTCCCTGTGTGAGTAGTATTTTTTTTTCCTTCTTAGAGAGCTTAGCACCAGTGTTGTCAGCCTATAAAGTCCATTGAGATATTTGTATGTCTTCTACACACACACACAGAAAAAAAAAAATTAAAATGTGACTTGATCTGAGTTGACTCGAACTGATGCGGTGGCCCCGGGAACTCGTATTAACGCAGAGATCTCGATGCATAACATTTGAATTATTTCTGTCATTTTTCAGCAAGAGCAGCTTTGTTACATCATAAAAGCATTACAGAGAGGAAGAAGTCTTGTTTGTTGTATCAGTCAGAGCGGAGGGAAGCTTCGCGGCACGCAGACAATGTGAATCACCTGAAGCAGCCGGGAGAGCGCTGCTTTAAATTTACTACATATTTACACTGAACATGAAACGGGAAGCGGAAGCGGCCCGGCTGCATGCAGCGAGACAGACAAAGGTGGCGTGTTTGCCTTCGCGCTGCCAGAGCTCTGCGCTGAACCGATGAACCGACTCCACGCAGCTCTCCCACTTAGACGCCCACGTGCCCCGCTCTCACACACACACACACACACGCGAAAACACACACCGGTAAACTGAGATTTACACAAGCACATCCAACATATTCACCTTCACACACAGGTTGGGGATGAAATGACTCAGATGCCATTTGCTCCCTATGTCTCTCTGCTCCTCGCTCTCCCTCTCTCATTGTCAGGTTTTGCTGCCGTGGCAACAGAGTCGAGGATGAGAGGAGGAGGGAGTGGGAGTAGGGAGGAGTGCGAGGGAGATGGAGGGAGAGACGGGAGAGCAAGAGAGAAGAGGAGCCGGTGATGGAACAGGTAAATGAGAGATCGGGGAGTCAGAGCTCAGCGGTCACGGGAAGCGCAAGGCTTCATCACCGCCGCAGCGCGCACGTGTGTGTGTGTGTGTGTGTGTGTGTGTGTGTGTGTGTGTGTGTGTGTGTGTGTGCGATTGACTGAGCTCTAGTAGTGAGAGGCAGAAACAGAAAGACGTGTTACGTGACTGGGAACAAGTGTGCACGCTGAAATTGACTCGGGCGTGCACGCTCCTGGAATAGGACATGTTGCGTGTCCACTCAGGTTGTTGCGTAATGTCGTCTCCCACAACCGCGATCTGGAGCCGGTCATGTGAGAACGGGACCGGCCGACGCACTATCGGCGCCGATCGAGAGAAAGCGGGAGAGAAGGGGGGGGTTAAACTCGGAGCAGAGAGGCAAAACCATGAAGTTCAAGAGACAACTGAGGGGTGTGAAAGTGCTCTTTTGATTCAAGTTTGCATGTGGGGCTTCTGGTTTGTGTTTTCGTCTGTACTAATTTGCTCTGCAGAAAGCAGCATGCTCATATTTGGTTTGTTTTCGGCTGCCCCGGGCAAGAGACAAATGCTCCCTGACTGCACTCCTCAGACTCGGCTCAGCATCAGAAAAAGGATTCACTTGCATCTATGCAAAGCAAATCTGCAAAGACCAGTTCACGTGGGGCGAGTCGCTGTTTCTAATTCAGGAGAAGGACGATCGCGCTCTCTCGCCGAGGTAAACTGGAAAGTATTACGATGCGAGGCCCGGGTTAAAATCCTGGCACTCTTACATCATGCCTTCAAGATTATTTCTACCGGCTCTTTTATTTGAGTGATTTTACAGAGAAATTGTTGAGAATTTTCTCCTTTCTCTGCTTCAGAAAAAGGAAGGTGTGCATGGATTTGTAATAAATGAACAAGACTTGAATCATCTCGACGTTGGATGATCGCTGCGGGTGTTATGGAAGACTTTCACAGAGTCAGCGAGACAATATTAAAGAAAAAAAGGAACTACGCAACGTGTTAAATGTCACAGAAACACATTTAGTGGAAATCGGAAGATTCAATGTATTATTGAGCGGCTCCGACAAGACGATGACCTTCAATTTTTTTTTTGACCTTCAGATTAATAACAAGAATAAAAGTACAGAAGGACGTTTTAGTTCAACACCATGAAAATGACAAAAAAATTAAGATACAAACGCAGCTCACTGTGTTTTTCAGCACTATCTGACCATCTTTTTTTAATTGTTTTTATAAAAATATATGAATAATATATCAATTATATCATGAATGCCTGTACATATATATATATATATATATGGCTCATTTCAGCCCCTTCTCTGCCGCTGCATTGTAAAATGTTACTGTTTGGATTCAGGCCCAAAGGCCGGTCCGAAAGCAAATATACTTGTTAAATACTTTGTTGGTGGCGGGCAAAAAGCCTCTCATGAAACCTGCTTTCACAGGAGGGGCATGCTGTAAATGCGCGCATGGACATTTATAAGAAGGAGAAGACAACGGCGTATAACAAGTGGAAAATGGATGAATTATGCAACGTCAGCCAGGCCAGATTTGACACAACACACTGAGAGTGTGTAAGTGGTTGCTGGTTTGAACCCCACTGCCAGTAAGTCACTACATTATAAAGTACACTTGTGCCAGGTTGTAACTCCACAAAGGCGCAGCTGAAACATCATATCTATCCCACTTCTACAGCAACTCTTCCACTCTAAATGCACACGGTTTGTTTTTGAATTTAATTATTAAAATCACTAATACACATTTGCACTGTGATGGACTGTAGTCAATCACTCTTTGACTCTGAATAGAATAAATCAGAAAATGGACTAAAACGTTACAAAATGTATGTTGCAAACAGGGGTTTAGCCCAAATGTTGACCTGAGGTTGACACCAGTCTGTCTCACTTCGTATTTGGAACATTTAATCAGTAACAACCTTCTCTGAGTACTTCTTGAACACGTCTTGCTGCACAAAGCCTTTGTCACACATTCACTTGCTTATCAATTACTTTGACAGCACTGTAAGTAGATACAGAGCGATGAACAAAACAAATCAAACTTAATGAAAACACCCTCGGCAATTATCTTGTCGTGTCTCTGCCGTCGCTTTGTTGAGAGTGGAGGACTGCGCATCGGCGTGAACACATGAAGAACATGTTGTTACTTATGGTGCTGGTGCAGAAATAGTTCAGGACTTTGCATTAGAGCCAGATGGTGAATGTAAGCCATGAATAATGCCGCGCGACTCGAGACGCCACCAGTCTGTGTTGACTCAGTGAGAATCTCCAGTCTGGGTCTCAGCAGACACTGACTCGGGGCTTCCGTGTTGGGAAAGTTGGAAAGTCTCACTGTCACCACAAAAAAAAAAAAAAAAAAAATCGAAGTCTGGCATCCAGAAATACAGGAATAAAAATATCTAAAATAGATGTAAACATGAATGTGACTGGGTAAAGTAGGACAACGCGATCTGCAGGAGTCTCTTGTTTCTGCTTTGGATTACATAATTGATCAAATTCTTTATGAGCAATTTCATTTAAAAAAAAAAAAAAAAAAGGAAAAAAAGACACTATCCATTTTAAAAAGGTCACAGAAGCAATAGGATAACACAATGAAGCCCGCGGGGCTTTTTCCATTGTGTCTCATGTTGAGAACATGATTATGAATACAGCTCATGACCTTGGCTCATGTTGTTCTTTTTCTCTGGTGTTGTCTTTCATTCAGCACCAGCACACTGTAAAATGCCAACAAATCCATTTTTTTTCTATTTATTTATGGCCTGGTTGTGGGAAACTGCAATGTCCCACTGCTGGAGGAGGCAAATAGCAAAAAAAAAAACAACAATAATAATAAAATAATGAGTTTACAGTGTTATGTTTGTATTAGGACTTAAATGATGTTTTGTTCCTGTGTTGATAATATTTCTTCAGAAGCCTCACGCGTTAGTATCTGCATTTACTGACCGTAAAAAAACTGCTTTCATGTGATTTAACTAATCCCGGGTCTGAATATAGTATTTTGACTGCTTGTTTCAGATTAGTAGTTTTTAATATGAACTAAAAGTTGCATTTATTAGTACTTGGCTGCTGTAAATTGCTTGGACATAATCTATCTGCTCCTGACTGATGTCGCCTGCACTAAAACCGCACTACATATTAATCACATCAAATTAGTCTTCTAATTACATTTTCAGATTTGTGGCCGAACCAGGATCTAATTGCCGATATTTATCTGAATTTTATTCCCATGAAAATTAGAAACAGTATACTTGAGATTCTCGCATGTCTCCCATAACCAAGTGTAAAATTGGTCATCTGCACCCAAACCAGACGTCACACTCTCAATTCCTGTCAGGCTGAGAGGACTCCGTTATTTTAAATTCCATCCTAGGACGACTTGCAACCCTTCACTGCAGCATTACTGACAAGATTGTACAGCCTTTGCTCATGTGAAAGAACGAGAGAAATCTTCACCTGCCATCATGTCCAGTAAGATAATGTTACATCTGGTAGGTTGGCGGGTGTTAAGATGATGTTAACCTCTTCAAGACTGCTGCAAGTTTCTCTGCTTCTTGTTTGAATTTGTTCATAAATCTGTTCCCATGAAGATGGGAGAGTCCTGCATGACTGTGAAAACTGTATCCCCTTGAAAATACTGGACTTTGATGATGACTGATTAACTGAAAGAGACCAAAACAATTGTGTGTGTGTGAGTGTGAGTGTGAGTGTGTGTGTGTGTGTGTGTGTGTGTGTGTGTGTGTGTGTGTGTGTGTGTGTGTGTGTGTGTGTGTGTGTGCGCGCGCCACAACTTCACTTCAAACTAAATTATGTACCTTGGGCTGAGCTTAATGAGTTAATCCGTCATCAGGCTGACCCACACCATGCTGACAGCTCGGCTAATGTCTCACAGCAGCACGACAACTCCGTGCACGTCGTCAGCACACGGCAGAAAAGGAGGGTTGATTAAAAGCAACATACACTATTTTTCCAGTACGTTTTTTTTTTTTTTATAGCATGTGTTGTATAAGATACTGATCACTACATTTAAATAAATAAATAAATAAATAAACATCACTGAAGGACAATTAGTGGGAAGCAACATGAAAATTGGATTTTACTGCAACTGTCATAACAGGTAATTACTATTACTTTTACTAACATTAATGTTAACAACTAACGGAAAAATAAGAAGTAAGTATTTATGCAAATGCCACATCCTATTGAAGATGATGAGTATGTTCTATATGTTGTCAGCCTCTCAGATTGCATTTCTAAAAAGTAATCTGTTAACTCGATATCTGTTTCATGGGTATGATGAGATTCTGTCCAAGGTCACGACAAGACTCCAGGGGCCAAAGGTCTGCGGCATAACAAGGGCTCCCATGATCAAAAACACTACATCTGACAAATGATGAATAATTTCTTGGGGTTTGAGCCTTGATTCTATCTGTGAGTCAATATTTAATGTTCCACACCAGCAGGACAAATCGGCAGCTCAACCGTCTCCACAAACCGCTCCTAAACCCAGCAGAACAGCCTCACTGCAGAGAGCCGGCCAATATAAAAGGAAAACGAGAAGCCGTCGTGCCTATTTGTAGCAAAAATGCATGCTGTGTGTGTGTGTGTGTGTGTATACGTGTTGGTGTTTGAGTCTCCGTGACCACAGTGTAACCTTCACAAGGTTAATGAAGTGATTCAGTTTGCCATTCAGTGGTCAAACGCTGCTGCGCTGGATTCTGCTCAGTCTCTTCATGCTAAATTGTTGGTTATCCCTCTGCAAGCTCTATGCTAATAGAGTGTAGCATATGCTAAAAGCAATGTCTGCTAGATTATTTATGCAACAGTACCATATTTAATGCAGGATTAGCATTTGTTTGCTCCATTGTTCACTAAATCAGTACCAAGCACTGGTGAATAACTGCATAATGCATTCAGTTAGCCCATGGTACATTAGCCTTAGAAGTTCCACAGCTTACTACAGAATTATAAATACGCACATTCATTTTTTATACAGCTTACAACTGGCAGCTCAGATTAAAATCACTCATTCATGTAACTTGATCTCAGTCAGATTCAAGTTAATTATCCATGGAATACGTGCATTTATGGAATTGCTTATTTGTTTGAATGATCATTTCTAGTGTATCATCACGGCTGCACTTCCTCACATTTGAATATTGGCTGATTGGACTGAATTAAAATCACTCGGTCTGGAGATGAAAGTGATATACTGCATGCTACAGCATGTATTCACAATCAGTGTTAATGTGCAACATTCATGTATTGTGTATTCTGCCCACTCTGTCAGCGGGGTGCCGGTGACACATACGTGCGGTTTGTCACCACGAATACAGATATTGTCGCCGGCATGTATATAAACCACATAATGAGGACGTTGGCATGCAGCGGATGCGGTGGAATTAGGCTTTATATATATGTGCGGCACGCCGAATCGCATCCGGTCTGGACGCAAATGTCACAGCCCCTCTTTGGTGAGATGAACGCCATGAAACAAAAAGCTATTCCACCGTCAGAAAAGCTGCTGCATTAAGCTCTGCAATCATCACGGCCATGTCCAGAAACTGCCTGAGAGAAAATAAACCGAGTCGCTTTCCATAATAATCCATAAAAGAGTGGACACAAAACACCACAAAAACAAGGTTATGGGCGATGGTAAAGAGATAGTTTTAATTGAATCACCCATATTAGCATTTTAACTGCAGCGTATGTCTTGCACAGTGCTGCTGTCCGTGCTGCAGTGGTGATTATTGAGGAGCGTGGCTCAGGATCCACGGAAAAAGAAAGTGCACAGTCTTTGTGAAAACAACGCATTTGATATCCTGTATGTCTGAGATAAACGTACAGCAATATAATATGTCGGCGGGGGAGACGAGTCACCCCGGCTCCTGGATTTACTCGTCTGTTTTAGTGCCAGTCTTTTGTTGGGTTTTTTTTTTTTTTTTTTTTTTTCCTTCACACGGACAAGTCTGGTCAGAAGCAAGCTCCCTCAGGAAGAAATAGGGTGTGATTTGAAAGTTGCCCTATATTTGGCTCAGCTGCTTTCAAATGCAGGCTGTCAAGCTGCACCGCGCGCCGCAGCACCTCTCACTCCGCCTGCCTGGTGGCCATCCGCTTGGTCAGGTGAGTTATTGCCAGGGCTGCTGCTTAAACACCCCCCCCCCCCACCCCCCCCCACCCCAACCCCCCACCCACCCACCTTACACCACACAAACAGGCACACAGGCACACACACACATACACACACACTCCAAGTCGTCCATTACTGTGCCTGTCAGCCAAGCGTGCAATCAATACTCCCCCTCCGACAGCATGCACACATGTGATGGAAGGCAAAAGAGAAGGAGAGGAGGGGAGAAGGAGGATAGCAAGGGTAAAGACGGGGATGTTGCAGGGTTAGGATGAAGGAGAGGGGGCAAAACAGGCTGGGCGGGTTCGAGGGCGTTGCTGCTGATGTGGTGCGCAGGGCTCGTGGATAGTGGGGCGAGGGGACGGACGGGGGGGAAGAGGGATGACAAGAAAAATGCCCAGAGACCGCAGACAAACAACGGAGAGCAGTAATACATAACAAACCGCAGAGATAGAGTGAGTGTGGGAGTAGGAGATGGAGGACAGCGATGAGGAGTGGCAGAGCAGAGGAGAGGAGAGATGGAAAGTGGAGGAAAAAAAAAAAAGAAAATGTGTGTGTGTATGCATGTGTGTGTGTGTGTGAGAGAGAGAGAGTGGTTGTGGGTGGATGTGGAGAATGCTATATATAATGGCACAGGTTCAGGAATAGATCAGAATGATTGTGTTTTGTGATTATCTAACGCAGCAAACAGTAGCAGCCACCAGCTGACATCAAAGACCACACACAAACACCCTAAATACATACACACACACTGACACACGTCACGCCACAACACACACACACACACACACACACAAACTCATTTACGCACACCCATCGCACAGGAATACACTCGGCAAAGTAACGCTGGCGCGCACGAGCCGGCAAACCTCATCTTCATGCTAAACTGAACTAACTCTCCACTAAAGGGCTTCTGTCATCTGGTCCGGATTGATAACACTACTCACTCGCAAACACAAACACTCGGACAACAAACACACTCCCACCGTGCTACCAGCGCATCTCATATACATAAAAAGATTCATAATCGTCTATAAACACGCAGACATGGCTGAATTGTAAACACTCCACCCAAGCTGTCATGCTACTCTCCTGCCACACACACACACACACACACACACACACGCATAGGAGGAGGACCTGTGGGATCTGGGCAGACTGAGTATGTGTTCACACACACACAATAAATCAAAATGAAATGATGAATGAAAACATATTTCATTTAAAATTTCTTTCAAATTTAATTTATACGAGCAAACAATCCCCAACCTTGAAATGACATTAATATGGTAATACAACTGGATCAGTTCCTGTTGAAATGAATTGTTACAGTTCAGCTGTTTGGCAATGCTTTTTTAGGAGGGTGAAGGACGGGAAAATATGAGCATTTAACCAAAAAAAAAAGCCTCATGAGGCACAAGCCAGTCCGCGGTCAAATTACAGTGCAGAGCAGAGTTCAACAGGTGGAGCGCCGGGGGCAGAGGCCCCGTGACAATATTAAAACTAAATATAAAACCTGCATGAGACGGTCCCAGCATCATGCCGGTTAACCCTTTATCATCACACAAAACACAATATGAAAAATGGATATCTTCCTTTTTTTCTTTATATACATATCACTACGATCAACAATATGTAAAGCCTTTTTCAGCAGGACTGCATCAATAAATTGAAACAAATCATTCTGTTATGATTTTTTTTCAACGTGAAACTTGTCTTGTTCAAAATCATAGAAAGCAACTCAATACAATACATAACGCATGCATCAATTTACAAATGCAGTTGGCAACGCCAGCTACCAGACATCAAATCTGTTAGATTTCTATTAAAAAATTTGACATTTATTACCATGTTGGTTCAACACGGTTTTTTTTATGCTGAAAAAGGGTCTGAAAAGCAGGCCTGTCTTTTGGTCTTCATTAGGCGTTTAATCGTCAGCTGTTAGCAATGTTATTTACTTATGCCTCCCAAAATCAATGATCGGTTAAGTCTGATCAAGCATCCTGCTGTTAAAGCGATCCATCCGCCTGATGCTCGATTCTACTATGTACACATAGTAGAACAGTACAGTGCAGGTTCTACCGTATACATGCTGTATATCATGCTAGCATAGTGTACATATCAACCGAACTAAAAATAGGAAAAAGGAATCAGTCTTCTGTGCATCTAGAGGAATGGTTCTTCCAAATAAATCTAATAAACATTAAAAAAAAATACTTTTAAGAAGTACTTCCTGACTGATGATGTGCAGATCTGTAAACAGAATTAATTAAACCTCAATCATAGCTGAGACAAACACCTTAAAATCAACTCCAGTGTAGGTACAATCTATGTTTCTGTGTGTGTGTGTGTGTGTGTGTGTGTGTGTGTGTGTGTGTGTGTGTGTGTGTGCGTGTGTGTGTGTGTGTGTCCAAAGCAGTCTCATTGAGCCTCAGGAAGAACTGGTCCCAGCTGGTTCAGTCCTCAGTTAGCTACTACTGCTCTCTCCACTCCCGGTGATTAGGGAAATTAAATAGTTTCTGCAAGCAAGTGTGTGTGTGTGTGTGTGTGTGTGTGTGTGTGTGTGTGTGTGTGTGTGTGTGTGTGTGTGTGTGCGTGTACTTGCATTTTTTCATGCATGAAACTCTCGGTGTTGGTTCAGGCAGGTGAATGCGCGCCGCATGTGTTTATGTGCTTTAGGAATCTCTGCACAGCCCGGTGTGTTTCCTTCCATTCTGAGGCAGCGAGAGGAAAAGCCGAGGGCTCAGAGGGAAGGCTACAGCCAGGGCACAGGACGAGCCTCACTCCTCTCTACTTAGATGCGAAGCAACCAACAAAAGCCAAATATCACTCTGTGTCTCCTCACCAAGCTATGGGATCCAAGAATATCTGAGTGGGGAGGCAGGTATGGAGCTGCTCCAGTTTCATGCCTGCATAGAGCAGGCGGTGAGCTGCGCACAGCCAAGGTGATCCCTGCCAGCCATTTTGCCCTGCATTTAGTATTCATTTTCCAGGCGATCAAACCCGCTGCCAGGAGGTGGGGGTGCATGTGTGTCTGTGCGGGCACCCACAAATTGAGTGTGTGTGTTAACAAACATGAGTGTGGGTGTGCAGATGAGAGCTTTCACACCCTCAAAGCACCATGCACAACAGAAGTGTCCGTGCGCACGTGCAAAAGAAAGTGTGTTCATTAATGACTTTGCGAGCACGTGCGCAGGGTGCAACGGGGCTGATTAAGGAAACACAGGGAAAAAGCCAGAATAGGCCAGAGGCCAGTAGACCTAAGTCCCTGCACACGCTCTGCGCTGTAAACCTGGATGCCACAGCTTCCTGCTGGGGAAGGATAAGAGAGAAAGAGGGAACACAGGAAGTAATGAGAGGGGGAAAGAACAAAGAAAAGCGGTAAAGAGGGGTGAAGCAGGGGAGACGGTGGATGAGCGGAAGAAAACGGGTTTGGGGAGAAAAGGACAAAACATTGCAGTAACAGGATGAGTGTGAGCGACGAGAGAGAGAGCCGGGAAACGGCGTGATAAGGAGGAGAGCCAACAGGATGAGAAAAGGGGATGAAAATTGCCCGGCTTTGATGGAGGGAAGGAAGATGAGGGAAACAGAACTGGGGATCGACGGCGAGAGGGAAGGAAGTGAGCAGCAGTGCCCTGGCAGCATGTGGTGGAGGCAGGGAAGATGGCTGCAGGGGACAGAGCACCCGGCCAAATATGGTCATTGGGACCCTGCTCTGTCCTACTTTCTCTAATGGGCTAAACCGGCGCCTTGATGATGCAGGAAGAGCCATATATGGTCAGCGGGCGGCAGCGTTGGCTCCTGTCTCTTTGATGTGTTGTGCTGGAATGAGTGATGCAGGACCCGGGCCTAACAAACGAAGCCCTGCAGCGCAACTCACACACAAAGCATGCGCACACACGCACACAGGCACACACACACACTCGTCTCTCTAATTCCCCTCCTTCCGTGGTGAGGTAGTTGACACGCTGACCCCATCTTGAAAGCAGAGATGAGGGATGCTCGTGGACGACGCGAGGGTGACTGAGCAGGTTGTGAACACATTGTACCTGCCCATCTGTGTTTGTGCATGAATGTGTGTTTGCACGCTCACACGCTTGTGTGCCACCCCTCCCACCCCCCCACCCCCCCCCCCCACCCCACCCCCAACCCGTGGGTCCGGCGCCACCAAGCCGTGTGAACTGTCATCAATCTACGAAGGCCCTCAGGTTTGACTTCGGGCGATGGTGTAATAGACGAGGGATGCGCACCATACACACACCATGTGGCCAGGTCAGCAACCTCCAGCTGCAACATCTGCACGCATGGCCAGCAATCAGGGACGTACAAATACGGAGCCACCGAGGGCATCGCCACAAGTGGCTCTCCTCCTGCTGTTGTTTGCGTCCCTCTCGAGCTTGCGTGCAGCTTCAGAAGTCAAGGCAGGGCTCTCAGATAAAAGCAACACTGTATTTAGCTTGTAAACATTGTTTTCCTTTGAATTATTCCAACTTGTAATTAGATTCCTTTGTCCACAGTGTTTTTCTTGGCAATGTTAACCTCCCCAGAATGTGAGGACAAACTGAGAAACACTGATCACAAAGGCACTGTCATGGCCAGCGGAAAAAGTGCCAACAGTAAAGCAGTGCTGCTGATTCATCTCATCTCATCTATTTCAGTTGTCCTACGCAGGTCTTGTTGCTATGTGAGTTGCTATGATTGACCAGCAGGTTGTCCGTCCGTGCAAAGTAAATTATATTCCTGCCTCAATTAAGCGATTCAATGAGGAGCGGCGCTCGAGGGACGGGGAGGATCTCTTTTATTACGGCTTTGTGTCAGAGAGTGCAGAAAACAATCACATTCCTGCTGCCGTGTAAACAACTGAGAGGCTGCACTGTGAAGTCTGTCATGCAGCAAGAAATGCCTTTAAAGAACAGGGCTGCTAGGTGAGATGGCTCTAAATGTGACAAAGTGAAGCCGCCTTACACTACTCCACATATGGACACATAAAAGGAGCTGTCACTCTCGCTATTATTGAAGTGAATAAGTCCTAAAAGATGCCATCGCCAAGAGCCTGTGGGCTACAACAACAGCTCACAAACTATCTGCACTGGGGCAGACGGATCAAGTGAACTGGGACTTTGTTATTACAATTCAGAGAGGTGAACACATTCTTCACGGGGAAACTGAAACACACACCCACGATGTGTCTGCCGGTGCAGTGCAAACACTGTCACAGCAGAAACGCCGTGTACAGTATGTCTGTGACAGCCCTCACAGAATTCCACCCATTATCATCAAAAAATATGGGCAATAACACTGTATTCTCAGTTCGCCGCCTCTCCACCGAGGAGATATTTTCAACAACAACTCTGGGAGTTGTTGAACATCGCTTGTTTTTCTGCAGAGCACCGTCTTCTTCATCAGCCTTCATCGAGTGCGCGTTTGAATTCAGGCCCCAGTGTGGGGCTTAGTTCCTGTTCTTCCTGACAGCTACGCTCACAACCAGGCCCTTTGGCATTACAGTATTTGGTTAACATTCAGCCAAAATGCTGCTTAACAACTCCACCGTGGCCGCTGAGCCCCGCATTAAAGCACAGATAGGAAGCAAAAATAGGCCCCTGCATGCTACATTAAACAGACATGGTTTCATTCAGAGTCCTGCTGAGCGGCAGAAATTACAGACTTCACCAAAAACAAAAAAAAACTACCAATTTCGGGGAAGCAATCACATGTTTGGTGTATCCTGGCAACCGGATTTTAAATTGAAAAATTGTGGTGTGTTTATCCGCTGAAAAATCCGACGCCGGTCAGAAATGACAGTGGGACTAAATAAGGAAGAAAAACACAAAGCGGAAATTTGTCCGCGCTAAATGAGCACATGTCAGCCTCGCTCGAGTCTGAGCGCCGCGGTGGAGAGTCTGGCTCAGGATGGATGAGGCTGGGCCGGGTGAAAAATGGGATGGTGAGAGAGGAAGACAGCCCACTGTTGCTGTCAGGTGAGCTGACACTCGCTCCCGGTTTTGACAGTGTTTTGTTATGAGTTTGCATAACGTGGACGCTCACCATCGGCCAGTGGGAGAACTGACAGGGCAGGAAGTGTGCGCGTGCGCGCCCCGCATTTGTCTGCGCTTGCAAAACGTCTAATAAAGACTATATTAAATATGCGGCTCTCGGTGCATGTGTGTGTGTTTGTGGTGTGTGTGTGTGTGTGTGTGTGTGTGTGTGTGTGAAGGTGTGTCCATGCTTGTCAGCGTGCAGGAAGCAGCCAGCAGTGTGCTGATGGCTGAGCTGCGTGGATGACACCTCCTGTTGACAGTGGGCTCCGAGCATGGATGCTAGTCATAACATAACAGCAGGAAGGTGGGAGGACATCACCTCCGAGCGCACACGCACATAGGCGCGCGCGCACACACACATCCAGTGACACACCATGACACAGTGTTAAAGTCATATCAAGGTCTTTATTTAGATTGGCTATCATCTCTGACCTCTCTCTCCATCCTCATTAGTCGGACTAGACAGCCTCTGCAGGCCCGAAGCCGCCGCAGGCCCACACACAAGATGTCACATTGCTTCATCAGTGGTACAGTAACTAATGCACACAGCCCGTAGGTTCTGTCCTGCTCATGCGTGCCGTGTTGTGCCATAATTGACTGTTTCATTGACATTCGGTCTGCTTCCTTTGATGGCCTCTTTTCTGAATCGAAGCTACTTTTCCAAATAAACTCATCCGCATTAATCTCTGAGAGTCAATTTAACAGGATTTAATCTTTCCGTTTCTGAATGTCAATGAGGCGGGGTGATTCGGAAATGATAAAACAGATAACGCCGAGTAAAAGCGCAACGCTAAGGCCGGCGTCTGTCGTCATTGGAGGGGGGAAACAGAGGCGCAGAATGAATGTCGAGGAGGGCATAGTATGCAGCGTGGCAACGTTCCAGCGCTGACATAAAAGTCAGAAATGGGTTCAAGTCAGGCCTGCGTCACATTTCTCTCTTCACAGTTTAGCTTCAATGCAATACCGCCAACAACAACTCAAAAGAGAAAAAAGGAAACCCAAATAAAATGCCAAAGTGAAGTCTAAGGCACACTCCCTTTAAATGTCAGAATGTTAAAAAGTCAAATGCCCCACAAGTACGACCTTCAAAATCAACATGAAGGTTGAAACTGGCATTATCTACCGACGTCATCTGCCCTTATCTGCAGACCCTCGTAGCCTGCCTTGTCTTTAATTATTAACGTGAGCAGAGATGACAGAAAAATAGCAACTTTCATAGCCTTGTGCCTTGACCAGCCTTTACCTGGAGGACAAAACCTTCTATGAGCTCCTCGTTTCTTTCCGTCTTTGCTGCTAATCCCATTTCTCTTTCTGTTTTCTTCCTCTCCTCCCTCTTTCTCCGCATGTCTCAAGCAAATTCGGCTCAGTTCAAAGGGTCTTTATGAGCGTGACCAGCCCTGTGGCGGAGCGCCAGCTCACTGCGAGGGAACGGTATGACGGAACATCAGCAAACCGCGGGGATCTCGGCACCGAAACATAAACACACTCATCAGGTGTAAGACAATGAGCACAGAGAGAAAACCAGCCGTGCACGTCCCGTGCACGTGCGTGTGTGTGTGTGTGCGCACGCAGATCTAGATCCACTTGAGTGGTCCTGTGTCATATGCTATAATTCACAGCCTCGTGTATATTTAGCAGATGAAATAATTAAGCGCGCGGGAAAAAAAGGTAAATGTGAGAAGGCTCGCTCGCCCACACGCGTCTAGCTGGATTTGAGTGGCAGATGTATTGTGTGATCCATGCATTAGTCATGTCTGCGAGGAGGACACATCCACAACAAACGGAACAGCTCCCGCAGAAGAGAGAGAAAGGGCATTGATTGGCTGAACTCTTTCATTCACTGTAGAAAACTAGGGGATTAGCATCTGTAACGTGATAAAAAGGTGTCTGATGGGAGAGTTTAAATCCTGTAGTTGGATTAATGTTCGCTTTCATCACGCGGCAAAGCCAACATTCGGCGCTTCAAATTCATGCTTGAGAGACCTGCTCATATTTATGCTTTAATACCCCATTAATTTGACAATAATTAGCAAGTACAATTATCCGTTATGATGCTGACTCATGATATAATGAAGCTGGGATTTCTAAATTTGGGTTGAGGATGATCCTGTTGACAGAGTTGAAGATGTGGCTGCTTCTGCTCTGCTCGCTTCATTAAATCAAGGCAACCTCACATTAGGACTTGTTTTCATCTGTCTTTCTAAAATAGCTAACATGCCCTTTGAGTTTACGTGCATGAGACTGAGCGGGAGTGCATCATCACACTGTGATACGTTGAAGTCATTCATTTGTTTGCGTCCAGAAAACCACAACTTCCACAAGTTTAGTTTTGTGTTTTTATACGAGCAAGGTGACATTTCCTGGAAGGGGTGGAGGTTAGCTTCAGCTTCCCCCCCCCCCGCTCTGGTCGCATGCCATCTTCCTCTCGATTACTCTTTTTACAGCGGGAATAAAATCTATCTCTCGCAGTGATTAAAGCCGCTTCAACGGCAGACTGGGTGTAACTCATAAAATAAAATAAGTGTATCTAAGTAATAGGCACTGTATTAAAAGTGAAACCCATACAATTACCTCTAAGATACTGCACACCGCTGCACAGCACATTTAGGTGGCGTGAATGATTGTTGATGTCGTTCTGTTTATATCTATCCATCTATCCAATTCGGGGCTTGGAGCTCTAAAGCGGACCAAAAGCTACATACCCTGAACTGGTCTCCAGACCACTGCAGGGTCACATGACGCAAATCTCCCTTTAAATGCTACGTGTGCACACAGCCTTCTGATAATGATCACTGTGCACAGGGGAACGCCACATGCATGCATAAACACACAGTAAGCAGGAAACAGTAAGACGTGAATTACTTTTAAAAGCCCGTCTTCGTCATATAGGCCCACTTAGTATCTGACACGTGGGAGAAATGTGTTTCCACTGATCCAGATGCTGGAGGAGTAAATGGCCGTAAATACTGCTGAAGCGTCCGTCTAACGATTGAGCAGCAGAAATACTTCAGCATCCGCTGCCGCTACTGTTGTTGATCTACTGTAGTCACACATCCTGCTTACACAAAGACTGACAATCCATTTGTTTTGAAAACATCGTGATTTGAAAGGGCGTTTTTTTTTTTAAATACATTTTTTTTTTATCTCACAAAGTCATTGTGATGTAAATAAACAACTAAAATGCAGCATGGGAGGCAATCACAGGCACTTACACTCATCAACGATCTCAAATCACCAATTAGGTAAAAGCGTTTGTTTTTGGACTGTGGGAGGAAATCAGAGTACCAGGAGAAGCTCGCACATCCGTGACGTTCACTCAGTGAGGCAAAGCGCCACGCCACCGTACAGCCCACATCACCTCCAGCCACCCACAAAAACAGAAGCATTGAAGATGGATGGATATATTTAGACTTGCTGCTTTTTTTTCTCTCTCTCTCTCCAAATGATTTCTCAGAAAAATACCCACCTCAGCGTTATTGGAAATGTCCGAGTGCTAATGCAACTGTTCCCTCACTGTCCTTCTTTATGTCCATCTTTGGCCTCTTTTCGTGCCTTGAGCGCCGCAGCCGCATCCGCGCCGGAGATTGACATGTCCATTACCTCATACAGGCGTCTGCCTGTAGACCGGGTAACCTTTAGAGGGACGGCGTGGCGCTTTGCTCTGTATACAGTAGCTGTTGCTCAGGAGTCTGCGTGTATCTGCCATTACAAGAATTGTATAGAAAGCACTTCTCTTCTGGCTTCAGGTCTCCTTGCAGTTTTATTTAAGGCTCTTTGATCTCAACATACATTCCAACAAATGATGAGCGGCACATTCTTTATGCCTCCCTTAGTGACTCCAAGTTAGAAAATGCGGCGGCTTTTGTGAATCCTCTGTCTGTAATGAGCACATACCAAACCTCATAATGGCCTAATGAGCACAACCAAGGGTGAATGCAGCGACACGCTCTCACACATGCACACACACACGCTGCTGTCAAACAGACCATGAAGCACACACAAGTGCACATGCAGGTGGTCTCATATTCTCAATGTGTCTCAAGCCAGCGTGCCTATTAGAAAACCAATCATGGCCCGCACCTGGGTCTATAAACGGCAGGAATGCGAAGCGACGATGGAAATGCGACTCGTGTGACTACAGGATGCAGATTTCAGGCGCTACAAGTGCTCCATTTGACATTGAAGGAAAAATCACAAAATGCTGGGAAAAAAATGAGCAGCTTTTTAGTGGGATTGTTTATTTTTTTTTTAGGGAACAAATAGCTTGTGTCAGGCAGGTCTGCTTTTGTCAGTGCGAGCGCATGGGAGAGCGTTTTGTATGAAGCAAGCGAGGAGGGAAAGAGAGGATCCAATATATGCGCTTTCAGAGTTCAAATAACGACCCGGGATCACTTTGAAATCATAAATGGAAACAGAAGGAAAGAGGAGCAGAAGGTCAAAGTGGTCAACAACCTTTTTGTGTCGGTATATTTTCACAATACACAGGAGAGGCTGAAGCGCTGTTAAATTACTGATTTGAACTTACATTGTGGTGAATTCAGGGGTCAACACGGCAGCACAGATATCCCTGCAGGATAATGCAATCAAACGCAACAGACACCGATTATAAACCATATAAGCTGATCTATATTTATATACTTGACGTAAAATTATATAAAAGACGTCAAAAATCAACTGGCAGCAGCTACAGGACCAGGTTCACGTCAGTACTCCGGAAATAATACCTGAACTTCAGTATCTCTGATGATTAGGCTGTCTCACACTGAGAACTTCAATTACACAAATTAGGACACCTACATGCAGAGTGCATGAATTAGTGTCATCTCGAATCAGGCAGTGCTAACAAGTGACGCCAACATTTGACCTCATCCTCCACCGAGGTGTCCGTCCGCAATGTTTGCTCAATTTAATTAAAAAATAAAGCTTTAAGTGTTTCATCTATCATCATAATTGCATCAACACCGGTACCACGGAAGGGTTCAGCTCCCCTTCTGCAAAGTTACTAAGATGGCGACTGTGGCAGACAGGAGCGGACAGAAGCATTTGACCCTCAAGTGCATCAGTGAGGATGTCATGGTCCGGCCGAGCCAAAGGTCCAACCTTGCATTGGATAACCAAAGTGTTGCAAAGAAAACATTTACTCAAATTGCAATTGACTTTGGTACAAACTTGCTTCCAGAGTAGCAGCTGTTTGTGATGCATTCACTGGGGATCACATTGTTTCAGACTGAGCAGCTGACATAACGCCGCCCTGAAAGCTGCAGAAATGCCGTGCTGAGAGAAGCGACAAGCTTTTTTCCATCATTAGTCTGAGGAGAAACACAGAAGCAGACACGATTTCAAACCACATTTCACATTTGGTGAATAAAAGTCAAAGTCAAGTCATCTGCTGCTTTTCTGGATGCAACACAACTCAAACAGGAAATACGAGACACTGATGGAAGACATGTTCTTTGGGTGTGTTTTGCACTGCAACATCATTTAAAGTGACATATGGTTGAAATTGCATCTATTTGTAAGTTTTTCTGGTCATGTTAAGCACTGTCTGAATATTACCCAGGGTTCTGGTGGATGTACTCCATATGTACTAAACGCTGTTTTCTGACATTTGCCAGCTAACCGTGCAGACATGATTCAGTCTAAGTGAGGATCTCACGTCTGGAGAAAGACTTCGTTCTAAGGAACACTTCCTGCTGCTGCTCAGTTTGGAGGCGGCTGTGACTCAGATGGTGGATCACGTCATCCTCCAGTCCCAAGGTTAGCCGTTCAGTCTGTCTTTTGGCGTCCTTGGGCAAGACACTCAACCTAAAGTTGCTCGGAGACGAGCGAGCTCACGTTGAAGGGCACCTCCATTATCATTGTGCGGGTCTGAGAGTCGTTGTGAATGAGCGGCTGTTTCCAGACAGATAAAGTAGTAAAAAAACACACCATTTCAGGAGGGCCACTGTGATGGACTCCGGGACTCGCGTCTCTGATCTCAGCGGCAAACTGAATGTGTTTCTTAAGCTAGCACCGATCGGGTTGGAGGACATGTTTGATGTTTTATGTCTCTTTGATAAGCACCATTACTGCCAATGATTGTTAATTTCAATTGCAATACTCTCAGATCAATCCACTTTCTCATGTTGCATTCATGTGTGATGTTGTCCTTTAGTGTTTTATCTGCATTGTGCCTCTGTGTAAGAACCAAAGCAACACTCATACATTTGTTACATGAAGTATTTTTTTTAAAAAGCTTTCTATTCTATGAATTTTCTTCAATTAGGAGAAAAGCCAAATCTGCAACAACAAAGCCTCCTACAACAAATAGGTATCAATGGGAATGACCACCGTTACATCTGAATACTTTCTTAATACTAATCTGTGCTGCAAACACCTTCAGCAACAGAACACAGACAAAGAAGGAGTCTATAAATGTTCACAGCGCCATTCCTCATACAGCCAAAGAAGTGAGAAAACAGACTTGAGTGAGCTGCAGGTAAATGTCTCATCTCAAATACGATCAAATCCCAGAAAAGCCTCAGTCCGTGTCAACACGTGCATTGTGAGCAGTGATATGTGCACTCAAAATAGCAAGTGTAAGAGTGGAAGTGCATGACTTGAGTCACACCATCAAAACAAAATTCCAGCCAAGCGCGGCTGAGCTTGGAAAATCGCAAGTGTCTCAAAATAACCAGTGAACTGAAAATATTGTGTATTTGTAACAAACATGGCCCCCGGTGTCACCATCAGGCCAAATTATAAAAAAAGAAAAGACGATATCTGCTCCATGAGTGGCAAGAATCTGAGAAGCATAATGAAGTTGCCATGTTTCATCCAATCAAGAGTTCCTGATGTGTAACGAGCCGCACAAGAGCACCGAAATAAATGGCACACGGCGGAGCAGCCGCATTTTCATTCTCCAGCTGAACCGACTCTCAAATACAGAAAAAGAAAAAATAAATATTGGATCTGAAATCATTCCTTCAGATTCCAAAAAAAAAAATTCAGTGAAGGAGTCCGACATGGCAGATCTTGAACTCCTTGAATTGAAGCAGACGAGCCAGTCGGGCTGAATGTTTGTTTGAGATGCCGAACCATCTCAGAGGTAAATATTGGGAAGCATTCCGGACCCGGCAGAGTGCAGATAACAGAAGTTCGCTGTCCTCTAGCAGCCACGGCATCCTGCTGCTCCAGTGCATCAGTTCCATGGCGGGGCTTCACCCTGTTTTAAAGACATGTGAGCCTTACACACACTGAATGAAGCGCCGGAGATTTCATCCGAGGCAACATAAATCTGAGAGTCTGTACAAGATAACAATGATGTGCAATACCCAGCGTGCTCTTTGCCTCGGGGGGGAACGGAGGGACGTTCCCTCCCTCTGGTCGATGCCTCCCACCTTCTGCTGAATTATTTTTAAAGCGATTCAAGCTACAGCGCCGCACAAAGCACATCCAATGAATGCATTCATGTAAACCAGCGCTGCCAGCTCTCACACATCGGGACTGAAAGTCACTCTGTGAACTCTAAGACCACAAACAGGCGTATATAATCTCACACAAAGCAGCACATCTTGGATTTCTGAGGAAACACACTTTGAAAGACTCGGTTGTTTACAGCTACTGGAGAGCGGTGCCAGTTTAGGTTTTCACTTGAACCTGAAAGTCATATCTGCATCAAACTGCAACAGACTACTGAGATTTTTCTTTGTAAGGAAAAAATTGAGGAAATTGAGAAATAAGCAAAAAACAGGTTATTTCAAATTATCAAGAGTTTTTTTTCTTACTTTTCTTCCACACATCATATAAATTTCACTTTAAAAGCTGAGTCTTCAGACGCTTCACGCATGGCGTGTTTCCGTTCTGCCATGATCAAACTGCATCCTGATGATTCTACTCAGTGGTGTCAAATTCATTTTAGTCCGGGGCAACATGCAGCCCAACCTGATTACAATCGAGCCAGACCAGCGAAACGAGAGCACAATGCTTCACACAGAAACATCTCAGACGTCTCCCCTTAGCTTTAGAGCAAAAATAATGAATGCACATGCTGTATATATAAAGAAAAAACAACGATGCTAAAGTTAACTTGCTAGCAATAAGGTTTCCAGTTTTTTCAGGCGAATCGACGACGCCACGGACACGAGCGGCGCTGCCGTCTGCCGCTCCATTGTGTTTCTTTACGTCTTCGATCCTGACTGGAAGAGTGTGATCCCCGGTGGGCAAATTAGCGATAGCAGCTACATTTATTGAAAAATTGTAGGTAATGTCTTCTTTGTGCGCCTCACTCTTCGCAAGGTCGTCCCACGGGCCGTATTAGACTTGCTTGCTGGTTGTATTTGATGCTGTTGAGATCAGTGATCTGCGAGCGCATTTGCAGATTTCATTTATACAGCGTTGACTCGCTTTCCTACAGGCAGAAGTTCCCGCAAGCCCGCAACGAGCAAGCCCCGTTAAAATGCTGAAAAATCCACATTTGTATTACATTTTTAAGGCGCATGAATATTTTTCTAACATAAGAATTGTTTCTCAAAGTGACACATGCGATACTGGAAGCATCAATCTTTCTTTTTTCTTTATTTTTTAAATCTATCTGCACCTGACTCCTATAAAAGGAAGCGGATGACATCCTGAGCAAGTGCCATGAGGTTGAGACTGATGGGACACAAGTGCCGGCAGATAATACAAAGAGCGCTCTTTTTTTGTTTTGTTTATGCTTTTTATTTCATCACCCGAGTTCATTAAGTGCAGAGGTATTCACAAGAGAAGCGATTCTTTCGTCACTCTTTAAAGACTGAGATGAACTCAGAAGATCAGATGGAGTTTGATAGCTTGTTCCCCCTCGGGGGGAAAAGAAGAGTTACATGGAGCGGTGGTGCTGGTGACAGCGCCAAACGGCTTTCATTGGCAGAGCGTGAATACAGCAAACATATTAACTGTAATGGCTGTTGCAGCTGGGGAAACAAAAAAAATCAATGTCATTCACCTTTTTTGTATCAACAGGATATGATGCAACACGTGAGCAACTCCCCCCATTTCCTTTGTGAATTGCATTGTGGGAATCGCGCGCAAAATATCAAGCAGAAAAGTCTGAATTCGAGCTGTTTTTTTTTTTTTTTAATAAAATTCTTGCTTCTCCAGACGGAGTGTGAGCAGTACGGTTTCAAACAAACAACAACAAAAAAAAAAACAGCAATGCAGCTTTGGTGCTATTTCAGAACGGATGAATATTCTGAATTTTAAAGTCTTACTAAATCCAAACATGTACGACGTAATTACATGTGCCTGTGTCCTCTGCGACACGGTGACAGCTCGCTGTAGCCCCCTAATTATCCCGCGCTGTAAATATTGTGTAATTTCGCACCGAGCCACAAATTATAGCGGGGGTGCAACTCGTCCCGCTCTAAATACTTCTGATAAGAAGCGCCGCGCTGACGCCCGTCTGAAGCCGAGCCCCGTCCTCACCTTTCACCTGTCTGACGACGCGCCATCATCTTCATCACCATCACTCACGCATCACCCCGCACTCCGTCCACCGTAATCATTTTCTCACCCAACAGAGACGCAGACAGAGGGAGAGACGGCGGCGGAGTGATTAGTCTGACATCACACAAAATAAGGGTGTGATGGAGGAGGGTGGGATGGGGGGGGAGAAAAATGAAGCACAGGTGAGAGGCAGGGAACAAGAACAAAGCTAATAAGACGGTGAGAGAGAGAGACAGTCACAGAGCCGCAGCACAGAAATGAGACGGAGAGAGAGAGAGAGAGAGGAGGGAAGGAGAGAGAGAGAGAGAAGAGGGAAGGAGAGACGGACAGTCGGAGCTGAAATAGAGAGCGGGGACGTGTAGCCGTCGTGAAGGCAGACAATGAATATCAACGATTTCATTCTTATTTAAAAGAGAGAGGCGAAAGACTGAAGAATTCCTTCTTGGCCGAAGAAGAAAGTGCGATAGATAGAACGTGCCTGGAGGATATCACTATATTTATACTCTACTATGCCATTATTTATTTCTTTCTCTCTCCCCTGCTCCCTTGCTCCCTTTGACGGCCCTGATTTTTAATAACATGCATATCTTTGTTCTTCCTCTTGATTAAGGGATGGAGATTGGGAAGACGGTGCCGCAGGGGCTAAAGAAGACCACACTCTTGCTGGATGGAAGATGAGGTCCCCCCCCCCCATGTGCTCGCTTCCTTCCAACAATAACCCCCCCCCCCCCCCCCCCCCCCCCCCACGACCGTATCTTCATCTGATCACAAACTGATAACAGGAAACAAAAAGAGGACTTTTTGTTTTATCAGGCCTGATTTCTCTTCCCTCCTTTATCCTTACAAACACACTACGCCCCCCCCCCCCCCCCCCCCCCCCCCCCCCCATCTCATCATCCCATCTGCAGCAATCTATCTACATTTCCACGTTTCCATGGGAGGGCCTCGGCTCCACGGCCCTGTTTATTCATTTTTTAGGAATAAATCACAACCTGAAGCTGATGATTCAATATGTGGACTGAGAAATGAGGCAAGAATCAATGACGTGATGGATAACGATAAGATTCACAAAACCAAAAATAAAATACCCCAAATGACTTCCAGAGCGATAAGTGATGGTTTATTATTCTGTCTTTAAAGCAGGAAACAAACTTTCTGCTCAAATCAAACTAAACTTTAAACAAGGCCCGAGCACCAAAGAATTAGGAGAAACAAAAAAATAGGACGTCAATGGGCACTCCTGGTTCTGAAAACTCAGGATCGGACTGTGTGAATTTAGCTCAATTTCCATTTGTCTGCAGATTGGACTCAAAATAAGGCACTAGCTTTGATTTATACACACACACTGACTCAACTAATGCAGGCTGAAGCTACACAGCATGATAAAAGTACCCAAGTCCTCACCAATCTGGGCACACAGGAGGAGGAAGAGATGAAGCCAAGGTCAAGACAATGACCGAGGAAACTGCTGTTCAGACATGTAAAAGCAGAAGGAAATTAATGACTGTAATTAATGTGGTGACTGCAGACTTCCTGGTCCTGTCCTATTAGGCTTTAGCGCGTAAAGCAAACAAGAACTTTGCAATAATGCTACTGATGTGTTTGACCTCGGTCGCTTCCTAAACATAACCAAGCTCTTTAGTTTCAACCCTCAAACAAAATAAAATAAAAAAGAAGAGGATATAGGCGGTTTTCCTCCACACTCTGTGAGAGCTTTGACTGCTTTTCGTGACTGTCAGAGTCTCGCAGGAAAAGGAAGGAGATCCTCGCACCAACTGCTCATAGACCGAGCTGCTAATAAACTGAGACAGCAACATTTGGAGGATTGAATAACTCCTCATTAATGCAAACATCGAATGATTCAATCGCATGGCAGCAGCCCAACGTTTCAGGGTAAGTCAGGACAACCTGCTTCGGTTCAAACCGAGTATCAGACGTTAACTTGCAAACCACGGAAAAAACCACAGTAAGTCAAACGCCAGCCGCCGTAACCACGGTGCACAGAAAACCCCTCCTCGTGCACAGCAGTGGATGCTCACCTGTTGTGCCTGCATGGTTTTGAAGCAGAGGGGTTAAAGCGGCAGAATCACAGCAGGTTTCACTCTCGCCAGCAAAAAAAAAGTGAGGTTTCAATTTGCACAGAGTCATTAAAATAATGAAGCTTCGGAAAACATCGCCCGGTTTAACAAAATCTCCATTTGAGCTGAAAGATTCAGACGACAGGGTCTGAAGCTTTGTTCCGACCTTCCTGTGATAAACCAATCGGCGTCTGCTGTGCGAGCGGTGTGGGGGACTTATTTATTTTTCGGGCACTCTTTATTGCCCCAGACAACTAACAGAGTGCTGCGGATGATCCCGTCTCTCCCTTTGTGATCACAATCGCGTTCTCATTAACGCGCCGTGTCACAACGCTCAGATTGTTTCGCCGGTTTAGCGAAGCCTCCACCGGCGCCAGGACTCATGGGCCGCTGGGAGGAAGTGGATCGGGAATCATGTGAATCATATCGCGCTGTTGACAAATCTGCACCGGGCGCGACGCTGTCATGTCGGTTACAAAGCAGAATCTCTGAGGAAGGTTTTCCGCGTCACGTTGCATCAATCGCACAAAAAAATGAAGGCGGTTGAAAAAAGGAAAGCAAAATGGTTCGTCTGATACCATACAAAGTGGAGGTTTTAAGGAAGTAAATGGATCTATTTGTGGTAGAAATATGATAATCGTAAATAGGTGACTGGAAATGTAAAAATAGCACAGAGCTAATTATTCCAGTATTTTGCAAAATGGAAAAATAATTGAGAAAAAGGAAGAAAAAAAAGAAGCATCAATCTGGTCTCTTTGTGTTTGTATCAGTTGGAAACAAAACCTACATAAACGCACGCCTGGATCTGGGATGTATTTGTCTGCTTTGTAACAAGACAACAGACTTCAAATACAAAGACTTACCGATAAATTTGGCAAATTTAATGCCGTCTTGGGTTTTCTTTCTGGCCGTGTTCTCCGGAGTCTGTATTTTCCTGAATCCAGTTGAAACAAATAAAGAAATAAAAAGCGGCGGAGAGCTGTAAAACATTTTAAGCCTGATATTGTAGCATGGTAACGTATTTGCGCTGCTCGCACAGTGGACAAGGCTTTTTGCAATATCATATAATGTGTTTCTTGGCCTGGCAAATGAGTTATGTTTGAATTACTGCTTTAGGTATTTAGTTCGCCTGCAGCTTCCATTAGAGTGGATAAAAACACAGTTTGTGTGAAATTCGATAAACAGTAACCGTGAATTATTTACCAGCTTTGTTTTCTTTGGTGATTCTGACTGTCAAAGAAAAATAAAAAGCTTGCTTTCTCCACTTAATTATTCCGCAAGAGTCAGTTTTGTCTCAGTGTAAAAGAGCTGGATAAATGATTTAAGAATGGAAGTTTTCCTTCTCCTCCCTCCTCCGCTCTGCTCCTCCAGCTCTGGGTGCTGGTAACATCCCGAGCCTCCAGCCTCCCTGGCATATTAACATGACAGCCGTCAGCACCTATGTGCGGCGTGGCCTTTGCACGGCGAGTCTGTAAAGATGCGTGGACGGGTGCGTATCTGTCAGGATGCGTAAAGGCACGCGCTGTTCAGTCAAGTGTGGGGAAGTTAAGAGCGCAACATCTACAGTAGATGCGACTGTGAACGATGTGAAATTCAAGGTGAGGAATATTTTCTTGATTTCTTCTTTTTTTTTTTGGCACATTTCACTTTACTTTCTTACCAAATGTTTTTCCCATTTTTTATTTGCACAAATGAAACCATTTTAAATTGATAAAACTAACAAAAGCAAACACTTGATAATGCACTTTTTGATTGACGTTTTGTGAGGTCTAATTGGATTAATGGAGAATCCCTGAGGCTGTGCTTCTTTGTTAGCGAATGTTTAAAAGTACAAAGTTATTGCTGCAGGAACAAAAAGCAGAATTGAAAGCTAATATTCTAGATGGGCTCCTTAAACACTGGGTCCTGCCTGCGCTAATGTCACCAGAAGAAAGCCAGAAAACTGTAATTTGGGTGAATCAACCCCTCAGGTAATTTATGAAGGGCATGACATTTCTCTTTAATTGATAGTTTTATTGAACTGCGGGATCAAAATACGTCCTACACAGCTGCTCCCTGACATGTACAAGCATCACCACAGCAACCAAACCCAGACAGGCCTGTCTGCCGACGCCTTTTATTGGCCCAATAAACCTCCAGCAACGCACTGCAGTTAGCTGCTGTACCCAAGACGTTCATCTGCATGGCGCTGCGCGTCGGCGCTGTTGTTTTTGCATTAGGATCGAAATTCGCCCGCGTTATGTACGTCTGCGTCCCATCATACCTAATGCGCCGCTTCACAGTCAACTCATTGCCGCAAATTGGTTGCAAACGCCACGCCGCCGCCGTCTGTTGCTCAACGTCACTTCTTTTCTGTCGCACTCGTCCGACTGTGACGCATTTTTCTCTTCCCCCCCCCCGCCTTAAGCTTCAAATACATGCGTTGCCGTACACACAGTCGACGGATCGGGGATGTGCTGACACAAGGATATTCCTCCTTCCGCATGATCCCTCTCCTCTAAGCTCCAGGTCAGGATGGAGCACATTGCATCCATGTACAAGAAACAATTCCCACACTGGAATTTATTCTCTGAAGTCTAAGAAGTACACAAACGTGCGCAGGGAGAAGTACACACAGGTACACGGGAACATATGTGCGGTATTTGTTTGTCATTATCCTTCACTTCTTCTGGAAGCCTCTGTTTCCCCCACAACGCCGGCTAATAGTCGGCGTTCCCTCCCTCGTTCCCTCCTGGAACAAAGGTGAAGGGCACAGAAAAGAGCAGATGAGGGAGGGAACGAGAGGAGAGACTCTAATGGTGATGTTTTTCAATTGAGTTGATTTATGGCTGGCTGTTACCATTATTTTACCATTTACTCCAGCCGGCCGGAGAAACCAAACCGGACTGCTGGAGCCGGCGGGGGGAAACGAGGGGAAACGCCAAACGCCAGAGACGGAGGAAGCACAGTCAGAAGGACACAGCCCAGCTTTCACAATGAAGACACACGGGGAAGAGAAAGATAGGAGAGAATGAAGAAATAAAAGACTGAGTGGGAGAAAGATAAAGAGAGCAGAGGGGGCTTAATGAATGTAAAGGCTATAACAATGAGGTGAGGTAAATTGTCCATTAACTCAAGAGTTTCTCAAGCGTGTGTGTTGCCTCACCATAACAGTCCAATTTAGCGGGTTACACTCTGATGCTTCCCGGCCAGACGCAGGGAAAGGCGTCTTTGGGATACCGAACAGGACCGGAGTGAGACAGAGGAGAGTGATTGAGGCGGCAGATAAGACGGGAAAGAGAGGTGCGACGGCCAGGAAGGGAGGAGGGAGCGACGGAGGGAGCAACATGGACGAAACGTATTGGCGAAGGAGAGATAACAGGGCAAGATAGCAAATCCCGAGAGGAAATATTGAAAGTTGAGAAAGAGAGCAATGGGCAGAGGATGGATAATTCAGCTGGAGAGGATGAAATTCACAGAGGGAGGGAGATAGCATCAGTTCTTCAGATACAGAGGGAGATAGCCACTGCAGAGGGACAGGATCGAGATTTCAATACGGACCCGAAAGGAACAGAGAGCATCGCATTATCACACGGCAAGAAACACAATTATTACTTTCGACAGCCCCTCGGAGAGGGGAGCAAAAAACAAAGAGTGAGCTCCAGCAGCCGAAATGCTCTATAAATGACACAACAATTTGGTGGCAGAAGGGCAAACTGGATGGGAGGTTAATTTGTTTTAATTGGTCTGTGCAATCACAAGGCGCGATGAGGAAGATAATAACAGAAGGCACAAAATGACTCCTCACTCCCGTGTAAGCTAACTGGCTGAATTGAGTCTGTCACATCAAATGTCGCTGGAGCGATTCAACAATGGACATCAAATGTCAGATATCAATTAATTTTTAATCAGCCGAACGAGCCGCAGATAAGGAGCCTCATCCTACAGAATATTTGCGGACCGCGGCGCTCGAGATGTCAGACATTCGGCTGCGTCTTGATACCTTAAACTCAACATGAAGGACATCTGTCATTAGTACTTACAATGAGTCAGTCTGGTGTCTGAGCAGCTCTCAGTGCCAGAGCAGGGATGGACCGGCGCTTTAGCGCCTCGCGCCACCAGCCGGACTCGGAGGAGTGTGTGCTGCTCAGGTTCTCGGGAGGAGGACAACATCCATTTAGCGCCAGTGGCCGGAGCGGCTTTGACATGTGTCACGTCTCTCTGATGAGCCGAGTGGAGAAATGATCACAGTTCAGAGGCCGTCCATCATTTCACCCACGAAGGCTACAATGGGGTTCCTGCATATTGTGTGTGTGTGTGTGTGTGTGTGTGTGTGTGTGTGTGTGTGTGTGTTTGTGGTTCATCTGTGTGTGTGTTAGGATGATGTCGTGTGGTGTGAAGGAATAAAAGCCACAGACATACGCCCAGTGCATAAAACAGATTAGCTCACTATTATAGAGGAGCTGTCAGATGCCTATAAGACCAAAACACATTTCCCCTCCCGTCTCCTTTAAACCAATGTTGCTTAATCTGCACCCGATCCGCCTCAGAAAGACTTAAGGGCTGTTACTGATTCCTCTAATGCTTTCAGATGAACTCTATGCTTTGGCATCTATTCAGTTTGCTCGGGAAAAAAAAAAAATGAATAGCAGAGCCTAAAACACTGATGGAGAGGCAGTGAAATTGGTGTGTTTCACCCTTGGTGGCGGGCGGGGCGCGGCGAGGGGAGGCGAGGGTGGGGGCTGGTTATGCGGAGGGTTATTCACAACCAGCAGCCTGCTACACTGAAGGCTGTCAACCTCCAGTGAGTGTATTAGTTCACCAGACTGGGTTTCCAATCACACCGTGGCTGCATCGAGCCACGTGCATTAAAAGGTGTCGGTTCTTATTCTCCCATCCGCCTTGGGGGAGCGCCGCGTTAATACTACAAGCGCCTGTTGATGAGTTACGGCTTGGTAGAGCTGGGAGAGTTTAGTCATTTGCAAATAAATTATGTGAAGTAATAGACAACATCAGTGGTTTGTTTCAGTAACTGAAAATAAAAGAAAATCTCATACCTGAAACGACATTACAGTGAAACGCTTCGAGATTATTAGAACGGTTGTCTTAATGTATACAGATAAAATACTATCGTGAAACGACTGTCATTATGATTAGTAATATTGAATTAAAGAGAAATGAATACAGTGAACCATCTGTCATGTTTTCATGTCTGCAGTCTCCTTTTAATTGGAGTCTCCAGTCATTTCCATCAATGCACACATGATTAGAGGGTTAAATGCTAAATACTGGCGGATGAACTTGGCGGGTTTCTCGGCGCGGTATATGACGGTGGCTCCAGTTCTTTTATCAACATGGCCTCTCGCTCCCTAATGAGCATCACACCTTCAGCCTTGCTTTGCTCGAAAGCAGACACTGCTCATGTTTATTCATGTTATGCCAATGTGGGCCACTTCAAAAGACTGTCCGGTTGGCACTTTCAAGGGAGTCGCTCTCTTCCTCTCCCTCTTCCTCTCTTCCTGAGTTACAGTAGCTCTCCTCTGGCCCAGCCCGCTGCACCTGTCTCTCTGCCAGGACTCAAGCTTTATTTACCGTAAAGCTTTCACACAGATAAACACAGAAACTCAGCAGCTGCCGAGGACGCACGATCATCGCACACACACACACACACACACACACACAGACACACACATACACAGGAGACACACTCAGACTCGCTGGTGCACGCGTTCACTCCCAGATTTTGGCTTATGATCAGAGCGAAAACAAAACGCGGCTGTTCTGGGCTCGCCTGTTTGTTTGATTCCCGTCTTTCTTTGTGTCGACTGTTTTCGCTCGACACATTTCCTTCATTCTTCTTTCGCTTCATTCTTTACCCTCTCATGACTAGATTGACTGGAATTATTTTGATTTCATGGCTGTCGAATTGTCAGAAAGATGTGCAATGAGTGAGAGCCTCAGCCTCTTCTTCCAAGATACTTTCAGCTTTCAATATCTGGCAGTTCTTCAATGTGACTGCGTTTTTTGACGGAGCCGGAATAAAAATGTGTGACACACTGTTGAGTCTCTTTCATGACTGGAAAGTTGTACTGCAGAAATACCAGGGATCACCAAAATCACTTGAAAATTTCTTGGAGTTTCTTAACTTTTTTGAATGATCTGAGAGTTTGGTTATGAAAGAAAGGATAATAACAAGAAATATGCCAAATCCTGTGACTGGACACAGAACAGGAATCGTGTCTTTTGGTTGTAGTTTCAGTCACGTTTCCGTGAGAAAGCAGAGGCCCGAGCCGGTGGAGGTGATTGAGGCAGGCTGAGGCAGACGTTTCCAGCCCCCCCCCCCCCCTCCGCTGAAACCCCCCAGTGACGGCTAATCAATGTGTTTGGGTTTCCCCCCTGTGGCCGTGGCCCAGGCAGCATAAAAGGTAAGCCCTATAGAGCTTCTCCTCGTTTCTCCACGAGAGCATGGAGGAAACCAGCCGCCCTAAGCCTGGCAGATTAGTTTGCCACCGGAGGACTTTACACCTTTCTGCTGAGCTATCGCTTCCTATCTCCTCTCCCGCCCGCCGCCTCCCCGCCGCCTCCAACATCCCCTCGCTAGAGAAGCCTCGCAGGATGCGGTTGTACACACACACTTCCCTTCATTAGCATATTTCTGAATTTGGGTTTTCTTTTAACCTGGATTATTGTACAACAGTGTTTTAAAAATCAAAGCCACTGTGGAAAAGTAAATCAGGTTTACTATCGTAATGGCGTGGCCGCTCTCGAAAGGCGCCTTATGCTTTTTCCCTGCTCCGCAGCAATACGCTGAGCGAGATGGATACATGGAGGCACCAAAGATGATAGCCCACAGGTAAGCATTTAGATGAATTACACACACACACACACACACACACACACACACACACACACACACACACACACACACACTAGAATTATCCAAACGGTACATTGATCTCTGCAGCTGCGTGGCCCGACAGGCCCGATTGCCAAATGAAAACAAAGGCTGCATGTACAGCGCTGACACACACCATCAGTCACAGATAGCCCGCGGTCACAACGATTACCTGCTGTATGTAAATCCATTGAGCAATAAGGCAGGTTATCCCCTTCTGAGACACCGTTGTTATTATCGTAGACAGAATATCAGCGGCGAGTGCCAGTGGCCAACTGCGAGCGACTGATTATGTCCCATTGAGACTGGATGGCAAAATTGGGGGGGGGAACGACAATATCAGGAGGCCGAAACTTCTTCAGGCTGTGCAAATGAAGGCTGCATGTTTTCTTCTCATTTTTCAGAGTGGGCAAAGGTCTGACATTATCAGGAAAACAACGGACCTGAATGGGGCCAAAAATGGATGTCTGTTAATTGGCTCCTCAAAATACATCTGAGTTTCCTCTGAGAAGAAATCAGGTCGCAAACAAAATAAAATGTACTTTCTGATGCATCATTCTCAGTAACCTGAACATCACATCTGTGGCGGTCATAGCAAATTCACGTCAAACCATGACCCTCCTGAGTGAGGGTCTTTCTGTGTGGAGGTTGCATGTTCTCCTATGTGTGCACATTCATGTGTTCCCACATCACACAGACATACAACTGAGATTAATTTGTGACTCCACATTTTTTTTTGTCTTTATGTTTAAAGCCTGTGTTGAGCTGGCCACCTGCGTGCACCCTGCCTTCATCCATTAGCAGCTTCACTCCACTGCCTGCGAGCTGGACAGCAATATAAAAAGATGGATGGATTAAAAAATTTATCTTTATAGCAATGATGGATGAGAAGTGAAATTCTGTTATGATGAGCCCACTAGTAGACGGAATATATGCTGCATTCCAGTTGATCTCTGTGCTGTGCGTTTATAAGTGGAACTGACATTGCTTCTTTTGGAAAATGGCAGGTGGATGTCCAGTTTGACTACAACAACTACAACTACAACAGTGCAAATCCATAAAGTAATGCTGTTCTTGTGTTAGCGCCTAATAATAATAATAATAATAATAATAATAATAATAATAATAATAATAATAATAATAACAAATATAAATACCAGTTTCATCCAGAAGAGCAGGGAAACTATTTATGCACGGATCAGACTGCAGCAGAGCTGTGTGTAGGAGTCACTGAAAATAGAGAAAAATTAGACTTGAAAGTTTAAACAAGTCTAAAGCGATTGAAGAGAGTGCTAATAGTTTCTTAGATTTTAATTTGCTTCACAAAACAGGCATGTTTCCCATCATTGCTTGTTTGTCAGTTCTGAACTATTGATTGTCGAAGGCGGATTATGCAGTAACCATGCAGAGTAACCTCTCAGAGCTTTTCTGAAGAGGCAAACTTTAGAATTTCTTAAATCAGAAGTCATCTTTCAGTGAATTTCAAGTATCATTTAGGCATCCTGAGGTGGAGCCACGGGTCCTCTTTTATGGACGTCCAAAAATGATCACCCCACTTTAAAGTAACACGTCACACTGTCTTCAGCCCTCCAGGAAACTGAACTCAGGGTCCTTGACGCTGCCCTGAGTTTGCCCCTGTGAATCCCGGCCTGACGGAGGTGCATCTTTCATTGCTTCCAAGCTGAAAAAACAAAAAAACTTGGATTTCCAAGTTCCGGTTCAACTGGAAAGCAAGATTAATACTCGACTCTGCAGTTTTGCCTCAGCCCTGAGGAGCACTTGAGCCTCTTTCCGCTCATTGCTTTAGCTTTCCAGCTCTGGTTCGCTCTCACCAGCATTGTCTCCACAAACAGCAGGCAGCGGTTTTCAACAAAGAGGCACAGAACCCTCATTGCTACCTGCTCAGCACCAAGAGACTAATCATCACACATTGTTAGCAACAAGCTGGTAAACATAACGGATCATTTGGCAGCTAAAAAGCTACATTCAAAGCCAAAAACTTCTTTTTTCTCCCCCCCTAAAAAAAAGAGGGAATAAATGCTCAACTTAAATTCATCAGGTGCCCAAACTGTGATTCCAAACAAATGTCGTCCAATATGTGCTTAAATATGCCTCCGGTTTTAAATGCTGCTGCCACAACACTTCCATGAGAGAACAAGTGTTTTGAGCTTGCTCCCAAGAGGCCCCAACAAACAATTATTGTGAGTTGAGATACCACTGAATAAAAGTCAAGCAAGTATAGCACCTGGCATTTAATTCCTGCGATCTGCGCCTAATCCCTAATTTCCTCACTAATGCCCAATGCTTAACAGCTTGAACTTAGCAGCTTTTAAATAAAACGCGCATTATGTTGCGCCTCGCATTATCCTTCTGACTTTTTTATTGCAGTTTTGTTCCGCCGGCCCGCTAACAGCAGAGGCCCGGCTGACGGCAGGTGCTAATAGGCGGGTATCGCCTGTGTGGATCAGTTGAGTACGTGCTCTTTCAGTCTGTTTTACTCTGGATCAAAGACTGTCTCATGAGCAGTCTGAAGCTCTTTGTGCCTCTCAGCATGACCACGGCTCAGCTTGTGTGAAATACATTGATTCTGGCATCTACCGCACACCAACGCCAACCATGACATTGGCAGAGTACACCAACGAAAACCCCCAACGGGCTTTCATCATGTCGTGAATTCAAAGGAAGCGTAAACACACACGGCAGCAGAATGCAGCTCCCGCATTGATAGATCACTCATCTCGACTCTGGCAGATAAAGAAAAAACACCTACGCAGCATTCATGGAAGCACGGTATGTATTAACACAGCAACACATATGCACACATCCACAGAGGAGACCTCCATACAAATGGGAAGAAGATAAAAAGATCAAGAAGAGGATGAAAATCTGCAGCGCCTCCTGTAGGCGGCTTTCGGCCGGCGAGGCGTCTAAAAAAACCTTCATTTTCAGAACCGAGTTTTTTTTCCGCGGCGGGCGGAAGCGTGGCGCGGTGGTTAACGGCGTGCCCCTCAAACAGTTTGGTTTGACTCCAGCCTGACTGTGGATGTTCTCCCTGAGGAGCTGCTGGGATGAAAACATTGAGATGATTCGTTTAATGTGATTTGAAAGACATAATGTATATGTGACTGTGTTTTAAGTACAATTTGCTTTTTTCACTTATATGTGAGTAAATACACAATGCACCCGAACAGGCTGCTGTTAATTTTTTTTCTTTTGGTGGAAAATTAGTGCAACAACTCAGAGAAAAGGACTTGGAAATTAGTCAAGCGAGAGACTCCTATAGAGCTCAGGATGGCGTGGAATCAAACTGGATTACATCAATAAAACTGAACAAAAGAGACAAAACTTTTTTTGCTTTTTGGTCTTTTACGAGCAGTTGTTCAAGTCAACCTTTTTTGTTTTAATTATCGCCTCCAGGACGGTGTCATGTTGTTGAAAGAGTTGGTTTTCCGTCGAGAAGCATTTCCGCTGCACGTCACGCACGTTTCACATGAGCGTAATTACAACCAACACCTCCTTCCCTTGGCGTGTGAAGCTACATTATTCACAGGCTACCATTTTACATCCACGCTAATGTGAAAGTTGAGGCAGCCATGCAGATAATATTCTACCGTTTAGTGACACTTGTGCGCGTGTGGTTGCAGCAGGGGGGCAACAGTTTGGGATTTTAATCACAGCCAAGGTTTTGACTCAGCATAAAGTCTGCTGCCATCATTTTTTTTTTCTTTCTCCAGATCCAAAACACATTTGTAGAAATCAAAAGCCCATAAAACCCCAAAAGTCTTAATTATTCACATCTGCTGTGTTTTTTTGCTGTTGTTTTTTTTTTATTTTAATATCGTTTATATTGACGTGATGGGAGCACATTTGGAGTATAATGTTTCACTGAGTCGATTACATATGCACCAGTTTAAAATCAGGCAGTAACCCGTAATCAACTGTCACATCAACATTTGGACTGCGGCAGCTGAGCTGGAACTGACTCGCATGTTAATACTTGTGATTAGTGGTGCTGATTTCAGGCTCTTGACTCACAATCTCAAAATACCAGCGTCGTGGAACGAAAGAGACACGGGGCGAAATGTGGAAGTCATGATGAAATCTGGCCTAATGATTTAGGGATGAGAGGAAGATTCAGCTGCTCTCGTTTTTCATGCGCAATATATCAGCGGGCCGCGGTTCGGGCTGCACGAGGGTGTAAATGGAGCCTGGAGAACCCTGGATGGCTGGAGAAGGTGAGGCAATGATGGAAGAGAAGAGCAGATGTTTTTCAGAGTGTGGCGGAACAAGAGCCCCTACACACAGCTTGAAATAAACTCAGCATGCGTTGTCTCAAGGTATAATTTTGGCTGTCGAATGCAATGAGATATTATTATTCACAGCTCTCCTCGCGCTATTGGGAGGATGGTATGAAATAGTAGGTCTTTACATGTAAGTCTACATCTGTGACGGTTGTCAGAGCTACGGCTTTGGGCTGAGGTAATTCGTCTCAATTACACCGAAAATAAATTCAGTTCTATGAATGTGCTTTAATTAGGAAATAACAGTTCCACCCTCCATTGATTTCTTGCCCTCCCTCCCTCCCTCCCTCTGCTGTATCCATACAGTTCCTGTCCCGCTCTGCTCATGTTTGCTGATCAGCCGGTGAAGCTCGGAGGGGAAACGTGTTTTTTACGGTTGCAGCTTTAAGAATCTAGATGACGGAAACATTTGGCACCGAAGCTTCTCCTCCAGTCAAGACTCACCTTTTATCCTTGCTTTTAAAACCATCTAAGAGTGAGCTGTATATTTTAATGTATTTTCTGACAAGGTTTTAGTTTTATTACTTTAAATTTTTGGATATTTTATCACATAGTTTATTTTTTATGGTGCAGCCACTTTTTTGTTGTTTTCAGGCACTTTATGAATACAAATAAATACAGAATCAAGGGGGGAAAATGCTAGGAAAAGGCATCACCTTGAACCCCAGATTTGAACTGCTGGAGTAAAGAAAATTTAAAAATGACCATTATTCTTAGAGAACTCTTCCTCAACAAGCTGGAAATGTCACATTATAAACTCAATATAATCTTTGAATATCTTCAAACTCCAAACAAACATTAGCTTCATTCCAGCACACTGCAATGACATCAGAGATCAGAGTGATATTTTCCTAAAAAAAAAAAGTACGGTGACTTTATTATTTCAAAGTGTAGGTCAATAAATGGAGGTCAGACAAAGTACAAACCTCTAAATGTCACCCAAAGATATGGCACCAGTAGATGTGAATTTAGAAAACAGCCAGGGTGAGCTGGATCTTTAACTTGGACATTTTCCAAGGCTTTTAAATCATTTATTTGGAAAAATTGTTTTCTGTACAGTGTTTGTGACACTCATCTTGAGCTGTCCCTAATGTCAGAGCCAAATTGGGTCGATTGATGCATAAATTATGAACACAGTTTTACACAAAACTCTCTGCGGTCTAGAAAAAGAGTTTAAGTAAAAGTGAAAATCTCTCTGCCCAAAGGCCCAGAGTTATATTCAGGTACTTTACAGAAACAAGCAGGTTTAATGGTGCGCTGAAGAGGAAAGGCTTCAAGAAATATTTCAGATCCGCCCCATGTTTTACAGCTCATCGTCTAACGATTTAATACCTGCGTGTCATCTTGAGAGGGAATCATTTACTGGTATTTTATTTTATACATAAACCTTCATGCAAAAAGTTTTCATTACATAGAAACTCAGAACGGTCCAGGACTGAACCAGGTCTTCTGAAAATGCAGCATGACTCCGCTGCACGATCACGCTAACAGATTTAGTTTTGCACTGTGTTGCTACGTGGAGTACAACCCTTGCCAGTCATGCATGTTTTTCTGCTCCTGTCAGACATCGACAGACTGAACTGAGATGTGAGTGTCAGTGAACGGAATTCATAAACATGTTGGGAACAAAATAAAAACAAATACTAAAATATGACCCAAAAAAAAAAAAAAAAAACACAATATGGAAGGGATGGGTTTCATAGGCAAGACTGTGTCAAAAAAATAAAAAATAAAAAAAACAATCCAGAAAGACTTAGGATCATATAAATAACTCCATAAAATTGAACGCATACCACACATTATTCTTTCAGATCGTTGCTATTAGATCAGCTTTCATCAAAGTTTGTGTGCATTTCCATGTTTTCATGTGATTTTACAGACAAATCTTCAGTGCTTTCTGGGTATGTTACAGCCTAAGTCTGAATTCCGGTTTAGATGAGATCGAGAGGAATCTAATCGCATTAAATTGTGTTACACTGGCAGATATAATGATGTTCTCTGTCTCCTTCCAGTCTGCAGTGAGTGAATCAGCTCCGTCTGATATCAACCTGTTTGCTGCGTTCTGTCCGGTCCTGTCCTTTTCTTCTTTTACAATTATTAAAATCAAATCAGAATTCTCTCCCAAAGGACTTTTATTCTCTTTACTTGTCACCTCAACACGCTCACGTGGGATTTCTGAGTTTTTCCTCTGTGCCATAATACGGCTACGTTGTAATTGGCACCATATGAATAAAACACAGTTGAATGATGATGATGATGGTGATCGTGTGCTTTCAACCTGCCACTCAGAGGAAGCTTCGGTGAAACACTGAAATGTAAATTAGACTCAGCGGACCGCAACTTGAAAAGGACGCTACATGCAGGCGTTTCAAGCCTTTCCTTTTTTTTTCTTCTTTGTTTGTTTGTTTTTTAACACAGATGTAGCCACTTTGGATTGTGGAGTACACGTCTCCTTTCAGAAGCCTCCAATTCACACCGTTCCAACCAACACCGCTGCACTTCTGCAGTCAAGGTGCCTGAATGAAGTTTTAACCGTATTGGGAAAACACTCCCGAAGAGACGCGAATACAGTATCAATCCACGATCATTTACAGCTCGCACGACGACTCACGCGGCGATGACGGACGATAACGCCGTCTCTGATCACAATACCCATCGCTGTAATTCCCCCCTCTTGGGCTCATCTCAAAATAAAGAATAACAGAGGAATTAAACGGGCTGAGCTCATTTTTCAGTGCGACCCCTCAGGCCTCCTCAGGGGTCGGCAGACAGGTTTGATCAGTGATTGCAGTATGACGTCCCCTGCTGAGACTCCATTTTCCAGCTACGGGCTTCGCCTGCTTAGTGACTGATAAGATTAAAAGGTGCACTCTTTGACTCTGAAATTTATTTTCTGATCTTCTGATACACCAACTGACACCGTTTGACAGATAAATGCGGTGATTACCCATGAGGCTCCCAAAGACGTATTCCTGTGGAATATTTGTCAACACAACAGTGATAAAAACAAAAAAAAAAAATCTATTTTTCACTGCATATTTTTGAATAAAAGTTAATCTAAGACAGGCTGACAAACACAAATACGAATAAGATAATAAATTTGGAGACTTATTCCTGCCTGATCTGAGTGACTTTTCTATTTTGAATGTTTCATTGTATGACTTAAGGTTAAACCTGCCTGCAAACCAACGCTCCCCGGCTGCGTTTAATTCAATAGCGAGAGCGAACGAGGCGCTCTGGACCAGCCGCAGCCGAGGCTTTAAACGTGATGGGCACGGTGACATAAGCCAACCCTCTGGTCAGAATCAAGAAACTGACACAGACTCGATGAGCAGTCATGCCACCATGAAAACAACACGCGACACTACCCAGAATGCCTTTCTCCATCCTTGCCATATTCTCTCAGGGACGGGTCCTGAAATGACCTCGAATCAGGCCTATCAGCGTTTGTCACCCGCACAGTCAAACAAGGCGGCGGCGGCGGCAATCGAGCAGTGAAAGATCACGGCGGTGACTTTCTGAGGCTGATTAGGATCGGCCGGGTCGAGATGGATCACCTGAGCCTCAGACCCCATCGCGGTCGCTCTGATAAAAATACTGACCTTTCCCACTAATTCGGCGGTGTCGCCGCCACCTTTAGCGTTGCGCGTATGCACCGGGCACCCACAAAAAACACCGAGAACGGCTACAGTGACGGTACACGTACACAAATGATCACACGTCTGCCCCGGTTCACGCACATTATACACATTGCTTTTATCTTCTTGCAATCCAGTCTTAATGACTCCATTAACTGAGAGGCCATTAGCAGCATTCACTTTATGGCCAGCCAAACAGCCCAGCCGGGAGCACATTATGGAAAGGGCATGTGTGTCCTGATGTCCATTTCTTGTCACCCTGCATGCACACACACACTCATACACTCACTCAGTCTTCAGCCCCCCCCCCCCCCCCCCCCCCCCCCCCCGAAGGGCAGCGGGCCTGAAGCAAGCAGGACTGGACAAACGACTAAGCAAACAGGGCCATTTCTTGTGCTCCATTAGGCAATGGGGAGCAAAGGTTTAGTGCGGGCCGCAGCAGAGCCGAGCGCCGGTGGTCAAGCTGCGGAGGATTGAAGGGAGTGGGAGGCAAAGTGCCGCTCAGCGCATGAAGGGATGACTTATCCCAAAAATCTGGCCCCGGTCACTTCAGAGCAGAGGGGTTGAGCTGCCACGTAAGAGGCATCATGGGAGATGATAGCAGGATCAATCACGGCTCCGTGTTGATGAAAAAAATGATGGATTCAGTGTCGATGGCAGTTTTTACGATTATCTGTTCCGGCGATCACACTGTAAATGAAGGCTTCATATAGGAGATGATGCCCCCCCCCCCGAAGCGTCTCGGTGCAGCTGAAGACAGACCAGCTGTTCCCACCAAAAGACTGCAAGATGACTAATGATGCAAACAAATGTGGAAATGTGTCTTTGCCAAAATAATTAGATACGGGGGAAACCACCACTGAAATACGTCCTCAAGCACAATCAAATCCAGTCCACAAAACTGTGGCCCAGCAATTACGAAATGTAACCCAGAGGCATGATGGGATCAGTGATCTGAAAGGACCTGACTGGTGCACTTCTGCCACGATTTAGACCAAGTCAAGTGTAATGACTGGGGCGCACTGTCCTGACACTTTATACCACTGCTGTGAAAAGCACTTAAGAAGGGAAAGCCAAAAGACAAAAAAGGCATAACTAATAATTTGGCGAATCTTCTGCACTGTGGCTTTTCTGCTTCTGCATGTCTGGACTCAAAGCGCAGAGTGCATGAACTCCAACGAGGATGCCTTCTGACCGGGGCTGCGCTGGTTGCGCTCGGTGAGTCACACAGTCATTTGGTGACCGTGGGGCACAGACGGAGAGGGCCCGGGGTCGAAGTTCATTTAACACCGCTGAAGCGAGCGCACACGACGCGCAACATGAGACCTCCGCGAGATGACAAATATGTTGCGCAGGAACGCAAACTGAAGCGAACGGTTGCCAGCTCGGTTTAGGGCTGCGTTAAGCTGCATGTTTGTGCCGTGTGTCATAAGTCATTGATTTCGTTTTGTGCCTTCAGCTCCGGTTTGTTATTTGTTACTCTTGTAATACGCCATCACATGCTAAATGTGTCTTTTCGGCTTCCTGCTCCGAGCGAATCCTCGGCTCTGCAGGAAAATGGTTGCTCCTGCCGAGAGGAGACTGGGAATACTCCATCTCTCATGGGAGGAGGGCTCGGATGAGCCGGGCCCTGATTTCAGCTCCCTACTTGAGGACTGGAGGAGCCCTGGGTTTCACATGGTTGTACTTTACTTCCGCTGAGCTGGACTGGACAGCGGGTTTCTGCTGCCTGCTTGTTTTCCCCTCTCCCGAGGGGCGGGAGACCATTTATCAGCTGCTAGAAGAACATGTATCGATGTGCAACATGGCCTGGGAATTCAGCTTTTATTACACTTCAAACTGCAAGGTCAACTTGGCAGGAATCGGTGTCAAAGCTGTCAAGCATAGAAACACAAAACAAATAGCCCACGCAGAAGATACAGCGTAAAACATCAAGATAAGCGGCAGTTGTCTCACCATGGGGGCTTTGGTTTATGCTTACACATGTGCAATCAGGTAATATACAGGCCGGCCTCCCTGTTCACTTGTTCTCAGCAGCTTTCACAGCTGACAGTGAAACGCTTAGTGGAGAGTAGATAAGACAAACTCAAATTTATGTCACATGAATACACACCGGCTGTTTTTTTTTTTTTTTTTTGGTTCCCCAGGATCCTTTTAGGTATAGAAGTCTATCAAATAAAACATCACATCAGCCTGCGCCAGTCAGAAGTGGGTAACCAGAGAAGCCATGTTGTGAAGCCCGGGCCCCGGTGACAGTGTGATGGAGTTTGTACTGCCGTGCGTTTGATGCCATCATATGCCACTCCTCTGCTTTTCTCCGGCTCTTCTGACAGCGACAAAGGGAATCGGCAGCAGCGCGTTATCAGTGTGCAGCTGCAGTAATCGTATTATTTAGTAATCTTAATTCTGACAGGCTGACCAACAGTGTGAACAAAGCGGGGCCTTGCTAAGCCCATCAGAGTGCTCCCATGGAGCAGAGGTCTTTTCCTGCTCCGCGGCCCCTCCAGACCCACGCGCTCTCGCTTCCCTCTCTGTTTCTCACCCTCCCTCCTCTTGTGTCCTCCTCTCTGTTGCTTTCTGTCTCACACTCTCTGTCTCCTTCTGTTCTCATTCTTCTATTTCCAGAATATTTCTCTACTCTCTCTCGCTTCCCCCCGTTTTTTTTTTCTTTTTCTTTTTTCCACCCCTCCCGATCTTTCTGTCTCTGTAACGCTCTGAGCTGGGAGTTTGTGTAATGGCGTTATTCACAGTTCATTGGTCTGTTTGAAGGGACTATCTTGATTGAGCGTCTCCCGGTGCAGGGCCTGGTGACTGTGGGAGTGTATAAAGATGTGGATGTGTCCATGGAGATAGATGGGCTTAGTAATATGCAGGACATTGCAGAGGCTAGGTCTCTGTGTAGGGCTTCATCCGAGCAACACATAGAAAGATAAAAGGAGGCTGAAATGATATGCAGCCAGAGTGTGATGCTCAGGGCATTAGATGTGAAATGGAGGCAACAAAGAACTAGTCAGGGAATCAGAGTCATTCTCATTAGCTGGTTCACCCTCCTCAGTTTTAGCTCTCCACTCCCTTTTCCATCTCAGCCTAATGAATGCAAGTACACTGACATAAAACTGGGGAAAAAAAGCACTCTAAGAAGCTAAAATACTCACCATTAATTAGTTCAAATTAACCTCAGGACCAAAATATAGGGGAACATACACACTCTCTCACACACACACACACACACACACACACACACACACAGAAAAATGAACCTCGTTCACTTCATTCTGACACCACTCTGATGCTGTTGTAAGCTTGGCTGTAAGATCAAAATCTCTTTCTTTGGCAGATATACACACACACACACTCACACACACACAAGAACACACACTCAAACACACACACACACACAGAAATTGCCCAGGGCAGAGGAAGCACAGGAAAGCAAATCCGCTGTGAAGACACCATAAAACCAACACTGCAGAGAGACGGACCACTTCTGTTTTTCTGCATACATGAGCTAAATACATGCTAATGACATGCAGCGCACATGTGAGGACACAGGAACACACACAACATGCGAAGAGAGAGACAGAGAGAGAGAGAGAGAGTCCTACTTACAGAATGAATCAGACGGTATCAGAAGCGCTCTGCCATATTATCGCTGTAGTAGTGAGTCAACACAGGCATTGAGATCTGAGACCACTGAGTTTCAGCACTTCAGCCGAGGGGGGGGAGATGCCGTGGGGGAGTCAGAGGAGTTCACGCTGTGTCACTGGGGGTGAGGGCATACACAGGGAACGTGTAGGAATCCAGAGTTTATACGCACAAGGTGGAAAAAAACATAATCCCTACACAACGAGGCAAGAAAAATCAACAATTGATGACAGGAGAGGTTCAGTTCTGTGTACGGAGAGAATGGGGGATTGATTGGGCCGCTGCTTCTCTTCTTTCTATCTCTCACTTAATCAGAGAAATCAGGAAAAAAAAAAACAAAAAAAAAACAAGAGCCCCGCTTGATAAATGAGAAAAGGAAGGTGTGAAAAATTAGTCAATCAAAAAAGGGGAGCGCCGTTCCTTTTTTTTTTTTAATGTTTTTCTTTTTTTGCCTTCGTCTGTCTGGACGCCTCTTGTTTTTCACAGGACTGCAGAGGGCCTATAAGCAGAGGAACACCGGCATCAGAAAACCAATCACCGCGCCAGACGACGAGAGAGCACGAAGGAGTAAATGACAAGCAGATGAAGGGGAGGATTTCCGACACCTGCTCTCTCCCTCTGTTTCTCTGCCCGCCGCTCTACCTCTCTTTCCTTCCCTCTCTCTCTCCAACCTGTATTTCGTTTCTAGTAACGGCCCCCTCCCTGCCGTCCTGCTTTATTTTTTTCCTTTAGTGCGCGGGCCTGCCACAGCTCTGACTGAGATGGATGCAGATGAACCGAGATCCCGGAGAAGCTACAACCACAGGGATGCTCCCCTTCTTCCTCTCCGTCTCGGCTTTCTTTCCTTCCCTCTGCCTCCCTCTCACATGCTGCACGGAATGACAATGAAATGCACACAGTCGACTGTGCCGGCGCTGGATGTCTGCCTGGCTCTCTGCCTGACACTTCAGCTGTGTACCTGTCTGCCTTTCCGCCCGTCTGTCGCTCGGACAGCTGGAGGTTTACCGTGCCATTCTCCAGACTCCCCTCCACCCGGATAGATGCGAGCCAGGCAGGTGAAAACGAGGCATAACAGTAATCTGCAGTTCAAGGACCCCCCTCGGTGTGAGTCCTGAACCCCCACCTGTCCATTGCGCTAAGCGACCTCCAACACGAATTACAGAGACTTTGAATCTCCTCGAGGATTTCGGCCAATTCAGGTGAATTCTCCGTTTTTATTTATTTACTTTCCGTCCGTCCTCTCTCAGTCTCCACCTTCCTTTACCTGTTTCCCTGATTTCTGCCTTTTTTTTTTTCCCTCCTCCTTCTGCTCTCCTCGGTGCCCGTCTCCTTTCTCGTTATCTATTCTGGACAGTCTGTCCCTCCTCTCCCTCCGTCACTGAGGGAAGATGAAGAAGAATGGTGCTGTTTCATAATGTATTTCTCTACAGTGTGGGAGAATGATGGCTAAAAAGAAGGCGGGATAATTGTGAGATAAGGAGAAGGGGCTTATGAAATTGGTCTTTACAAAAAAAAAAACAAAAAAAAAAAAAGGGGGCCTCCTCCTCCTCGACAACAAATCACAACAGAGAGCCTCTCAAGGGGGGATTTTCAATTACTCGCTTTTGCCCACAAGCCAATCTGGAAAAAGTGGCCCGGCTCTCAGGTGTACACCAAAGCGTCGTAATCTCGGTAGGATATCCGGTCGATAAATCCGGACGTGTCCAAAAGCTCCGTACCATCGCTCAAGCATCACTGCGGCTTATTTCATTTGAGATGAAGTCCAAGAAGCTCGACTGTATACGCTCAGCTGTGCGCCGGACCGGTCTGTTGCGCGCCGACTCCTCCGAGGCCCGTCGCCCTCCGCTTATCTCCGCGACCAGGAGACGGCTCCTGGTGTGGCAGTCCGCCTCGTCCGGCAGCCTCAACTCTGCAGGCTGAGTCCCGGCTGGGACGGCTCGGGCTGATGGCTGGAGATGGTGAGAGCAGTTAGGTGTGGAAAGCTAGTCGCTGGAGGGTTGATGTTGGCTTCCATGCCTGCCATTTGGTGTCCATCTCTGCAAAGCCTCACATCTAAGAAGGAGGAGAAAAGTAGAGGCAAAAGTAGGAGAGGGGAGAGAGAGAGTGCATGAAAGGTTAGCCTGGTGACATTTGTGTCACTCTGCCTTATCACGTATGTCATTCTCCTCCTCGTCACACTCCACCCCGCCTGTCGTCCTGCTGTCTATTCCGTCCTTGTCACTCTTCCGCCGACTTTGCTGCTTGTTTGCTCCTTCCTCCTCTCCACTGGCTCTACGATTTGATCCTTTCAATCTCTCCCAACAAGCTCATCTTCAAGCACCCACTCCGTCACTCCATTCCTTCTATCCAGGTTACTATCTACACCTCTCCTGCGTTGATCCAATCATCTCTGCTGTCTTTTTCTTTTAATCCAGGCTGGCTGTCCGTCACCGTAAACAGGCCGAACGTGAGGGAGCCCACTGAAGGACAGAGACAGACCTCTGACTGCTGCCAGCGCCTGAGGCGGGTGTAGGACTGCAGCAGAGCCTCATTGCTCAGGTGTAAGTAGACATACTTGACTGGTCAGATTTTATTCAATGTTCAAAGTCTTGTCTGAATGCACGGGAGAGCTCGACATTCAGGCTGCGGCGTGGAAAAAGCTCTCTCCGGGAGCCCTGTTGCACTCTGTGATCTACACTGTCTTTGTTTCATTGTCATGCTGAAAAATAACTGTGATGAATAAAATGAGACTAAATATTTTCTATTCCGCGCCGTCAATGGAAACATTTGGTAATGAATAATATTGCGGGCAAACTGTGCAAAACACAGTTGGATTGATTCTTACCTCTTACATGCGGAATGCACTAGAGGAGCCATTAATGGCCAAAGATTTATTCCACCAGTTATCTAACAAACATCTGACTAGCATGCCTGGATCTGGAAACTGTCAGAAATATGCCCATTCCTTCCCAGGATCACTTCATCTTTTTATCAAATGTCAGCCTTTAATGTGATGTTATAAATGCAAGACACGCTGGTGAAACGGATCTGTGACTGGACTGTGGAATTCCTGGGCTGCAACGTCCACCTCTACATTTGAGCGCAAAGCCCTTATTTCTTTGCTCTCTAAAATTTTTGGGATTGTTCGCATGTTTTAAATGCTCTCAGAGTTATGGTAATGAGAAGTGTGCACGCCAAATCCTGTCAGTGGCGAACGCGCAGGACTAAAAGGGGTAAATTAGGCTTCATGGGTTGCCTTCAAATTAATTAGAAACTCAGCATAAAGACAGAAAGCCTTGATATTTTTGACAAAACTTTGAATTATATTACACTCCTGGCCCATTTTTTTATTCAAAGAAAGCCAAAAATTGCTCATTAAAAACAAAGTTGCTTTCTTTGTTATTTTTTACAACATATACTGTACAAACGACTGCCTCCTTGTTATGGGCCGAATGTCCTCAAGAAGCTCTCCTTTCATGCTGTAGGACTCCAAGAAAGGCACTCCTTTAAAATTTTCTTTACTTTTTCTTTTTTTTTTGACATCAGTCCTGATTCTAGTTCTTGTAATTGGACACCAGTGTCACTGTACTGCCGGCCGTTTGTATTTTTGCGTGCGTGACTCATCAAAAGGGATTTTTTTTTTCCCATTCACGGTTCATTTATTTTTGGCTTGTGGTTTGCAGGAACCATCAGCAAGACGATATATCGTGACGACTGTATCAACATACATGAGAGAAGAGGCTGAAATTGCATGTCCTCAATTGTAAAACAGATAATTTCCAAAATATATCATAAAAATATCTAAAAGTGGCAAAGATCCCCTTCACATGAGCCACTTCTGTCACTAAATGTTATTTTTGTCTGCAGCAACATTCCCCGTTTGACCTAAATGCCAGTTTTCAAGTGTGATTTTAGACTTGGAGGTTTTCTTCAAGCAGCATCGCATCCATCCTCAAAGGTCACGGAAAACCCAATTTAATAGTGCCGTCTCGAAATGAATGCAAAGTAAAATAGAAAATATCAATACGATCTAGAACGTGATTAAATGAAATCTTTAACTGAACTGTCATGTTTTTATCTCCCTTCATGCTCTGCCAAGATATATATATATGTGCATTCTTTCTAATGGCCTGCTTCCTGTGCAGACAGAGATGTATGCAGATTCCAGTCTGCAAATGGTAGATGTGGCTTTTCAGCGGTCTGCATGCCTGTGGAGTTTCTTTTTTCTTTTTCACATTCCCTTATAAATCACATCACCTTTTGGCAAACACATTACACGGATGTAAAAATAGCACTACAATGTCAAATTGTGCACAGTAGGTAGCCATCGCCTCTGTTCCTATGCAACAGTTGGCACCTGTTGAATATGAAAGAGTCATTTCAGAATTCCAATCAGAAATCTTGCCGCTCGCCGCGGAGCGACGGACCCCCTCCATGAGTCAGAAGAGTATAGAAAAACAAAAGAGGAAGAAAGAAAAGAAAAAAAAGATGCATTTCTCTGAAAGTAAATGTCAATGTGTGCAATGCTACGCTGTGGCATATCTCTTGGCAGACTAAAATCATTAAATGCATTTAGTGGCGTTTTCTGGAGAGCACCGAGGTGATGGTCCATTTACACTGAAACATTACAGGCCATTCAGTCATCAGTCGCAATCAATACCCCTGTATGGACAGATATGACCCTGCCGTGACGCCCACACTCTCAGAGGGCCATTTAGGATGAGACCATGTATGTGTCGGCTTCTCTGTTAGGCCTCTCCCATGTGTGTGTGTGTGTGTGTGTGTGTGTGTGTCTACAGCCTTTGTTGGCACCATTAGCCATTAGCATGAATGGTGTCACAGGTGTGAGAAGACGGAGGAGGGTGTGAATTGCTGCGCAGAAGGTATGTCAGCAAGTAGCAGAGAGGCAAAAGTGTGCCTCACATGAATGACAGCGTGTGTGTGTGTGTGTGTGTGTGTGTGTGTGTGTGTGTGTGTGTGTGCGCGCGTGTGCGTGTGTCACTGCTGTCATACCTAAAGCAATTAAACACATTGATCTACTTCATAACCTTCTGTTCCTTCATGCCCACACACTGAGGCTGAACACACACCTATGTCCTCCCTGCATTGTATCAAAGGTACACACATGAAACACTGTATGAAATGATTGACATGCACGGAAATAGCAATCCCTTTTTCTCACTCAGTCACACGCACGCACGCAGACACGCACGCATGCACGCACACGCACACACAAACAAACACACACACACACACACACACACACACACACACACACACACACACACACAGAATGGCTCCATTCACTGTCTTTGCCAAGAAAGACACTCAAAATGTCTTCAGTATGTCTGAATTCAAACAGAATGAGACGAGCTTGAAGAGACCAAGAGAAGGATGGAAGTGAGGAGGGGGAGGGGTGACAAAGCCAAAGAGAGGAGGAGAGAGAGAGGGGCAAGGGGGGAATGCAGTGAGGGGGGGAGAAGGGGGGGGGGGGGGAGACAAGCAACAAAATGAAGTGAGCCATTCAGATTTCGTCTAAATCCATCAAACTGGACAGGCCTGTTTATGTCCCGATTAATGCGCCGGGGTGGGGGCCGTCGGGGTGTAAGGAACGGAGGATGGAAGGAGGGATGGAGGGAAACAGGTGGGGCAGCGGTAGGGAGGTGAGTTGGACAGGGTGAGCGGGTGAGACACAGCGAAATGGCAAGAGAGCCCATCAGAAGTGAAAATGCTGAGAATGAAGAAGAGGAGACGGCCGGGATGATGTCGGGAAAAAGAAAACGAGAGGCGAAAGAGAGCGGAGAGGGGTGGAAAAAAAAAAAGAGGGAAGCGAGGGATGGACACTCACCCATTTCAGCGAGCTCTCCACAGGCAAGCACAATCCCCGCTCTGTGATCCCATCCTGGGGAAAGGCGCAGCGAGATCCTGGAGCTCCCTCCGCTGAATACCAATGGAGCTGCTATTATCAGCTCACACACACACACACACTCGCTCACACACACACACACACACACACCGGCTCTGGGAAGGAAAAGGCACAAACGCACAGAGTCAAGTCTGGGCTAGTTGTTTAAATTGAATTTATAAAAATAAAGAGGCAGCTCAGTGATGCAGACGGCACATCACAAACCAAGAAACATTGCAGCACAACTGCAGCTTCATCCCTTCCTTCCTCTTCTATTTTTTTTTCCTCTTTTCTCTTTCTTCATGAAAAAAGCATCAGAGGCAGCACACAAGCCAAAGGCATCGGCGAACGCACACGCACACGCACCCAAGCACGCACAAGCACACACACACAGCACCTATACACAGCCTATACAAATACTTACTGAGCAGATATTGAAAAATCCCACTGAGTCCCACTGCTGACTTTACGCCGGCTTCCAGGGGTGTTACAGAGAAATGAGTTGTCCGCTGTTTTCTATCCCCCCCCGTCTGTGGCTCCCTCACAGAAATTGATGCAGAGATAAAAAAGGATGTGAAGGAAGACTGATGGTACTCCCTCGCTTTTCTCTCTCCTCACGAGCAGTGTACATCCAGTTTCGGCGTCTCCATTTGTTGATTCAGGTCCAATCCGTCTGCCTGGCCGTGCACTCCGCGGTGAAACGGCGACACGCGACGGCAAACTGCATTCACTTAGTCACCCTCCCCTCCGCCTCTCCCCTTGCTCAATAGTATACCCGTACCTCCTTGGCTTTCTCCAATCTAATCAGCGCTCTCTCTCTCTCTCTCTTTCTCTGCACCCTCCCACTCTCTCCCCTCCCTCCCTCTCTCTCTCTCTCTATCTCTCTTTCCCAACACCCACTCCTCTCTCTCTCTCTCTCTCTCCCTCCTAGGTATTTTTCTCAAAGATGAATATCAACTCCCCCCCATCGCCACAACCCTCTCTCTCTCTCTTCCCTCTGTCAGTTTCTCCGATAAGCATTGGAAATGAGGGAAAAGGCGAGAAGGAAAAAAAAAAAAAAGAAGAGAAAAGAAGAAGAGAGAAAACTGGCCATGAAGAAAGCGCAGCCTATCTGAAACTGCCACACATTCACACACAGACGCACGCCAACGGAGCGAGGGAGAGCGTGAGAGTAATCATAGAGATGTGTTGCATCCATAGCCAGGGTAAACTGCCCTGACACAGTTTGACATGGCGACATGCTCAGGGTGACAAGCACTATCACACCACCACACCATTCATCTCATGCCCTGTCACATGCTCCTCACACGCACACACACACACACACACACACACACACACACACACACACACATCAACGTATACATATCTGCACACAGCAGGAATGGCAGTAAACACACACGTGGCTCACACACTGAGGCGCATGCTGACATGATGTCCCTAATGCGCTGCAACGCAAAGAAGACCCAACAACACAAACGTCATATAAATCCCGGGCTATCTTAAACATCTACGCAAGCGTATATATCAAGGTATAATGTAACCTTTGTGATTTATTTCTGCTTTAGTGCAGTATTTCAGTTTTATGTCACATAATTCTTCAACTTCATTAGCAAAGCGATAAAAGAAGTAAAGCGGGGACCTTGTGGTTTATGGTCGTCACCTTAACATCAATGCCACTAGGGTACCCTTCAAATTTAAATATAAAACTCCAATCCGCTTTAAAATATATCATATCTCTTTAGAGTTTCCTCACACTGACATACAGTATGAAGAGGAAATCATCTGAGCAGCAGCTAAAAAGTGAATATCAAAATCTAGTCTTTGTCACTTCCCCAGTGCTTCTCATTGTTTGTGAAATCAAGATAAAACCCATTTCATCACAAGACGGCGTTTATGAGATTTTAAAAAAGCACAAATGAAAACTAATTAGACGGATTGTAGCTTAACTGCACCCTCATGTGATCTGAAGGTTTTATTTGTCAAAGGTTTTATGCAGGATGTGTCTTATGCAGCCTTCATGGCACAAAATTCAGAACAACATTGTCAGCAGTGGGATTCGAACTAATGAAAGCTTGCTTCCCGAGCCTCTCGACCACAAAAATATAGCAATCAGATCAAAATAAAACAGAGGGGGGAAAGAAAAGAAGAAAGGAGAAAACATTAGGCTGTGATAATGACAGAGACTGCAGTCTCTTTGGCTGACACCCTGATTCCGCTCCCACATGAGGCAGAATCACCGAAACTCTCAACATCTGGCAGCCCGCCGTCCACATCTGGCCCCCGTCTTCCTTCAATGCAGCAGGATCATGTCCAAAAATGAAAAAAGTCAATCAACCATATTTGATCCCAACATCCACTGGATTTATTGTTCAAATTTTTTGGGTGGAAATGATCAACCTCGTATGAAATCTTTGTGGCCCCCACCTTGATAAAACTTGCTCTCTGTTGTAGATATATGATTCCCCACCGTTCTTTCATGGAGTCCCTATGGCTGCCTTTAGAAAAAGGTGCAGAAAGCACCAAGCTGGGTTCCAACTCACTTTATATTCCAGATCTAGAGACTGTCTTATGGTTTGCACTTCAATGCGAAAAAAAAAAAAAAAACCTACATCCTCTCGCTGTAGTTACAGGTGATGGATACACTGTAGGCCTCTTCTGGGTGAGTGTGCGCATTAACAAACTCAAACTTACACTGAAAAAATGACAGACGGAGAGAGGGTCACTGCAGCAGGGGTCGTTTCTAATTAATATCTACAGAGATCATCAGTTCCATACACACACAACAAACCATTAAACATTAAAACACTGAGACTCAAACTTTCATGAGTATTAAAAATCAAAGATCCAAGCCGTGTCATGTTGTGTATTCATCAATCACACACACACACACACACATGCACACACACACAATGATGAAACATGATCGACTGAGAGTTGCACCAGACTTCTGGGACATGGACTTAAATGGCACATTTTACATGCTTTTAGCAATCCCAAAGCACTTTCCACTGTGAGTCACACTCCCTCATTCACACATCCGCTTGAGAGCAACTTGTGATTCTGCATTATGTCCAGGGACACTTCAAGAAAAGCCAGGGATCATGTGATCGGGGCACAATTTGCTCCGCCATCTGAGCCACAGAAGATATTTGTATTGAATGGTTCCGGGAGGTTTAATATTATTATAAGAAAAATCCTAAACACTAACAGGAAGAACATGCAAACCCCCACACAGAAAAGCTCAGACATTAAATCCATTCGATTCATGCATGGAGATGTGAGCGCCAACCACTGCACCACCCCAGGAGTGGCCATCAGAGCTTGTGCATGAACGGGTTAATGTGACTGTGCAGCATTTTGAGCAGTGAAAAGACACCATGTCGGCATGGATATCCACCACCCAGAGTCCACCGAAGCATCTCTGTTTCAACAACCTCATTGTAAATTAATGCATGCATTAAATGGAAAAAAGAATTTGGTCAATTAAAACTGAATTCAGGTGTTTCAATCAGGGCACCCGTGCAAAGACAGTATAAAATAAAAAAAAATAAAATAAAAAAAGTCAAGACATTTTGCACAAATCTATGTTCCCAACTTTTGAGGCAGCAGGATTGGAGAAGGGCTTTTTCTGTTCCATCATGGCCGTGCCCCGGCGCACACAGCGAGGTCCAGAAAGCCACGGTCTGCTGAACTCACGACGGAAGAACTCCATCGACCTGCACACAGTCCTGACCTCCACCCCATCCAGCACCTCTGGGATGAACTTGAACAGATATTGTGAGCCGGGCCATCTCTTCTACAGACATATAATCGCTCTACAGAATGAATTAGGACAAATTCCCAGAGAATCACACTGAAAACTTTTAGAAAACCTCTCAGGAAGAGTCGATGGAAGCTGTTGTAGCCTCAAGACTCTACTGAAAGTGTATGTGTTTAAATACAATGTCAATGTCTGGAAACTTCTGTCAATATTTTGTATATGATTTTATTGCAAAACACTGGAGAGGACGCTGTGGCACTTTAAATACACGATTTACTCATCGTGAAAGTCAGAATATGAACAAATGTTTGTTGTGTTTTTCTGTTAATTTCATTCTTCTGTGTTTACGCCAGTCACTGCTTCGCTGCATATATTAACATTAAATATTACTTATTTAACTTTACTCTTCCGTACTGTTGCATAACTTCTATTGTATTTACTTTCTTTTCTGCGTGGAGCTATGCAACAAGAATTCTCCCCTGGGATTAATAATAGTATTTCCATTCTATTGGACTTTTACTATGTGGAAATTGTGGATTTTCAGCTCGTACTTAAAAAGAGGACTGAGGGGGGAGTCACGTGATGCGGAAAGAGTAGGATCGTCTGAACAGAGCTCCCGGGCCCAATGCAACTTTGAACATTTCAGAGGTAGATTAATGCTGTCAAACCAGCGCAAACAGGAGAGTAATGTCACTGCGGGAACTCTGGGCGAAAACACCGGATAACAAACGCACTCTACGACCGAAAACAAGAAAAACTCAGCCGCAGCCAGAAGCCCCTGACTCCGATAAAATGGCGGAAGGTGAGGAAATTGACAGCCTGGTGGCGAAGATAAGTGAAGGTGTGTTCGCTAAACTGAGCTCCGTTCTGGACGCTAAACTTGACCAAATAGCCAAGTCGGTAAGCTCTGTGTGCGAGAACGTGAAAGTTCTGGAGAAAAGAGTGGAGGACGCGGAACAAAGAATCTCCGACACGGAAGATACAGCGTCTCAACTGCTAGCTAAACTTGAACACACTGAGGCACGCCTGAAAGAGACCATCCAGAGGCTGGAAGACCAAGAAAACAGGTCCAGACGTAATAACATAAAAATCGTCAACCTGCCAGAGCGTACAGAGGGCGACAACGCCAAAGAATTCTTCGAGACATGGATGCCAAAGATTCTGAATCTTAAAGTAAAAAACGACCGGATCAAGATGGACAGATGTCACCGCAGCCCGGCGCAGCTCAGGACAGGATCAGAGAGACCTAGGATTGTTTACATCCGTCTCCATAACTACATGGATAAACAGCTGATCATGCAGAGCGCGCGGAATATGGGGGAGATCTCCGCCTCCGGGAATCGCATACACTTCTTTGAGGACTTTTCACCTACGGTGGAAAAAAAGCGACGAGAATTCCTGGAAACAAAGAAGGCACTTCGGGCTCTGGGGATTTCCTACAGGATGTTGTTTCCTGCTGTGCTGCGCGTCACACATGACAACAAGGTCCAGCTCTTCAAAACGGCGGCAGAGGCACAGAGGTATGTTCAGGAGATGCGCAAAGACCACGCATAATGGATACATGCAAGTGCTGGAGCACGCATGCAGTTTGGTTTGTGTGCTCAGTTTATGAGTACAGCGGAAAGGACATTTATGGACATGAGTACAGCAACGTTATGTATATTTGTCGTTCAAGTTGGTGACATGTTTGATATTGAGGAAATGCTGAAGACATTGGCCTGATTATTAGAGGCTATGCCCTATGTTTCGGGGACATATACCCCCTTTGAAAAGAGTTATTATTATCTATTGCATGTAAGATGTACAATTTCTTTTTTCTTTTTTTCTTCTCGTGGGGGCAAGTACAGTTGAAGCATATTATCTCTGAAGGTATTTTTCCAGACGGTCTGGGAAACTCTAGTTCATCCTACTGATTTTAGCGTTGGAGTTTAAGAAGGAGGAAAAATGTTACGAAGTATGTGGTTTCACATGAGCCCCATAAGTAAGTTTGGGTTAAAGCAGGTATGTGTAAGTTTAAGTTTTTTGTTGTCTCTGTTAAGGGTATTTCAGTTTTGTTATTTGCACCCCATCACCATCAAAAAACATTCATCTGAACTGGACATGATCATGGGACAGAGGAGAAAAATGATATGTCAAGTATGAATAACATTAAATTCTGCACTTTTAATGTGAAAGGGATCCATCACCCCATAAAGCGCAAAAAGATCCTAAGCTTTCTCAAGAAAGAAAAGATACAGATAGCTTTTTTACAAGAAACGCATTTAGTCGACAAAGAGCATATAAAACTTAAGCGGGATTGGGTGGGCCAGGTTTACTTCTCATCATTCTCCTCTAATAGCAGAGGAGTTACTATTCTGATACACAAGGCTACCCCATTTGTACTTAAAGCATGCAAGAAGGACCCGGATGGCAGATATATTATTGTTCACGGTACAGTTTATGGTGTGGAGATTACTATGATGAATATATATGCCCCGAGTCCACCATCCTCTTCATTTTGGACTAAAGTAGGAACAGACCTGGAGGAGTACAAATGTCCCTTGACACTGTTGGGTGGTGATTTTAATTGTGGTCTGGATCACAAATTAGATAGGACTTCAACAGATGCACATAGAAAAGTCAGTATGGCTACCTCACTTGTTAAAATGTTAGATGATGTCAATCTGATAGATATCTGGAGAACATTAAATCCATCAGCCAGAGACTATACATTTTACTCGAATCCACACAACTCCTACTCTCGAATTGATTACTTTTTCATACCACCACAGATCACAGGACAAGTAAATACATGCAACATAGGATCCATTCATATTAGTGACCACGCCCCAGTTTATTTAGAAATTAACATATGTGAAGCTACAGCTAACACACGGAGGTGGCGATTTCCATCATACATTCTTAATGACAAAGATTTTAAAAAGAAAATGGAGGCAGAGCTAGACTTATTTTTTGACATAAATGACAATAGTGAAACAAATCCTGAGTATCTCTGGGAATCTGCTAAAGCTTTCATTAGAGGATTTACCATATCGTATATGTCACATCGAAAAAGAACTTTGATGATGAAGCAAAATAAATTGGAAAAAGACTTAAAGGAGGCAGAGCTAGCTCATAAATCCAACCCAATTAAGACAAATTTTATTAAAACACAGGCGATAAGAGCAGAACTAAACTCAGTTCTTAATGAGAAAGCTTCCACGTTCTTATTTTATCAAAAACAACGATTGTACGAATATGGGAACAAACCAAGTAAGTATTTGGCACGACTGCTCAACCAGAAACAAACTCATAACACTATAGCAGGGATTAGAGATTTGGAAGGAAAAAGACATTTTGATAGGAAAAACATTAGCTCTGTCTTTGTATCATTCTATAAATCACTATACAAATCTGAAAATAAAAGCACCAGAGAAGAAATTGATCATTTTTTTTCCAAAATTAAATTACCCACTTTAACAGAAGAACAGCAAAAGTCTTTGGGGAAACCAATTGAGGAGAAAGAAATTTTAAAGGCAATCACTCTAATGCACAGTGGAAAGGCTCCGGGCCCAGATGGGTTCCCTGTGGAATGGTTTAAGGCCTTCAAGGACAGGCTTATTCCCCATCTAGGCAGGACCTACAACTATAGTTTTAACACTGCTCACCATTTGCCAGAATCATTGTCACTGGCCAACATCTGTTTGATTTTGAAGAAGAATAAAGACCCTGAAGACCCGGCGTCTTATAGGCCAGTGTCGCTCATTAATGTCGATGCAAAAGTCCTAGCCAAAGTATTGACCTTGAGGCTTGAACCATTGATATCACTATTAGTAAAACCTGATCAAACAGGATTTATTAAAGGAAGGAATTCTTTTAATAATATCAGGAGACTCCTGAATGTAATACAGCTAGCCCATGAAAAAGCAATGAAGGGTTTGGTGGTGTCTCTCGATTCATTAAAAGCATTTGACAGAGTAGAATGGTCATTCCTCTTCTACACTATGGAAAAATTCAAAATTGGCACGGGGTTCATTGATTGGGTAAAATTGTTATATCTATCCCCTAAAGCAGCTGTTATCACTAACCTCTACTGCTCAAATTCTTTCTCACTGGAGCGTGGAACCCGCCAAGGATGCCCCTTGAGTCCCCTCTTGTTTGCACTGGCTATTGAGCCATTGGCAGAGCTTATTAGAACTTCCTCAGAGATTAAGGGATTTAATATAGAAGGCACAGAACATAAAATATCGCTTTATGCAGATGACGTACTTCTGTATCTAGTTGAGATTGACACCACTATCCCACATGTACTGGAATGTCTACAGCAATTTGGATATGTATCAGGTTTTAAAGTGAACTTATCAAAAACGGAAGCTATGCCTATTGGTGCTATGGCAGGATCTGCACCACCTAGGGGCTTCCCTTTCTATTGGTCACCCAAGGAGATTACTTATTTAGGAATAAAAGTTAGTCCTTCCCTCAAAAAACTGATCAAATTAAACCTACGACCAATTGTAACACGTATCAAGGATGATTTGGATAGATGGAGAAGTTTACCAGTTTCTTGGTTGGGCAGGATCAGTGTGCTGAAAATGAATATATTACCTCGGTTGATGTACCCGCTGCAAATGTTGCCAAATTCCATCCCTAATAGCTGGTTTGCAAATCTGGATAAAATGTTTACACAATTTATTTGGCAGGGAAAAAAGGCAAGAATGAAAATTAGCAAACTTCAGAGAGCTAGGGATCAAGGGGGGCTGGGAGTCCCTAATGTACGGCTTTATTACTGGGCTGCACAAATGCGCTATATATATGAATGGGTGAATCCGGAACCTACAAATACATGGATTGACATGGAGTCTTGGAACTGTGGCCTCCTAACACTAAAAAACTGCCCTTTTATAACCTACAAGAAAGTAAAATTGGAGGTTCAAAACAATTTCATTGTCAGAAACACACTGAACACATGGAACAAGATGATGAGCTGTTTTGGATTTAAAAATCATTTTTCTCTTCTGGCCCCGATATGGAAGAACCCAGATTTTGTTCCATCATGTCATGATGCTGTATACAAATTTTGGCATGAAAAGGGCTTGGACCGGCTTGTCAAACTCTATGAGGGAGGTGCAGTGGAGTCATTTGAAGCCCTGAAAAGCAAATATTCTTTACTACAGTCTCACTTCTTCCGCTATTTACAAATAAGACACTATATACCTAAAAACAGACATGCTCAAAATACGTTTTTGGAAGACCTTCTTATACAACCCATATCAAAAAGATTTATTTCTCAGATTTACAAAACCTTTGGCTTAAATTTTAATCATTCTACTGACAATATTAGAAAGCAGTGGCAGAACGATATAGGGGAACAAATAGAAGAGAAGGTGTGGACTTCAATTATAAAAAACACTCATAGGATTCTGAGCTGTAATACAGACAGAGAGACACAGTTCAAAATATTACACAGACTCCATTGTACACCACTGCTGAGGAGCAGATTTGGACTTGGCTCTCCAAATTGTATTAAATGTTGTTCAGAAATTGGTACATACACACACATGGTTTGGAAATGCTGTAAAATACAACATTTCTGGTCTGACGTGAAGGAAGAAGTTGCTACTTTGTTGGGATATGGCTTGGAACTCACCCCATCTCAGTGTATTCTGGCAGCAAAAGTGGACAATGCTCGGGACAAACATAATGCTAAACTGACTGAAATTCTCTTGTATGTAGCAAGAAAGACAATCCTTAAACTCTGGGTATCAAAGGACAGCCCTACAGTGGAGGATTGGTACAAGGAGGTTCTGAGAATACTCCCTCTGGAAAAGCTGACTTACACGCTTCATGACAACTTTGAAGGATTTGTTAAGATATGGCGACCCATTCTGGACAATGTGGCCATCGTGGACATGTCTTGGACTGGACCCTGTTCTGATGGGTCATTGATGTTCCGGTCAGTTTGAGACGTACTGAGGCTGGCGGTGTAGAGGGGTGAACTGTTGGAGTTTTTGTTTGTGCTTTTATTTATTTTATTATTTTATTATTATTTTTATATTTATTTGTTTTCTGTCTGATGCCTGCTGTGTGTTCTTATGTGTTCAGTTGTGGAAGACAAAAAAAAAAAAAAAGTGTGAGGTGGGATTCTATTTTGTATTGTTTCGGTCCACAAACCTCAATAAAGAGAATTAAAAAAAAAAAAAAAAAAGAGGACTGAAATACTTCCACAACTGGATGCACACGTGCCGTAGTATACACACACACAGCTGAAAACCATCCCTCCTGTCACCAGAGCACCCTGACACTTCATGCAGGACTCTCCTGAATGGAGCTGACACTCTTCTCACTATTTATAATGTTCACTCATATAAGGCACGGCTCCACGGCAGCGCGAGCCCCGTGCGAGCAGACAGCGGTCTCCGGAGAAAGCTGCTCACACTATATGATGTCAGCGGCTGACTCCCAGACCCCGTTTCTATCACACCACGCTGCCTCATCCCCCGTAATGAGACGGGGACATTGGCCTTATGATGCCTTTGCTCCTTCTCTGCTGGGCCCAAGTAGCCTTTTCAATATAGATCTTTCTCGTAACCTCGCAGCCCCGGCACTCTCTTAGCATTTGGTGTCCTCCAAGGCTATTAAACACACCACAGAGTGTTGAATCATTGATTTTGTCACTCAGTGCATGAGGTGGCCCTGTAATTGCTGGTGACAACACAATGTTGCCTTACAGTGATATTTGTAAAATTATGCTATAAATGCTCCTAAAAGAGGTGTTCGGTTATAATCTGGCAGTTTAAAGTCTAATTAACAAAGCGGCAACAAAATCAGTGTTGTCTCCTCTACTAATTAACCTAAATTGCTCCAGTCCAAAAGAGGAAAGAAAAAAAAACAAAACAAAAACACTCCATTCATATTCTGAGTGCAAAGTGGTATAATGTAAAGTTAGAACCTATTTGTGTCTTTCACATTAACCGATCGCCTCTGATTCAAGCCTTCGGATACATCAACTCCGGTTTGTCCACTAAGCTGTCCCCTAATCAAACAAGAGAGCAAATATAGTATGTGACAATGCTGAGCTGTCTGCTTTGCTTTGGTTTCAAACGGCAGCCCCTCCAACCCCCCCCCCCCCCCCCCCCCCCACCCCCCGCCCCTCCACCAAATGCATCATCGTGTTTTCACCTATTCACTTTGCATCTCATAAAATAATGCGTCTGTGCATATCAAGATGTCTTTGTCCAGTGGGCGGACAGTGCTGGAACACCTATTACTCACTCATGCTTGAGCCTATTAGACTGCGACCATGTCATGCCAGAGGCTCCCCTAGGCCATGTGCTTTTTTTTTTTTTTTTCTGTGTGTGTGTGTGTGTGTTTGGTGTGTGCATGTGTGAGTGCACGGACATTTAGAACAAAAATTACATCCCTCCAATTCACAAATAGAAAAATTCTTTTTCAGCCAGTGCACACACAGCATGTGTGTGTGTGTGTGTGTGTTTGTGCGTGTGCACGTGCGCGTTGACAGGTTTGGAGGGCTGCGTGCGCAGCGTTACCCCTGGCTGTGACCCACAGCTGCAGTTTTCAAGAAGTCAGGAGGAGTCTACATGTGCTGTCTCTCCCTTTCCGTCACACACATTGACACACGCCCCGCAGTCGAGGGGTGCAAGCATGCGTGCATTTGCAAGTGTGTGTGTGTGTGTGTGTGTGTGTGTGTGTGTATGTGCGCTTCAATTTGCCACCGCTCTAATTTATCCCCACTCCCAGGTTTTTTAGCATTGCGGCATGACGCCCATGCCGCTGAGTGACGGAGGCTTCTCCCAATTATCGCATCTCCGTTTTTCAAGCGCACACTAAATCGGTGTCCATCATATCAACGCGTTCTCCAGGTTGGTTTCCATCTCCAGAGCCACTGCGGTCGACTAAACGCGATAAGCAAACGGACGTCAATAATATCGCGTGCTTTCATCGCGCTCGCCACCTCGTGGCGTTCCACATCCACTCCTGCAGCGATGCAGACCGAGCCGCCACGCAAACACGCTGGATCGGCCCCTCGTCTATTAGAACACTTCGGCAAACAGACACGAGGGTCAAACTACCAACCGCGTAATGAGTCACTTCATTTTTAACCCTAAAGCCACCGGAGAGAACGGCTGGTTAATTATAATACCTACATTTTTCAAGTGTATACTTATTTATCCATCCATCCATCTTCTGCATGCATTCTTCATGCAGTTCAGGGTCGCAGGGTGCCGGAGATAATCCCAGCTAACAACGGGCAAAGGCGGAGTGCGCCTGCTCATCCATCACAGGTCAAACACAGGGAGACAGATACACACTGGCAACTAAGAGTCGGCAATTAGATTCATATGCATGATTTTGGACTGAGAGAGGAAAGTGGAGTACCTGGAGAGGATCCAAGCAGACCTCATAGTCTGGCTGTATGGTCGTCAGACGGGCAGATGTGTGCTCAGCAGGCAGCAAAGAGGCTTAAACACTCGATCCAGTTTACTTATATGGCACATTTTACATCGAGGAGTAAGAATAAGCCCAAAACACACTAACCCCCCCAATCTACTTTCACAAAGCATGTTTTTTCTCGAGGTATTTTTTTATATGATAAGAAATGAAAAACAGCTTTTGATCCGCGGGCAGAGAAAATCAGGATTGTTCCTCTGCTTGTTAGTATTTAATTCAAAATCTTTAAAGACAGCCACCAACTGTTAATTGACTTAACAGTTAATTTATTTTATTTTATGTTTGATCAAAATAATCCAGGTGGATCCCCCCGAAGCTCAACAGCGCCTCCAGTTTGAGGTTCAGTCTCTTGCCCAAGGACATTCTGACTCATGGAAGGTCGAGGAGGTCCTGGAGGACTGCTTGTGTTTTGTGTTCTGGTTTTCCACCAAAACCGCCGAGTCTTTGATTTCCATACGATCATATATTCTCACCGTGAAGCCGAGCAGACTAATGCGAATGTTTTGATGTAGTTCTGTTTGCGCCGTGAAGGACCCCCGGGTGGACCGCTGCGTCGGCTCCATTTCCAGAGGCTTCAACAAAACAACAAGGCTGCATAACCGCTGACTCCCAGCACGTTCTCCGGCTCTCGCCACACTCCCGCTTCCTCAAACACCCCCCACCCCTCGGTCCAGACCTGCCCTCTGGCCCCGCTACAAATCAATATCTCGGCCCAGCAAAGACAACGTAAACAGCATTTAACGTTCAATTAATAACAGGATATAACACTGTACACACTGGCCATCTAAAGGTTGCGGCGGGTTGATCAGGATGTCTGGAACTGACGGCAACTTCCTCAGGTGGACTGAGATCTGTGACCATAAGACATAATTACACGTGTTAATTCTTTTAGCACATTAATATTAATCAGACAATAGAAATGAATGTTAAAATCACAACCCCTAACTTCTTTCTTTTGTTTTTAAAAAAGAAAAAGAAAAAAAAAAACTAAAGCAAGAGAAGAATTATACATTTAAGTGCAACTTCAACACAATGCCATTTTTCATTGCTGCCTTTTGGTGCAAAATGCATTGAAATTCAGGAAGGAGATCCAGTCTGCCAAATTCAGCGTTTTGCAGCCGTCCAGACGATTTAAAAACTCACCCTCACACTATATCTGCTAAATACTAATGCTGCTTCATCAATAAGGTACTTATTTATTTCAATGACGATGCATCAGCGCTGCCTTCAGTCATGTGTCCTCTACTCGTACCAAAGTAAATTCACCCAGTAGATGAATAATAATCAGAAGTTTATCAACAAAAATCCTGCAAATGTTGTATTTTCAACACGTCAGTGTCAGGGTCATCCCATTGGCTGGTTTTGCCAAACAGCAAGATCTTTGACACTTTTGCTTCGGTGCAAGAAACAGCAGAAGAAACGATGCTTTATTTCTGGATCTTGATGTTTAAACTGGTAATGCTGACCCTCACTTCCACGTTGCAGCTGAGACCACGTAATATTCCTCACACTCACATTTTCTGCACCGGCTGTGTTTGCAGAATCCGTCTTCCCCTCACGCTTCTTTTTTCTTTTAATTGATTCTGAACACTTTTTTTGTTTTCTTTAAACTGTTTCGCTTTAATAAAGGCTCTGAGTCGCGGAGAACAATATCGTGCCTGCGAGCACACCGAGCCGCACAATGGAAGTGACAAATAAATGATTCAGAGATAAAGTAATCCAGCATGCAGGGATGCAACACGGCCATTTACCTTAACACAACTAGTAATTTAAGCCCGTGTGCGTCCGGCGAAAGTCCGCTGTCACTCTCCATTTCACTCTCCCTCCTCTCGGCAAATATGCATTCAACAGCTGTCTCTCTCTCATCTCCATCCCACAACCACTTTGCTCCTGACAAATTGACGTGGAGCGCTTTTACATAACAACGATGTAACACAGACACGCATGCACTCTGCGGCGCGAACATAAACCCAAATCAACTGTTACTCATGCACTTCACTGCAGGTGCTAAAAGCTCAGCGGCTGCAGTTAAAACCGTGTATTCACTCCCAGTGTCCGTCTGATATCTTTCTTTTTGTAGAACATAAGTGTAGTTTACGTGTAAACTATTGCCTGGAAAGCACGGGAAAAAAAAAAAGAGGGGAGGGACGGGAAAGACAGAAGGATGGAGGAGGGTGGGGTGCAGGGGTGGGTGAGGGGGGGATTGACATTCTGCCCAAGCACTGCGCTCCGCTGGCGGAATAATGATTAGCTCCTCAGTATTCAAGTCACATATGCTTCACTATCAATGAGAGAGGGAGGAAGGAGCAAACACGAGGGAGGGGACGGAGTGGGAGGAGACACACGGCACGGCGAAGGGGGAGGGACGATGGGGGAGGAGGGACGACGGGGGAGGAGGGTGTCACAGAGGCAGAAACAAGGTGAACGAGAGAGCAGCGGGTGGAGGGAAAAAAAGTGTCAGGGGGAATGGAGGACAGAGCAGAGGAGTGTGTGGCATGACATAAGCAGGAGGCGCAACTGAGAGTGTGCTGCAGTGTGCGCGCACACACACACACATACATGGATGGATGCTGCATGCGTTAAACAAAAGCAACAGTCAAAGACAAATGTGCAAACTAAAAATGAAGCTACTGCAAGCCGCACACAAACACTCCTGTGCACCCGTGCATCCACACACACACACACACACACACACACACACACACACACACACACACACACACACACACACACACACAGAAATACACCACTACACGCGTGGAGACTACTTTGTCAAAGTCACAGCAGGTACAGCCACCTCAGCAAAGAGAGACAGCGGCTGTGTCGCAGGGAAGAGAGAGAGGTAGAGATGGAGGAGAGGAGTGATGATGGGAAAATGAGAGAAAGGCGAGAAAGGGGAATAGCAGGAGGACAGAAGGCGGAGGAGAAGCATGTGAAAAGCAATAAATATAATACAATTACAAGCCACGGAGAATGATAAATGCATGCCGTTATTTAAATAGGTCAATCATACATTAATAACTAAGATATGATAATAAAGTTGGGAAGTCAGCTGTGGCCAGCTGAGTAAGTTTGCATAAATGCGCTCACTTAGTCAAATACAAAGAGGTGCCTCATGCTTCTGCACGCCCCCCTAACTCAGACTTTATTTCCCAGGATGGATTATTGTAGGGAGAGGCAAAAGGCTTTTCAATTAACATGAAAAATCTGAAACTGCAGGAGAGTATATAATTTAGCAAACAGCCTAATTTACTTGAATGGACAACAGTATATTTTACTAAAGGTTTTAAACCCATTTAAGTGGACAGTTGCACTCACAGTTTCCCGGAGCAGTAAAACAACAGCAAAACAACCTTCAAACACAAATTATCAGACAACTGCGAAGGTTTACCTTTGTTTAGGCTCAAAGAAATGCAAATGTATCATTAACAGTTTGCATTTAATTTATGATCTTATTTAGTGGTGAAACATGATTTAAAAAAATAAAATTCGTTCAGGGCTTTGAAATATGTTAATCTCAACATTTTCACAGTTTTACTTATTTGTTTATAGCATATTGTTCTCTGTGCATATGTGTGTGTGGTGTCATTACAGGAATAAACAGCTGCATGCTAGCTACATCGTTTAGCGTTTCTGATGTTTCCATGGAAACCAACACCGTTTTCAAACAGTTCCTTGAGCTGATTGGACGACATGTCAATTCTATGTTGTATATTTACTTATCAGTGGTTGCAGTCTGGTGCATTGATACTTTATGAATCAAAGACAAAGAATCAGCTGATAAATTACCATTTTACTAAAGTAAACAAGCCGTTACAGTCGGTCATAAACACCCCGGCCTGCCGAGCCGCTAACTCTGTGCACATTCTTTAGATCTCTCTGGCACAGCCCCTCTATGCCCTCTAGCTCCTTTAATTAATTAATGCCTTAGTCCAGCACACACACCATGAACAAAAACCTACATTTTATTTCAATTAACAGCCGAGTACGAACACATTGAATATTAAAAGGTTGCTACCGCAAACTCAGTATGTCAAGAACTGAAGGGGTCCTGTTCAGGTGCACTGAGAAACCTTCCATTTTTCACTGGAATTATTTAGTCAAACAGAACGCGTCAAAGTCCCAGATGTTCATCATTTTACAAAACCCCGAGCATATTGGGAAACCTACAGAAAATATTGAAGTCCAACACTATTTTTAAAGCAAAAGCCCTCAGAATGTCCAACTTGTTTTGGTGTTGTTTCCTGTTGTTGTTATGGTAAATGTTCTTTCAATGTTTTAGTTATGATTTTCAGACACTGAAATGTGATCCCACAAACAAACAACGGCTGATAGGTCAGACATTTGACACCCCGACTGCAGTGCGAGAAACAACCAAAGCACTTCATTCCTAGATTTTAATATTCCAGCTCGGTGGAAAACTGTACTGAATCCAGGCCTGCTCAAGTGCATCTGCAATTTCACGGTTTTATTTAATATTACTCAAACTCACATTTCCTGGGCTGCAGGAGCAAAACACAGAAATGTCAGTATTGTAAAGCAGCCACAGCTAAATATCAATGAGGATGCTAAATGCATGTAAGTACATGCCAGACTTCAGGCAGTGGTCAGTGAAGTCACGAGAGTCTACGTGACTGTGTGTGTGTGTTTATATAAATGTAGCTTAATAAAACACCCCCCCCCTCCGTCCTGCATAAGACAGTTTAATTTTTCTGGCAGGCACATACTGTCCTGCAAAGACAGTGCACTGACCTTAATATGATTTATGTAATTTTCCCCCGACTGTTGAATTACTAGCATATGTAATTTTCACTGGTAAATTGTTTGACCTTTAATGGCCACAATCCACTCGCATTGTGATATTTTATATTGTGCCCCTCAGAAATATATTGCGGTATTACTTCTTTGTTTGGGAGCTGAGTGAAATGGGCTGCCACTCCATCACATCCGCCCCGCACACCATTTGCATGAAATGCTGAGGGCAGATTTTATTAGCGTGAGACATAAGCACAGCAATTAATCCATTAAAAAAAAAAAAAATGCTTGCAGACCACATGAGGACATGCGTCATGCATATCACTGAAAAGATGACACGTTAACCCTGTAATTAAAATATAAATAAAAATGGCTCTGTGGCTAAATTACATGGCTTTTTCCACCACGGTGTTAATCTGTGTCAGCCAACACAATTGCCCGTCATGTTTCCTTGGAAACGAGGCTTTGCCCCGCATCTCCAACTTGCCAAGATGTCAATAAAAACGCTATCAACAAAGCATGACTTTAATAGTACTCCAGGGACTCTGCGGCTGCTCGCTATATATGAGTCTGTATCTTCTTTTTTTTTATTTCCAATGATATATAATATTATACCACAGTATATTGGAGGCTCATTCAACAGTGAGGTTTTGTGGTGTCTCCTTCATCCCGGTCATTACTGCATTACTGCTGCACTGTACGACCTGCAAATAATGTTCAGTGAAAGACGCTCGCTCACTAGAAATGTTCCCCCGACTTACAAGAATGGTTTTAATGCATAATGAGATTTTGAGCAGGAATACGCTTTAAAAAATAATAATAATAAAGTAAAATATGTATGAAACACTTGGATGCTGAAATACTGAGGCTAAAATGAGGTGTATAATACCGTTAAAAAGTGTTTCACTGACTTCAGTTCAATGTAAAAGGCAAACATTAAAATACCAGACAAATGGTTATTATCAGGTAATGTGGAAAAACAAAAAACGCTACATAAAAATAAAGTGCTTAAATAACTGAGTGGACACCTGGAAATACAGATTGTTTGAAAATAAATCAGAAAGAGGCAAGATAGTGGTGTCTTCGATATAATTCAGTCAAAAAACTGAACAAATTTGCTTGAACTAAGCACACATCAGTGTTTTCAAGAATAATTATGGTCGAAAATCTATTAAATGAATTAAAAACTAAACAAAAACAAGGACAGGTTAGACTGGCTCAAAAGGGGCAAATTGGAAGACTAACTGAGAAGGAAAAATGCTTAAAAACAGTTTTGGAATGATGAATATGTGTTTATATCAATAAAAACGAGGTGAATCATTTTGTTAAAGGTTTTGAGTTCATAGCCTCCAACGCTTGGAGTTGAACAACTCTGCTCAAGGCGAATGTTTGGAGGTTTTTCTGGCTTAATTGAAGTTATTAAACTTTCATTAATATTCAGGAGTAAGTCATCTTTTCAATCGACGATACCAGTTATGAGTGGCTTTTCTGCTGTCGCCCCGGTCTCGTAAATGATCTGGATGTTAGCTTTAGCATCTACGTCATGTAGTCCCCGGTCCCTGTTGTGCAGAAACACGAACTCACCTTGACAGGAATAGTTGTTTCTTTCTGCTGCCTCCATGTACCTGTAAAACCTGTAAAATCCAGATTACAGAGCATCTTCCTCCTCAAAGCCACAGGACACAGGGAAAAAAAAGAAAAATGAGCTTTTACTTACCATAATTCCCAAAGTGGTTTTAGTAGCTTTCTGGGCAGGTAAGCTAATGTGAGAAGTTAGCATGTTCAGGTGATGTTTTCAGAGGATCCAGGCTGCTTCCTGCAGGGGTGGACCACCAAGAACCCAGAGTGTGCTTCCTGATGGACCCCAGGGCCCCCAAAATGTGACTGAGTAGATGTATCACTGTTTTTTTTTCCTGGATTTTTTTGTTTAAAGTTTATTATAAAGTCTTTTGAGGTGAAGACTTTGAGGATTAAAAGCACCAAAAGCTCCCAACTGCTCACGCTTCCTCTTTTAGTTCTCACCATTTTTTTTTTAAATGGATTGCTCCACATTATAACATATTATGGTTGCCAGCTGTTGGAATCCACAGAGAATAAAAACTATTATTGAGCTAGTTAGAGGTATTTAATTTGAAACCTGCTCAGCCTTTATAAATCAATCAATCAATCAAACTTTATGTGTGGAGCACTTTCCATGCAAGTCAAGACTGCAACACTAAGCGCTTTACACAGAATAATAAAACCAATTTCTAGAATGAAAGTGCCACCCAGGCCTTATAAAAGCAGGAAAACTCAAAATACGCGCATGCATGCAGTCTATATACAATGCACACATTCAACCCAGTGTTTAGGAAAAAAGATGAACTACTGCATAAAAGTGGCAGATTGTGCTCAGCAGAAAAAAAAAAATGAAAGCAGGCGATGAAATGTCAGCTAGAAGCTAAGAAGTAAAATTGATCTCTAGATGCTGTCAAGCTTGTTTCACCATTTTGATTGGTCTGTTACAGCAAATTCAATCAAAAAAAATGTTTGAACAAAATACTTGCTTCTATTATAATTCTTTTCTTTTGTTTCTAAAACCAATACAATCTTTTCGAATCCCCCTGAGCCCCAGACTCCTCCTGAATATGTTCCCAAGATATTAAAATCACTTCATTCAATGAGCTTTAAAGAAATCAATAAGCAGGTGAAGCAGTTTAAAGTGATGGAGCAACATTTCTGAGACATCAGTGAATAATAAACAGTAAAATAGCCGAAGTTGAAAGGATGTAGAGTTACCATGCGTTGCCATGGTAACGAACAGATAATTAGGGGGAAGAGAGTTAAAATAAGAAGTGGTGATCCCACTGACAGGAGCGTGTGGATTTAAAACTGCTGAATGAAACAGAATTGTGTGATATTACTTTAAACAGTGAGCTACAAAGTAATCAGCCAGTCGGTGAGTGATTGCCTCCCACCCACCCACCGGCAGAGTGATGAGCACGGACACCCACCTCAGAGCTGCTCGTCTTACCTGCGGCCCGGAGCCAAAAGCGGCGCGTGGTGTCCTCCACCTGCTCAGGACACTGAGACGTCAGCGAGTTTACTGCTGCGAGAGCTCACAGCTGAATATGCACATTCTCCTCCTGAGGGTCACTTGGGTATTTTTAGTGTTTATGATATAAAATGAGGTGAGAATCAAAGGGATGCCCAGGGTGAGTAAGATACAGCGTGTGCTTGGTCCTTATATTTTTTTCATTTGCGGCAAGGACACTCCTGAATCTGACGGTTATTTTAAGAGCCGTGTCGCTACATAACCCTGCGTTTTATTTGCTCGTATTAACAGATAAAGCTCCTCTTATCTGGGCCTTCTTTAACAGCCTGTACATATGCCATGAATAATTTACAGCCATAATTGGAAAAGAAAATAAATAAAAAAATTACCGTACATGCACAGGCACAAGTTTCATTTTCCTCTCAGCTATGTACATGCATGACTTGTAAAGTCTTTACTGGGCTTCGTGATTATTTTCACCAATGAGCTGCAAAGTGGCGAACCCATTGGTTTAAACGCTGGAGTGAAGGCTGCTTGCCCACGGTGGAGGCAGATCAAAGACTTCCTGCCGCTCATGAAAATTTCAAAACTGCCATGATCCATACGTTAGTCACTGAACATCTGGTTATTCCAATTATCAGGCTGATTTTTTTTTTTTATAGACACACAATGCGAGCTTGCATTTTTTTAAACCTCAAAACAGTCTAGGTCGCACTGCTCGACCTCTCTGTGTGGAGTCTGCATGTTCTCTCGAGGAATTTTCCTCAATACTTGTGTTTCATCGCGTTTCAAAACCTGACACTCGAGGCGAGGCGGCACCTCGAAGATCCCGCCCGTAAGGAGACAATGCATCGCAAATTCTTCAAACACACAGTGCTGCTATCGCGCCGCCACAGAAGTACATTGAAAACAGAAGACGGTTGGCATGGTTACCACATGCAGGTTGAGAGAGAAGCGGAGCCCCAACCTCAGAGATTCAGCATCTCCATTACGTTCAGTCATTAAATAACCGTGCAGATATGTGCAGAGTCAACTTCGCACTGAGTCAACGCTGATTTAGAGCGGCGGCTTCAAGGGAATATGTTGAGTTTATTTCAAGATTTACTAAACTTCAAGGTCTTAATGCCAAATGTATGAACATACTATATTATCATAGAGGGGCTGCTCTTCAAAACTGGATCGTGATCTTAATGAGGTCTTTCCCTGCTTAAATGAAGTACAGATACAAATAAGAAAATGAAATGAAATGAACGTACAAAGGTGGTGACATTTATACTGCCTGAAGCACACGGATCTGTTTCACAGTGCATTTAGAGCAGAAAATCAAAATTCAATATTACAAAACTGTGCTTTCACCCTCTTCTTTTAATGATTTCCTCTCAAAGTTAAAATGGAAAAACGGTTGACCCGAGATTGAATAAGCGGTGGAGAAGACGGACAGACTAATCAGTTTTTTATGTCTTTCTGTTCATCTGCGATCGCAACAAACAAAAGACACAAAACCGGCTAACGCTCTAACTCAACCTCTCCGTGCCGCCGGGGACGTCAGGCCGCCAAAACCGGCAGAGACTGACTGGATAAAGGCGCGCCGCACAGTTCTCTTTACATCAAAGAGACATTTTTACTGCCCACCGGTTCGACGCTTTCACCAGAAGCATCAACAATCTCATGTGTGTTTGTGTGTTTCTGCTTCGATGTTAGGCAGCAGGTAGGATAAATGACACTCCACCTGAATATCAGCTCTCCAGATTTCCCAGGAAGGAAAATCAGCATGTATTTATCGACGAGCTTCCTTGTTGACTCACACAGAAAAGCAATTAAAATCCGGCTAAACCCTGGGCTCCGGCGTCTCTCTGCTCCTCGGGAGCCCTCCATTCCCCTCCTCAGCGTCGCACTCGGCAGAAATGTTGCCATTTTCCCCCCCGTTTCAGTTACCCGCACAATCATCAGCATTTCTGTTTCCATGACATGAAAACAAACTAAGACTGAGTGCCTCGGCGTGTGCGTGTGGTTTCAAACCCCCCCTGTCAGCAATCACCGGGAGGGAGACAGCCATAAACTGCGCTTTAGAAGCCTGTAATGGGCTGCTGCAGCGCTGGCAAAACTTATATCGCATTATGCCTCTTCCCATTCACACACAAATAGGATCATTATTTTTGATAACTATACAGCAAGTGCGGGATAATTTCATTACACCACTTGCCACTGCATAATGCTGTACTTCAGTTAAATCATCATAAATCTCAACGTTTCCCTGTTATTATTGTATTTAATTACGCCACAAAGCCAATCGATAACATAATGTCCTTGAAATTATTGGAACATTAGCGTTGATCTATACACAACTCTTACTTCTTGTTGCCTTCCACTAACATTAGTGCGTGTGTGTGTGTATGTGTGTGTGAGTGACAGGAACGGCAGTGAGAGGAGCCGAGCATCGACTGGCTGCTGGGGGGGGGGGGGGGGGGGGTTTCATAATTCTCTGCAGAAGACTTCATACAGTTTGTCAAGCGGCAGAGGTAGCAATTTACAGCAGGACCTATAAAGTCTATCCAATCTGAAGGGACGGGGGCGATGGCCTCATGTCAGCCGCCTAATAAAATGATGGACACCCACCAGTGTGAAAGCTGAAACGTTTTATTACAAAGAAAGCAGAAGACATTTCATAGGCGGTCATGTGATCGACAAAGAAATAGAGGCTGTGAATAAAATCATGTATACGATCGACAGCCGATCTCACAGCCTGCTTTTAAACTCGGAGCCTCATTAACCGGTTGTGTTACCGCTGCTGGAACAATGTTAATACGAGTTGTGGGTGATTAAGGAAAGTAGCAAGATTTGCCCACAATTTGGGCTTTAGTTTCCCAGATGGCTCTGAAACCGAACACTCTATATACAGAAAAGGAAATCACTCCCACTGTCCATCGCTCACCGGTCTATCTCCTACTGCGTCAGTGTTGCTCTACTGTTCTACTGTTTTCATACCGTCTCCTCCACAATGAACTCGATGGCGTGCTGGGGCGACTGGCTGGTCTCCACCATGGTGATTTCATTTCCTCCCATGGTGATGGTGGGGATGCCCTGACTTCCCAGCACGGAGGAGGGCAGGATGACGACCTGCGAGGCGCCCTCGATCCCGCTGAGCTGATCGGTCGGGATCATGACCGTCTCGGTGGCTCCCTCGGCCCCCTGCAGCACGTAAATGGTCTGCACGGCGCCCGACTCCACCTCCGCCGAGGCAGCCAGAGAGGACAGCACCTTGGCGCCCTTCAGCATCTTCTGGACCTCGGCGTCCTCGGTCACGTGCACCACCTGCTGCTGCTCGTCGGACTCCTGAGGCACCTCCGTGTGCAGCCGGACGTGCTTGTCCAGGTTGGAGCGCGAGCGGAAGGCGGCGTGGCAGTGAGGGCAGGGGTAGGGCTTCTCGCCGCTGTGCGTGCGGGCGTGCTCGGTGAGACGGGCCGCCACGCTGAAGCTCCGCCCGCAGATCCAGCAGCAGAAAGGCCGCAGGCCGCTGTGGATGCGCTCGTGGTCCTGCAGGTGGGGCAGCTGGCGGAAACGCTTCCCACATGTGGCGCACTGTGAGATGAGTAAGGAGGGGGTGGGGGGCGGGATGAGGGGAAGTGGGGAAAGGGGAGAAGGTTCAAAATATAAAAGCATGAGAGGGTGCCAGGAAAGTTAACGCTCACAATAGTGCCAGTGCACAAACTCCACTGCAATTAATATTTCCTGAGACCTCTCCCTGTTTTCTGCAGAGGCAGCACTTGTGGCTGAGACACAGAAAGAGCAGAAAGAAAATAGTGCAGGAGGAGGAAGACAGATGCAAAAGAATAGGATCGATTCCGTTTTATTCCCCGTGCGAGCGTGGGATTTCTCCACGGACTCCGGTTTCCTCCCACGGCACAGAGACGTGTGCGCGAGGTGAGACGGTGACTCCGAGACGACTGCAGGTCTGAATGACTGCGCGTAATTGAATCCTTTGGTTTGCCACGCGATACACTGGCAACCTGTCCGGCGTGTATCCTGATTCTCACCCGGTATCAGGAGCAATCTGCTCCAGCAGCACTCACTGATCTTGAATTGGATAATGTGGTAGAGAAGATGAATGAATGCAGGTTTAGGAAATCCCATTATTATTTTTTTTTCCCCACAAAACAATCCATCAACTATTTGGTCAATGCCACATTAGAAATGACTGCTTCATCCATCCTTCGTATGGGGGGGGGGGGGTCGACAACCCTCTTTAGACTCTTTGTTGTGGTGCCATGTTGCTTTCAAAATATTACTTGTAAACAATCCTCATGCAGTTCTTTGGTTTGTTTTTTGTTTTTATTGTACAGCTGAAAGGAGCTCATTACTCACAATTGTGTCGCCTCCTTATAAATTGAAACTATCACTAAATATTCTCAAGAGCTAAACAGCTAGAAGGATGAATAAAAGGTACTTAACTGGACCTTCTTTTCATGAATGCTACATTAAGTTTAACTATATATCAGGTATGGACAACTTTAATGACAGCGAGGGTCATTAAAGTTTCATCTTCTCAACCAGAGAGGCAATTTTAACCAATGAAACTATTAAAGAGCATAAGGAGCTAATTGATTAGATGTAAGATTCTTAATAAATCTGAATATCCCCAACCTTAAAATACATTTAATTTAGGAAAAGATTTACATTAAGCATCGTGACCTTCATGTTCATATCGCCTACATATTGACTGGAGTTGTGTTCTCTTCATGTTTAAGGTTTCATCTGTTTTGCAGATTCTACATGATTTACAGCCGTCTGACAGAGTGTGGTACCGTCATTTACAGTCAATGTATCCTTCATCCTAACCGAAACTCAAACAAACTCAGTGTACCAGCACATTCAATTCGCAAACATCAATATCCACAAAGTGAAAGCCTTCAAATGTTTGTCACTGTCTGCCGTGTAATTCTGCGTTTAAATAATCGACTCGTCGTCTGAATGTTGTTGCTCTGCGAGGAAGAGGATAATCAGCCACGCAGAGTGTGATCAGTTATGAAATGGCAAGCGTTTACCACTAAATAAAGCAATCACATCAGTAATCAACAGTTCCTGCCACAGTAACATTCAGTCCCTGCTTGATCCCACCTGAGTGCAGACAATGAACTACAACTCCGTAGCTGATTAGACCCGAAGCACTACTGAGGAATGACATTATTGAGCTTTACTTTGATTCCCAGCGGGGACACTCCAATTGAATCCCTAATCCCTGTTGACAGATGTGGCTTCTGAGTAACCCCATGAAAAATACTCACCAAGAATCACTTTTACTGTGGAGTTTGCTCTTTATACCCAGAGCAAACATGAGCGTCCCCGCAAGAACACACAGTGTATTTGATATAAATTAAAATTCATCCCTATAACTAGCTCTCTGTTTGAAACCGGCGCCCTAGGACCTCAGTCCTTACCGTGGCTGATAGATATGGCTCAAAGCAAAGCCACAACATTAAATCAATTTCTGCAGCGCGGCATGCTGAGATGGGCTTGGGTGGGTCTGTAGTTGATGTCCTGCCTCATCACCAGAGTAGCAGCGAGAGGGAGAGAATCCCAGAATAGTAACAGGCACAGAGGGGAGCTGACAGGTCCTAACTCAGCCCTGCCATTAATCACAGGTACACAGGGAGGGAGGAAACACCCGCAGGACACGCTGCACAAATGGCCATGGTCCGGAACCGGAGAGATGGCCACGTCTCCGAACAGGTGTGACCATGAGGGGATGGAGCAGCCCTGGGTTTTCAAATTGAACTGCGGGCATTGAGTGATTTGAGCGTGTTTTACGGAGAGGACGAAATGCAACTCCGAAGGCTTTGAGAAAAGTCCCCTTTCTATGCAAACACACACCGGCGTGTATAATCATCTTTCTTACCTCAAAGGGCCGCTCGTCGGTGTGTGTCCTCATGTGAACGTTGAAGGTGGAATTGTAGGCAAAGTGCTTGTGGCAAATCTGACAGCGGAAGCGGGGTCTGCCTTTGGTCTTGCTGAGCGTTCCCTGGAAATGTGCGAGCACGTGCTCCTCCAGGGCGCTGTTGCTGGTGAATCTGCGGCGGCAGGGCGTCACCGGGCATTTGAGAGGCGTCTGGCCCGTGTGGGATAGGCGGTGGAGGTCGAGGCCCTCCTGGGTCATGCAGCGGTGGCCACAAAGGTCACATTCAACCTGAGGGAGGGAAAAAAAAAAAAAAAAAAGAAGTAGGAGGAGGCAGTCCAGAGAGGCGATGAATGGAGAATGTCTTCATGGTCTAATTGTGAAGCAATCACTATGTCACACTTCGATTTTAACCTTTGTTAGATGTCGCCGCCCTCTCACTAAGTCTGCAGCTCCTTTCTGTCTGCACTGACAGGATCCAGTCAGACAGAAAGAAATCAAACTGAAAATCTGTGAGATGGAGAGGCGAAACGTGCTGAAGAAAAGCGCCCATTAACCCTTCTTTGACCGTGACACTGGATTTATTCAGACTTCACGGGTGGACAGCGGATGAGTGTTTTTCCCTTTTTAACAAGACGACTGCAACGTTTCACATCCTGCAGTTCTTTCACTGCGCAGCTTCCGCCAGTGACACAATGCTTTTACTGTGGGACTCCTGCAAATGATCTATTTCATTGCTTTCTGGCATTCTTTTGTTTTGGACGTACACATAACAAACCCTCTCATCAGGATCAGGATATAAAGGTTAATGAATTGCTGTGTTTGCCAACCTGCCCGGTGCTGCGCCCTCGGCCTTGGCCTCGTCCGCGGCCAGTATTCCGGTCCTCCTCTGATGTCGGGCACCGCTGCAGGTGGATGTCCAGCACCGACTGGTTGATGAACTGGGCCGAGCAGTGCGGACACGTAACCGGCTGCTTGTCTGCAATGAAAGCGTGCGGCGTTTCAGACAGGTGGCCGTACTCTCTCCTCGTGCTACAAGCTCCGGCGCCATGTGAATATCTGAAGGCTGATTTGAGCGCGCTAGACTGCTAGATGTTGTGCCAACTATCATGCGGTGACAGGTGGCACATACAGAAATGGCTGGTGGTGGGCAACGGCGCCATAACATTCAGCAGCAGCCAGTTTTCTCTCTGTCAACAAAGAATGTGCCTGGGCTTAATGATTATTCATTATGTGAACGCACGGGGAGAGTCCAACCCCACAAGTGTGCGCAACAAGATGTAAAACAAACTAAAACAACAGGGACACGATTGAATTATTCCTTTTGAATTTGACTAACATTTTGTAATGAATTCATAATGACAACAAAACTGGCCAACAGTTGTTGACACCACCTGTGATGCATTTTTTCCCTTTGTCTGGGGATGTGCTGTTAGCAGATAGTTATCAAACCTCATTTAGTGCAACATGGATTCAGCAGGAGTGATCAATCCGTATTAAAATGACTTAACGAGAGGCAGTCGGTGCAGAAAATTATCAGCGGTTTTACCGTCAGTAATTTTATGATTTAATTACCCCCGTTTAAGTGTTTTGTTGAAATTTGACAAAGATGATTCTAAACGCTTTGATGTTCCGATTAGGCTGAACTGTGGTAAACTGTCAGGCATTTCTGAACGATGCAGAACATCAGACTGATTCAAGCAGATTGTAATAAATTCAATCACATAGTCAATGTCAGTAAAACGCCAGGTTATTAGCTGAACAATGATGTTGAGTATTGCTCTACTGATATGATTTTTTTTTTTAATGAATATAAATACTTGAGTAATGTGGGTTTGCTTTCAGCTTCCTTTTTCTGAACAACAGTGTTCTTTCTCTGGAACCCAAGTTACACCTGCAGTCAAGCAGCTTGTTGACTTTGTTGCATTTGGTCATTTTTCCATGACTTGTTTGCTTTTTTTTTTTTTTTTTTTGAGCTTCTGTAATCACCGGGATGTTCTGAAGATGTGTTGCTTTGGAAATGACCTGTTACGCGGCGCTTACATCATCCTGTCTGGCTGAATCGTCTCTCTGCTCTTTGACATAGCCCCCATGAATAACAGACACCGCTTGTGGAGCAAATTGCTCCGCTGCCCCAGATGGAAACATGGGCATTATGTATTTAATGGGTGGGCTTCCCTTGCTGCAGGGCTCCATTGCCGTGATGATGGATGTGCAATATACCGTGCAGCCCTATTAAGAATATCTTCAGGTGGCTACAGACGGTGACAGTTTGGTCTTTTCCAAAGAAAGAGAAGTGATTGGGGTTTGAATTGTGTTTTTGGGTCGTGCAGCGGGAGGGGCTGGTGGACGGCCGGCGTCACAGTCGTGGAAACAAAAAACTTTGATATGACAAATTACACCAAACATATTTAGTAGAAAATAAATTAGGAGTCTCAGATGTACGGCTTTTGACCCAAAGAATCTGTCTTCAACATCATGGAGTCGACTGAATCCACAGGAGATGTTGACTTGGTTCTACAAGTTACACAACCTTGCAGCAAAAGACCTCCTTTTTTATTGGCTTTGTAATGGATTAAGTGAGAAAGCTATTAACCTTTATTTCTGTAGTGAATTTTTTTTATTTTATATTTTATCTCTCCTGTTTTACTAGTTTCTACAGAGCTGTTGTTTTCATAATAAAAAGCATTTACAGTTGTTCTCTTCAGTTTTACAATGCATGTGTAAGTTAAATATAGGTTTCTAATTTATAAAAGGAAATACTGACACATCCATACTTTCTCCGGTTTCTACTCTATCTGAGATACCTGGGAACTAACTTCATTTGACTTTGAACACAATGGAAACAAATGTCATGACACTAAATGCAAATATGACGGTTCGTAATTAATCTGCTATTCCTTCTCAATTAACAAGTAATTTGTTTTAACATAATAGCAAAACAACTTTCTAGTGTAATTAACTGGCAGCATTTTGCATATTCATTATCTGTCAGTCAGATAAGTACTTAGTAAATTAATTCGTCTCTAATCAGCTGGTTCAGTTGGCTGTTATATTTAACCAAGCTCTCGCTGAGTTGCGCTCAAAAACCCAGCTGGGAAACTGCTGACATTGATGGTTCATCAGCATGTCCATAGGCCATCGTGCCAATATCCTGCAGCCTGCTAATCATCCGTACTGTCTGTCCCAGTAGGGGCAATCCCATCAGCTACCTACTGAGATCCTCTAATTAAACCTTTTATAAGGGCAATATTTGCCTTTGGCCTTGAATTGATCAATAGATCAATCTCTCCAATCATCTTTCTCGGAGGAGAGACATACATATGACCCCTGCCGCACGCCGACTCCTCGAGCTTAGCTAATGAGGTTGCCGTGCCAACGCCCGCCTGATTAAGATGAAGTGTCAACATGTTGACCCAATTCATTTACCTCCACCTTCTTGCTCCATTCCACACGGCAAACAAATCAATGGAAAGTCGCCGGCTTAATGCGGCGGAGGGCAGCGGACGCACTGTACGCCACAGATGCAAGTTTCTAAATAAACAGCGCGGCCCACCCGGGCGGCCTGATGAGGTCATTTGCCGCTGACTTAGCTTTCATCAATGGTAATGCACTGCATGCTGTGCTGATAGGAGCATCATCTCTAATTGGCTTCCGTTACAGAGCAGACATATGGGCTTACATCTGGTATCTCGGTATCGTCATCCTTCGTGGGGCCTTTTTTTTTTTCTTCCCCCCAACAAAGGCATGGAAAAGCACAATAACATGGCCACACAAAAAGGCTATGAGATGTATATCTGGGACCAGGAAGTTATTAGTTTGGTAGTAAATCACGGGATATTTCTGGCAGTCGGTACAGGCAATGGAAGGAAAAACATTGCAACATGACATCCATAGTTAAATGGGTTCCATTTCATCTATTGGTGGCTTAATTACTGAGCATAATGGGACTGAGAGGCTACTTCCTGTCTGGCAAACTCCTTCTCTGGAAGAAACTGCCAAGAATAATTTCCAATTAGGCCGATAGTTGTATTACGTTTGTATTTTTACTAAAAAACAAAACTGGTTGTCTTATATGTAGAATGACACAAACTTGATTATTCCCCACATGAACATCATTTTTTTAATGAAATCCAGCACTCAGAGAGGTTCAGCAATGACGTGAGGCAAAAAATCTGGGCTCTGGAGGTCTGCAGTAAAACTAATAATGGTCACTTCTTGTATTAAATGACCTTCCTTATCATCACGTACTTTGTTCAACAGTTCCAGTAAGATGGTGTCTGAAATATAATGTTCCGACAGCAGGATGTACCACGACTCCGGAAGATGAAAGATGAAAAAAAAAAAAAGATATAGTTTTGTACATAAACACACTCGCACAAAGTATTACCTTTCTTCATTTAATGAAACAGCTGTTATTCTTTATGTTGTTGTGCTTGCTGTTTTTATGAGAGATAAAGAGGTGCTGCACCTTGTTAGGAGCAGTTTAAGTGTCTGTTGTAAAGCTGTTGCTGCGTACAGTGCGGCTGTGTCTGGATAATTAGAAAAAAAAGGAAAACAAATCCTCATCTTCGGAGTCAAGGTGTCTCCGTCGTAAGTCGCATTTGGCCAGGTGAGCTGCTGTCTCTGTACGTTCAGGTTGGTCTGAGTGGAGGTACCTTTCTCAGACGGAACACTTGTAGCCTGAACTTTGCTGGTTTGACTCCCACGGCATTACGTGTCACCATCGTGAGTCATCCAGCAAAGCCCCGAGCTCTAAACCACTCAAGGTTGGATCAGGAAGGACGTCTGGGTTGAACCTGCACCTTTTTCATTAGCAGTTATTGGCTTGTTTATAGGATCACAATAAACTGCACCACATATTGTGACATTTGAAGTCCATGCGAGCATCGTATAGCCATGCTGTGGCCACTGCACAGCTCCATACACCCATCCATCACTGTTGCCCAGCCTTAATAAATTTGAAATTTAAGCTTATAATATCAATTTATATTAATCTGCATTAAATACACCTTGTTAAATAACGTGTCCCTGAACAGGTGTGCAGGCACAGTTTGCAACATGGCTGTGAGACGAGTGGGAAAACATGAAATCGTATTTTTTATTCTTATGAGACAGAAACTGCCCGACTAAAGAATACAGAGGAGGAAAATCCCTGTCAACAACACATAACCAGTACATTTTCTCAGACGTAAAATGACATCTATTTTTGCATTATACATGCTACTACTGAAAGGAAAAGAGGAATGAACCCTCACCTTGATGAATGAGGGAGTGCAGGTCGAGGTCTTTTCTGCGTTTGAAGGCCTCTCCGCACTCGGCGCAGGGGAACGGGTGGCTGGTGTGCAGCAATCTGTTCACACACAAACACAATTGGCAAGCGCGGACAAACAAAAGGCGTGAAGTGTTTCTCGCAGACTGAAGATATATTCATACAAGCAAATTAAAAAATTACTGCTCCCAATATGGAGGCTTAAAAAGTCTTAATTCAGAGGCCCATGAAACTCTGTAATAAAAGTTATGTTTTGGTTTTAAGCTGCCACCCTATATGTGACTCGTAGGAGGATTACCAGCAAGTATGTGCTTAGCTGTACTTCAGGTCAAATAAGGGGTATTAGCAGAGAGCATAACGGCTGCAGATAAAAAGAGCAGCTGTAAACTGGGAGGAGTCAAGAGTTAGGACATGAAAGGCTATATTTATCCATTGCATTATGTTACTCTGAGTATAGCCTTAGGGGAGGAGAGAAGTGTTAGGATGCATTCACCTAATGCCGCATCAGGCGGGCTTTTACAGCCGGGAGAAGGAAGGGGGGGGGAAAAAAAAAAAACCGAATGCTTCCCACAGTCATAACAAACATAGATGCTGCTTAAGGTAAAAGACATCACCCTCCACCAAATGTTGCATATATAGGGGCGAAGCCATTACATTACAAAGCTTTACGGGTTAAAGCGTCTGCAAACGCACTTAGCCAAAAAGCCACTTAAAATAAAGTAGGGTTTCAGAAGGTGATGCACAAGGACCCTTCAAGGCCTGTGTGAAAGACCAGACTGATTCTGTTCACTGTTAAATAGACAACAGAAATCAATATTTCAGGGGCATCTGACCCTGAGGCAGCTCCGAGGATTAAAATTTCAGTCAGGACCACTGCTCCTCCAAGCCAGATGTTCTTTGATGAGCACAACTGATGTTGCACATATAGTATTAGTATTAAAAAAAAAAGCTGTGCTGAACTAACAGGGGCTACAACAACAAGGTGATTAATTGATTTGTTTATCAAGAGAATAAGGGCACAATTTGGATAATTAATTATTCGCACGAGTCATTTTCCATGCAAATTAAAAACTATTGTGTCCTGCAGCCTTATTTCATCCTCTGGAAGAAAGCTGGAGATCTTTGTTCACTGAGAAGGTTATTTGCGATGCTGAGAGTAAGAAAAAAAAAAAAAAAGACAACAATCATATCTGAAGGTCTTCTTTAGTGAATGATGTATGAGCGGACTCCATCTGCTCAATGAGAGAGTGTGTGTGTGTGTGTGTGTGTCGTTGAAAGCTCGGAAAAAAGTCAAGGACGCCGCTGATGTTTTGTGAAGACAAAACGAACATCGTTTTTTTTTTTTTAAAGCAACAATCAACTTGACGACATAACTTTCATCGCTATTCCCAACATTTCTTCTTCTTTTTTTTTTTAGACCAATCAGTGCTTTAACTTGAATAAAATCGGTTTTCAATGAAACAGTTTGAACTTTTTAGAGCACTTTGGTTCGATTTACTGATTTTTTTTTACCTCTGCAGTACAATGAATTTAAGATGGAACATTAATCTTTCACATTTACTTTTACACTATTCATGTCCACGGGAGCATTGTCCTGCCGGTACAAAATGGTGTGCACTTTCTGCTCCGTGCAGTGTGCCGTCAGCAATTTAATGCTGTTTCATTGCACATCCACTGCAGCATATATCCTCCGCCTCAGATTCTGCCAGGTAGGGCAGGGCCGGGCTCTTCCCACATTCCCGGCTCCTTATCATTATCATCTTAATTTACCAGGCCTCTGTCTGTCAATCATATGTGGCTGAGGCTCAAGGGCACGCAGACATCTCAGCGTGTTGGCTTCACAGCTTAAAGGTCTTGCTCAGTAGTCGGACACGGCTCAGCTACTACAGCTCCTGGCGAGAGGGAGGGAGGTTTATCTAAATCCTGTCCTGGGCTCTGTTTGGGACTGTAATTCTGATGTATTTATGTAAACAAGAGTTGAGAAAAAAATAAAAAAAACCAGCCTGAATATTGACAAATGCCTGACATATTTTCCGCCTATAAATGTGGGGGAAAAAAAACAACCAAGGCCTAAAAACTGACATTAACAAAGTGTTATTACTTGTGATGGTTGAGCTGATCCTCAGTGTTGAAGCGTGAAGGACAGTTGGGACATGGGAAGAGATGAGCCGCTTCGTCATTGTACAGAGTAGACACCTGCAATGAGATAACTTCCAAGGTTATTAAGAGAGCAGGTGAAATTGAGGTTTCTACAATATAACTGTTTTCACAGACAGGTGAACATGTGGGGTTTTTTTTTTCCCCAATACATTTGGGTACTGAAACATGATATTTTAAGGCTATTTTTGTTGAGTGGGAGAGGCTGTACCGGTTTGCGTCCACGCCTGCGCCGGGGATTTGCTGATGTGTGAATGCGCTGGTGTCTCTTCAGGGTGGCTGCCTGCGAGAAGTTCTTGCCACAAACATCACAGCTGAAGGGCTTGTTGCCTGTGTGGCTCATGCTGTGGCGCAGCAGGCTCTGGGAGTTGGTGAAGGACTTTGAGCATACCTTGGGAACAACAATAATCAGGGTTAGAGCCGCGGTTGTATTTACATCAGCTCTTTTTGAAGAGGGAACAAATAAAGCTATGCAGAGCTGTGCGCAGGTACGAATTGATTCGAGAGAAGAAAACAAAAAACGGTGAGTCACCTCAAGTAAACCCCTCAGCAAAAACATACAATTAGCATTTACTCAACAATGAGGGCTCTGTTATTTTTCCACTTCATCAAATAATTCTTGAAAATCAGTAATTGTAGTAATTGCGGCATGTACCGACTGCTTTGTCACCCTTCTACTTCATTGTTAACGGGGCCAGGAGACCGCATGGCTACACTTGTTTGACTTCCCATCATTAGGACAATTTCCATTGTATGAAGACAGCGAGAGATCTGTCAAACATAATAAGATTCAAACAAAAGAGGTTCAAACTGTCGGCTTCCATTCTGAACCTTTACATTATCTCGTCAAAAGGGAGCTGCACAACATAAATGCTCTTTTACATCAAAGTAAATCACCTCTGTGACTCAGAGACAGTCTGATTGGAGTGTTAATGGGGCACCTTGCACGTGAAGAGCTTTTCGCCGGTGTGGCTGTAGACGTGTGTGCGCAGGAAGACGCGCCGGGTGAACGTTTTGCCGCAGTAGGGGCAAACGTGGGGCAGCGGCGTGCGGGACCAGTCCTGGAGCAGCTTGGCAGGTGGAGGGTGATTGGTGTTGTCTGAGTCTGCTGCAGTGCTGCCCTCTAATTCATCTTTAGTGCCTGAGCCCTTGTTTCCTGGCCATATAGAAAAGCAGTTTGTTAGGGCCAAGCAGTCCTGCAACTCGGGGCTTGTTTGTCCCCAGATAGGAAATAATAAATGAATTTGAAAATAATAAATCCCGCTTACCTTTGAGTGCATTTCCGCTAATGGCCCTGAAAGAAGGCCTGCTCTTCTTCACAGGTGGGGAGCCAGACTCCCCAGAAGAGGCGGCTCGCTTTGCACTCTGGGCACCATCTTCGGGCTTATCGGCGTCCGCTTCTGCACCGGTTTCAGTTTCTTTGGCGCCCTCCGTCCCCGCCGCGAGGCGGTGCTTCCTCCAGTGGTACAAGTACTGGGTGGTGTTCATGAAGGTGTCGCCGCACTGACTGCAGACGTGCAGGGGCTCCGTCAGGTCGTGCTGCTTCTTCCGGTGCGTGGCCAGCCCGGCCTCGTCGCCGAAGCTCTGCCCGCACTGCGTGCACATGAACTGCTCCGGCTGCGTGAAGGTGCTGGTGGCGCCGGCATCGGGGGCGGTTTCCTCCGTCTCCTGCCCGTCAGTCCCATTGCTCGCAGCAGAAGCCTCCTGCGGTGCCGCTTCGGAAGCTGCCGCCGCCGCCGCTGCGGTCGCCTCGGTGGAATCCGAGTCTTCCTGCTGCCGGTGCTGCTTGCGGTGGTAGAGGAAGAGCGTAGTGTTCAGAAAGCTTTCCCCGCACACGGAGCAGCGGTGCAGCGCCTCCTCGAAGCCGTGTTGGGTCTTGCGGTGAGCGACGAGTTCAGAAACCAGGCCGAAGCAGGAGCCGCAGTCCACGCACAAGAGCACTGGCTCGGGTTTGGGCTTCTTGTTTGCGCCTCTCTTCCTATAGGAAGAATCCGGTTCTGGATCTGGGTTCGGTGTTGAAGGAGCCGCTTCAGGAGCAGCAGCAGCAGCAGCAGCAGCAGCAGCAGCAGCAGCAGCAGCAGCAACAGCTTCAGTGTTCTTAGAAGAAGTGGCTTCAGCAGCCTGATGCGTCTCTCCCTCTTCCTCAGACCCTAAACTAACAACTATGCTCGTTTCGTTGTTTGACACAGAAGAATCGTCTGGATTCACCGGCGAACTCTGGCCCTGAGCGGAGGTCGTCTCTGGCTCAGGTTGTGAATCAGGAATCGCGTTGTGTACACACGTCCCCTCTTTTCGGTGGTGCTGCCAAAGGTCAAGGCTCCTGAAAAGTTCATCACAATCGCCACACTGGTAGAGGATCCTGGGCTGGTCTGACCGCAGCTTTTCAGAAAGCTCAGTCTGTTTCAGTGCAGTCTCGGCAGGATTATTTCCTTGGACTTCATTCTGCTGCACTTCCGCTGTCCTCGTTATATTTATCACCTGTTGCTCCAAAGACTGAAAAGACACAAAAAATAGCAAAACCCAAACATTACAAAAGGCTGCTTTTGTCTTATTTTGTGTTGCTACTTGCAAAGAAAGGAGATCCTTTGAATAAGAATCTAGCAGCAGTTTGAAGTCATTTCAAACCTGCAGAATTATCCTTTATTGTTATTCTTTCTGGCAGTTGAAGGATGAGAATTCAGCGGTGGAGTTCTGGGGTCAATTAGAGCAGCATGTGTTTAGAGCCAAGGTTCCTCTGAGAGCTCCAGACAGCCAAGATAAGGCCTTAGCCCAGCCGATAACTATCACAAGGCTCATCAGGGTTGAATGGGTCACTCCGCGGGGTTTTACATTTGCTCCCACCATCCATTTGGATGATAAAAATGGAACATCAAGGTTGAGGTTAAAGGCGCCTGGAACTGCCTCAATCACAGCAGTTCAACATGAGTCACCTGCTGCACTGATTTGTGAGGTTTATTTTCTTTGTGAATTTTTCATGTGCGAGGACTGAGGACCACCTTTACCCACCGCCTGGGTGACGCTGCAGCATTCTGATTGCACTCGCGGCCTACATTAACATTTATGTAATTCTCAGACAAACACTGATTGTGGAGTAACGTGAATAAATGCTTCAACAAGCGCCGCTGCGCCGCAAAAAAAAGATATTTTAATGTCACCCTCACACTCTCTGGTGTTAACAGTTTTGCTCAGATGTGAATTAGAAAACTAGATTCATTTTCTGGACTGTTTGGGTTATCTAAAAATAATTTCACTCTTCGAATCTTCGTCTCAAAACAGGACGGTGATTTACCACATTTTGAATGACTTCATTCTCAGTACCACAGTCATTTTAAATAAACTAAATTAGCTTTCTGTCCAACGTTTCTGGTTAAAAACACGAACTGGAGGAATCCAGATTCCATATGCACTCTAATCCACAAAAGCTAGGATAATTTTAAGCATCAAATTTACTCCAAAGACCTAATAATCTTCCTGTAAATCTTCCTTCTTGGCTCCAGCATGCAAACTGGCAACCTCCCCAGATACAGCGCATAAAAATACAAACAAAAACTGTTAAATTACCCCATCTCTGAGATTAAACCGTACGCAGGTTTGTGCCTCGTGGAGAAAATAGTATCAGTAGGAAGCATTAGCAGAGGGGAAGGGAAAAAAAGCACTTGCATACTTTCTTCTAACAGCCTAAGACAGCGTGGCTTAATGAAACTGCATCAATTAGTAAATTAATCAGAGGGAAAAAAAATCACAGGAATGTTTTACTGGGAAGGTTGTTAATATTTTCATTCAACTGTCGAAACGACAAATCTTCCTCATTTGGTCATCCTTTATGTTAAAAGCATGAGGTTTGTGGTTGTGGTCTGTGGGTTTTTCTGGGGCTGAAAGACAATTTTAACAGCGTCTGGGGATTTGTGTGGGATTGGTGAATAACTTAATTTTCATCAAAAGACCAAATACATGAAGAAAAAAAATCATTAGATTAATGATGAATTAAAAGATCCACGGATCACCAAAATTTTCTTTAGATAAACTTTTCGACTCAGTCTCGCCGGAGGTTGGATATGCAAAAACAAATGATAAACACAGAAGGGTTGGGGAACCAACGAGGGCTGCACAGAAGTGTTACGGGAGGGGGGGAGTGTGAGTGTGTATGTGTGTATATTTTACTCCAGTTTCCCCGCAAACTCCAAGTACATGTATTTTAGATTAACTGGAATTGGTTCATCATTGTACAGCACTAATGGGGCTTTTCCTCGAGCACCTGCTCGGCTCGGCTTGACTCGAAAAAGCATGTTTTCCATTGTATTATTCAGATGCATCTTCATGTGCAATTTCCCCTCAAATGATGGCATCAGACATTCTTTTCACAGACGTGAACATTTGAGTGTACAAGCCAGGGAAATGCTGAAAAGGCTGCTGTCGATGATTATGCTTCAAAAAAACCCCAAGAAAAACTCCATGGATGCCGATGAAAGGTGACGGGGTTTGAAAAGAAGGCGAACTTATATCAGAGCATTGTCGAGTGTTGAGTATCAATACCAAATAGAGGAACCGTTATAAAGTCAAACCTCTTCAAATCAAAACACTTGAATGGGTCATTTTTCCAATGAAAGAGGCTTTTCACACTGCGCAAAAAAAAACCTTGGACACGCTTCAAAGCAGGGATTGTAACTTGTAAAACTTTCATGGAAAAGCTCTCAGTTGAAAGGTTTCTCGCGTCCATGTGACGCAGCAGTGAGACAAGATTAAAGATTTTTAATTTGGACTTGTTCAGATATTTAAAACAGGTGACCTGATGGAGTACCTTCGTTCTCGGGATTTCACAGGTCAATGTCTTTATTTTTCATCTGGTCCCGCATCTTTATTAATAATAAGCGGGGGTTTTTTTTTTTACTGCTAAACAGCACATATGATGATTCTAAAAAGGTTCCCTCCCCTCTTGGGGAACAATAGAAAAAAACAAATAGAAAAGTTTATCATTTAGACGAATTCTGCATTTCCTCCTGTTTCAATTCAATGACGATCATAATACATAAACATACTGGTGGTGGTGAGTTTTTGACCTCTTTGCTTGGTTGAAGCATCTTTTTCCTTCCAGCCAGTTCATCCGATCGATACGTTTCCCATGAAAATATGATGAGTCAACCATGAATAACCATGACTGAGCACAGAACACGAGTACAGGCTTTCAAACATGTGCCAAACACTTTGAGGAGCTCTTACTCATATGGCATGTAGTCACTTATTTGTGGAAATAGGAATAGAATAGATTATAACAGAACAGAATAGAATAAAACACCAACCAGGACACCATGGAGGGGGTGAGGGATACTGTTCAAGATTAATCTCAGTTTGGAAGGATCATAAATGTAAATGGTACATGAGGGTGATTTACACTGAACTAAAACCTGAATGGGTAACAACCTGGGGTTTGATATCTCAGAAATGCTGCATAAAGTGTTAAAGACAAGAGAAAAATGGAATGAATTGGCTGCGTTCAATTACACTTTTGACAAAAAGCCAAATTACATTTACAATGATTGCAGTAATACGAGCAATAAATTGGGAAAACGCCCAAAGAGTGCTTCATTGGCACAAGGTAGAAACATTTCCTAACCAATGCATTGGGTGCAAAAGGCTGCAATCTTTCAGTTTCACACTGCAGGTAATGAACGCAACAGCTTCAGTCAGACTAAAACAAAGCTATATTTTCATCGGACTAAACAAATTCATGTGAGGTGGATTGTGTATGTGAGTGAAGATAAAATGTCTCCAACTCTGCCAAACAGCATCTTGCTTTGCTCTGTCTATTTAGCAAATAACCTCACTGACATCTAGTTTGAAGTAAAATGAACATGCAATGATTTTTTTTCTTCTACCAGCGTGAAGGCCGATGTCAAAGTTCTGTGTTTATTTCAAATATCTGTTGCAACGGGTTGTGAATGTTTTCCTCTGCCGCAACCACCAAATAAAAAACTGAAAAATGGCCGACAGCATCACTTACTAAGCTGTGACATTTAGAATAGACGTGTTCATCACAATCAAGTGACACGGGCAAGCCGCAAGTCGAACAGAGAGACTGGAGAGAGAAAAATATTGACGTTAACTTCATATTGTGTGGTTTTTATTGTCTAACAACATCTGACCATGCAAACCATAAACACCATTTAAAACTAAGGAAAAAAAGAAAGCGACAAGAGTGAAAAAACAAAATCAGCAGGAGATTCATTCTGACTTTGTCATCAACTTTTTTTGGCACAATGTGTGCAAATTATTTTCCCTGGGAAGTTTCTCTCGTCTGAGGAGCCACGGGTATTACTGAGGCGTTGTCACATCTATGGAAATCATCACCCAGGTAATGTGAAGGTATCTGCAGTAAAGGTGCTGATGACGGCCATCCACTGTTCCACTCTGGCTGTATCAGACAAAAGAAGGGCAGTCTTTGCAATGTTTCAAATTGTGGTTTAAAACTCTTTGGTTGCACCACCAACACCTCTTTCAGCCTGAGGAAATCTGTGACACGACTGCTGTCTCACTGCACTGCACAGGGGCTGCCATGAGGTACAGCGACTAGAAACAACGGGAATGTAGCAGCAAATGATGTGATGATCAAAGAAACAGCAGCGCTGCACAGAAACAGTCCTTTTCCCCTGAACATACACACTCCGAGAACAACAGCTGCATTTATTTAGAACAAAGGCAATAGAGGTGTAAACAGATGATTTGCACAGATTCAAACTTTACGACTGCCACGTCACACGGTGTAGCAGCTAATACACTTGTAGGCCTGCTAATATTGCAGTTTTAAGGAGCCTTTAGGGCAACAAGGGCCATAAGGTCCACAGGTTTATAGTGTTTCTCCAGCTGATTCATCCACGAGGAGGCCAATGAGCGATCCATCAGGAGAACGGGTGGCACTGACTAACGCCTCATGCTCCTCTACCCGCTGGCAACTTGGGACGCAATCTGTCCGTCTTGAGCATCGCCGTGCTTTATGGACGTGCGCTGAAGACTGTAAAGAGGAAGTGTGAGCGCGAGCCCACACGGCCATGCCTTACCGCTAAGCGGGGAGTCAATGACTGCGTTTAACCCCGAAGGGTTTTCTGAGGCTGTCGCGGGAGAGGCAAAAAGCAAAAAGTGCCAGCTACGCCAACGGAGTCAGCTCAATATGTCAGCGTGAAACGGAGTAACTCATCTCATTATGCAACATTGTGATTCTGCAATTCAGATGGCATCCTCAAGGAGCTAATGCATTCCAATGGAGTTTCTCCAAACAGGACACATAATGTAAAAAAAGACTGAATCCCATGCATTATGTAAAATCCTGCTGGCCTCTCTGACGCACTAGAGGCCAAACAATGAAAGCACGACGGTATTTACATACTAAGAGAAAAACAAACCAATAAAGAACGCTCAAAAAAAAAATGACACCGCGCTGCTCACCCATACAAGCAAGAGTCGGGGACGGCCACAATACAACAAAGAAATCACGACAGTTTATTACGAGTGAAGCACGTGAAACATCGCGGTGATTCAGCTGGCCTCGGCGGACAACATGTAAATGTGGCATCCTGGACTTCAATCTGGCCTGCGACCTTTAATCACACGTCCCTCTGCTCCGCTCGCTATCTTTCCACTGCTGCACTGTGATTTATTCATTTAATGCACAAAGAAGTATTGCTTACTGCTTCATGGTACTACTGTGGGCTATGCAAAGTTTACAATAAGCAGATGCATTCGCCCTGACTTCAGAGTTTAAAATAAAACATAAGACCTGGTGGTCTTGGGTTCATCTATAGCTCAGTGAATAGACCCAGTTTGTAAGTTCTCCATGGCGTCTCTTTGCATACTGGTTCCGTCCCACATTCTAAACACACATTTGAGGAAAGCGGACTCTAAAACTGATCACAAGTGAAAATGTGTGTGTCTTTCCCTCAGTGTTTGTCCTGCAATGAGCTTCAACCTCTCCGGGGCGGATCCTTCACCCAAAGTCAGCTGGTGAAGTGATGTAGAGGACGGTTGTACAGTTCCACGGTCGGCTGAAGGACAACACTATGTCAAAAGGATGCGAAAACAGAACATGAGAACCGGGAAAACAGCCTTCCTTTCATTTTGTACTAAGCACAACGTACAAAAACACAACAAACCTAAACAGTTCAAACGGGACTTAAATAAAACGAAAATGTAGATAAATCCTGATCAAAGGCGCTTTGAGGCGACTTTTCTCTTTCTTAAAAAAAAAAGCTTTACAACACGTAGTGATGGCTGATGAAGCTCCAGCTGATTTCCAATTAAGATGAAAAGTAGGTCATTTCCACCATGTAGTGAATCCATCGTAATTACTCTGTAATTGCTGCATTAAAAGTAATTCAAGGAAAAACGTCCTGCATGTTGATTTATTAACCTATCTAACTGTTAATTTTATATCAACAAATTAGGAGCGAAATTTTAAAAATTCTCTGATTATAGGTGGGTTCTCATAGTTGTGATCGATATGTCTCTAAAGTTGATCAGTTCCACTGATTCATTTCAGATGACGATCGCTTCAAAGTGACAATCCCTCTGAGGAAATCAGGTCTGTGTTCTCTCAGGAGGAGCGCTAAGCGGCGTTCTTACTGCCCAGACAGTTTACCGAGGAGAAGCCAACGAGCCGCGGGGCTGTTTGTGGTGAAAGGTTTACGTCCTCCGGTCACAGCAGAGCAGGACGGTTTCGGGTCACGGCAGTTTAAATCTTATGTCAGTGGTGTGCTCTTGATGGCTCATAAAACAGCTGCTTCTGGTGCTGAAATGCAGCAAACCAACTCTTCTCTCATAATGTCGTCCCTGACCGCGGGCCTGTACTACGAAGCTGGATTTTCTCTCATCACAGTCACTTCGGGGTTAACCCCGGGTCTTCCGTACTGCGGCGCAGGTTTGCTTCTTAGCGGGGTAAATCACCACGGTAACGAACGCTGAGCGGCTAACCTGCTCCAGAGGAGAGATGCAATAAGATGAATTCTTGTCACTGAGCGCTTTGAAGTACGTGCTGTTGGGTTTTTTTTTTCCCACTTGCTCTTCACTTGTTTCTGAGTCCATTCAGCTCCAGCAGGGTTGCACATGAAATAACGAGGTTATCAACAATGGCCACATAACTGCAGAAACATGACTTTCTGGAAGGCACATCTGCTGATTGAGTGATCTGATCATTTATACTATCCGGTAAATTAATATTGCAGCCTGGGTGATGTTTTGGAATTCATCTTTATCTTTTTTTTTTTTTTTTTTTTGGGGGGGGGGGGGGGGGGATAATTTCTCCTCTTCTATGGAAGCTGCTCTGCAGAGTGTACGACTGGTCAGACGCAACAAACTCCGCCCCTTTTACGTGATCAAGACTGGAAGTCCTTGGGTTGAATTACTGAATTGATAAGCGGCTTCGCAGTACCACTTATCAGGACTAAACACGTCTGGGTTTGTCAGTCGAGAGAATGGAGCGATATCTCCAGCGTGTTTATCTCACTTCGTGGTACAGGGCTCAGGATCGGGCCACAAAATAACAACAATCAGAAATAAATCAACATTTAAAGCCTTAAATGAGTAAGGAATTGGCTGGGCGTATTGATCGGAACACAACATGTCTTGCTCACTATCCTGCAAAACAGGAAGGTTACACTTTGATCGGGAATCGATGTGGGAATCAATGACGTGTCAGATTGATAAGCAGAGTCAATAATGAAATCAATACCAATAATTTCTTGTAAGTTCCTATCTTTACCTCGGATAGAAGTGCTCTATGACAATTTGGCTTTCAGGTAGTGAGGATTAGGTTTTTATGGCCCTCACAACAGCTTCAGCTTCTTTGTGAGTGTGAGTGTGCGAGTGTGTGTGAGTGTGTGTCGGCTGTGATGGACCGGTAACCTGCTCAGGACGGACTCAGCAGGGAGCAGCTCCAGCACCCCGTGACATTGAAGACGACACAGGTGGCGGTGCAGGGGATGAGCGGACGGATCCTTATCTGTAAACACTTCTAAATCTGGAAGAACAGAACACGTCGGACCAGCCTGACCTGTAGATACGCCGCCGCGATAATCAAACGCGGCGTTGCGTTTCTCCGGCAGCTTCTTAAACGTACAGCCTAATTTACAATCACCACACTTTTTAGCACTGCCACACATTTCACCCGATTGCCTCACTAGTGACTCATTACTCTGATATACAGCGTGCTAATGTGTTACTCCGACGTTACGCTGCGCGGGAAGAAGCGGTTCCAGGTAGTACTTAATATTTAAAAGAAACCGTTAAATAGGCTGCTGGCCTTAATGCGCACGACTGTGAATCTATCAGGGTAAAAGCAGGAAGTCTAAATGATGCAGCATTAAAAAAAAAAAAAAAAAAAAAAACAGTCTGCTTTTAATATTGTTGTATGTGCATGGGCAGGGCCCGCTGCCAAAGAGGGAACATTGAGCAGATGACTGAAGGAAAACCTTCCTCCAAACAAAAATCCTCCATGAAAATTTCATGATGGTCTGTTCTCATGGAAACACGTGAATATGAGGATTCTGGAAAGTTCCTCTAACTCATCATTTGTTTACGGACATGTAGTTTTTTTACTAGACCAAGGGTATCCAACTGATTTTAGCTCAGTGGCCACATGCAGCTCTCTGTCTTTGATCTGAGACGGATCGAAGTGATGAAATAAACAATATGAAACTACTGTGCTTCATTTTTCTCTTTGTTGTGGTGCAAAGAAATTAATGTACAACCTGAAAGTGTAATTTTATGAAACACATTATGGACAACCTGAAAATGTAAAAAAAAAAAAAGATAAAAGGAATTTGAAATCCACATTTTAATAATAACTGTATCAAGACTGAGGAGCTCTCGCTCACTGGCTGGAGGCTGACATGATTTTGCTTTCACGGAGGTTTGCTTCTGCAACTGTTGCACAGAAGAAGGAAAATCCCATGTTGATAAGAGAAGAAAAAAGAAAAGAAACAGACGTTTCGGAGGGTATGTTTTGAAAACCATACACACGCAGAGTATTGTCAATCTGAGTCATTTTCACTTGATAACTCACGTGAAAAAGGCATCAAACATTAGATGAAATGGTCATAACAGTTACTTCATTGATATATTTGAGTCAATGTCTTTCTTCTCCGACATTTTGACACTTTGCACTGTCATTCTGTCGTGTCATGCAGAGGACAATTTCTGCTGTTTCTTGAGCTGTTTTGTCACAGCATCACTGCTGTAAAAATGATTTAATTCAACCCTCTCAGCCAGGTTTGTCTTACAAAAAAAATTACATCCGCAAGGCTTTTACCTTGTTAAATATAGAGAAAATAAAAATGCCATGTCAAGTAATAACTACTTGACAAAAATGATGACATGAATTACAGTTTATATTCTTTCCACAACAATAACAATCTCACCTAAAAAGTTGGAGCTGGTATGATGTCAGGATGAAACACAAATTATCACACATCTTTAAATGAGTCAGTAAATAATTACAAACACCTCAATGTTAAGTGTTCTGACCAAGGTCACTATTACTATGGTGAGCAGCGGAGCATTGTGGATTTATGGCCAAAGTTATGCCTCAATGTCATCGTCCAGATATGATCCGTGGTTTTATTATGCAGGGGGTTATTTGAGGTCACAGCATCACAATCTGGTGTTTTGTTGAGGCTGTTTTTTTTTTTTTTTCCTGTTCCACAGTTAAAATCCAAATAGACAGTCAGGTGATAAAACGGGGAGAGTGTTGACTGTGCCAGAGCTTACCCGTGTCTGCGGCGCTGGGGCAGAGGCAGGAGCGCTTCCAGATGCTTCTGTCCGTTCATCCTCGGCGGAGCATGTCAGCTGGTGCTTCAGGACCTCTTCCAGAGTGTTAAACTCCTGGTAGCAGGGGAAGCACATGTACACCGACGAACTCTCCATCGCTTCTGGGGGATTAAAATCACAAAACATTTCATGAGGAAAGGCACCAATGCAAAACTGATTCAGATAAAAGGAGCAACAGTTCACAAAACACACGCATGCTGTGAATATGTAAGCAAAATCACTACGTGAGCCTTGTGCAGATGCCTATCCGCCAGTGGGCTACATTTGAAGTTAGGTTGTGAACATTGCCCTCTCCTGATGAAAAGAAGCGCCTGCATATATTATCTCGACAGCAGCTTGGACAGAAGTGCCAGGACGTTCACTCTGAGGTTGCCAAGATGACTCACCATGTGCTGAGCCTGAGCTAATTGTTATTTTGACCATGCAGGTTGCTGCTCAGGTGCAGCCCCTGCCAAGTATTTCTCTCTTTGTGCTATTTCACGGATTGAGCTGATGTTGAGCGACGACATCAATTAGATACGTGGCGTAATTGGACCCACTGGAGGAGCCTAGCTCATGCCATTGCAATGTAACTAGGATCAAAATGTCCTCGCTCCAATACTTCACACTGAGTGGATACCAAATATATGAAATTGCATGGGCAAAGCTCATCTTTATAAATAAAGAATCCTATAAATACAACAGTCTCAGTCCAAGCCATGAATCTCACACACCTTAGGCTTTACTATTTTAATTGGTAAAGTAGTCTATAACTTCAAGGATAAGGTTTATAACAGGATAAGGTTCGATACTTTTGGGTTTTGTTGAGAAATCCCCAAACAGGAAACAACGATGCTACAAAGTCTGTCAATTTCTCATTACTTTCCAACTTCCCCAACCAAGTATAAGCCTGGCCCAGAATGTGTTCCTGCTGAGAATGTAAATCTTTAAAAGTGGGTCAAGAATATATCATTTTATTCTTTAAAGGCACCTTGCCACAGGAGAAAATTTCTTAAACACTTAAGCTGGAGGCACAAAAACTACCAGTCGAGCACGATATGAGGTTTCACAGCCAAAGACAACACTTTCACTGGACTGTGCATGGTTTTTAACCCACTGTAACCTGAAGCTACATGTATGCATTTCTTTTCCTCCACAGAGCTGGACGATGTACATGTTCACAAGACCTGCTACCATGAAGGCCATTGGTCGATCATCCATGTTATTTACCTGCAATGTGCAAGTTAATTAGGATGGCTGAGAGCCAATCCCAGCTAGCATAAAGCAAAAGGCTGGTGCCAGATCAGCACAAGGCCAACACACACACACTCTCTCTCTCACTCCTGCATTCATTTATCATCGTTGGATTTTGAATGGAGGAAAACATGGACATTACACAGAAATTCCCAGGTGTTTCTTGCTAAAGATTAACAGTACTGACAATGAACAGCCTGTAGCTGAAAGAGGAGGGCTTCACAAATAATCAGGCTTTAAGGGCTTTGGGAGGAAACAGGGGGTCTGTGGTGTGGGTGCAAATATCTTTATTTCTCATTGAGGGTTTTCATGAGATGGTTGATTATCAACGACAGTCATTCGGGCTTGCAACGGTTTGTGACCCCCTTATGTGTACAGAAAACGATTGTTGCTCATGCAAAGAAATGGTGGCGACAAAAGGTGAATTTTCATGTGACCTCCACCTTTTTCAAATGATGATTTCTTCTCACAATGTCAAACTGGTGGACACCACACACACCACATGACAGGAGTGAATCTACTCGATCAGCTGTGTAATACTGACAGCTGTTCACAGCCGCTGAGTCACAACGACACATACATAGCTACAAAGCAAGAGCAACTAATACTAGATGTAAAACCCACATTAGCTTCTGTCCTTTTTCAAGGAGTGTGACGCCAAGTTAGCAGGCTGATAGCTGCACGGTTAGCAGGTCGATGCTAACAGCTAGCCTCCGATTCCCCCCTCCCCGATCTCTCGCTAACATGCACCGATGGCCATCTTTCTAACATGGCTAACGTGTCCGGGGAGTGCTTTAGCCAGCCGCACGCTAGCTCGAAAGCTAACAGAGCTGCACCCGTCACACTGCCGAGGAGCTGTTGCCGGAGCCACGTTAGCTTGTCACCGAGCCCCTGCTTCAGCTCCTAGACCTGCGCCGAATACGCCAAGAAACCGAGGAGAAGAAGAAGAAGAAATGCCCCGAGAAGGAGGGCGGGTTACGCTTCTTCGGTGGTGTAATGGCGGCGACAGACCAAAAGTTACCATTAGCTGTCTCCCCCCGTCGAAATCCTCCATACATAAATATAAATCAACGTCTACTGCCCGGCCGAGAAAGTAACAGTCGTGTAAGTTAAATAAAAACTGTTGAACTAAACTCACCGCTTTCAGACATTACTGCTCCATGATAAAGGACAACTTCAGTTTTTTCTGCATGTTGGAAGCCTCGCTCTGATTGGCTGGAGCGGTCACTTGACCAGCCAATAGCGTGCGGGTTTACATAACACTCGCAGTTTGTAAGAGGAAAGCGCGGCAGCAGCAGAGAGCAGGCAGACCCAGGCTGCCGGGGGCTGCATGTTATACACCAGGGAAGATGGTCCAACACTGTGGTGGCAGAGATGTGAGCAAAAACCAATTAGTAAGCTAAGAGAGTTGCAAAGAAAGCATGTGCATGTTTTGTTACTCGGAGGAACTGCACAACACTGAAACCCGGGTCAAAGGTCAGTGATGCAGCTATGAAAGCTTACAGCAGGGGGTGTCAAACATAAGACCTGTGGGCCAAAATCAGGCCACAAGAGGCTCCAATCCACCAAGCAATTTGTGAAAATTTCAAGGAAAGCATTGATTTTTTTATACATATTTCCTTGTAGCAGCGGACACACTGCTACACTGCAACCCAGTCACTGAGACACGCTGTTATTGGTGATGCTGTTATGAAAGATCGTAGAATTTTAGACCTTATAGAATAGAATAGAATAAAATAGAATAGAATAGAATAGACATACTTCAAAATACAAAATCCTCACTGTGAGGCTACACCACCTCTAATTACAGTTTGTGGATCACCCTTCTATGTGATAATCAAAGGTGGAGAAAACATGTTCAGGCTCACGTGCAGATATCTTACTGTTGATGAATGATGGAATAATCAATAGAGCACTGAACAAATGGGGATTTTGAGAAAACTTGCCACAAAGGTAAAAGTGTACTGACAAGAACATGACGTGGTGGTTTTTATCTTTAGGTTAATGATAACAGAGTTTTACAGAGAAAAGCACAAGTAACGTGATACAAATTGTATTAATTTGTATTCTTATTCTTACTGCACAATACATTCATACATTACACATGTTATCATCACTCTTACATTTGTGCCATTCTTGAGACACATTACATAGATGAGTGCAGGTAAAATGTATATTTACAACATCCTATGGATTTCTGGGAAGTTGGGTGGTGAAGGTTTGACAGCTCTCCTCTGATGGAGCCTGTCACGTTCCTGGTATGGTGGTTGGGTTAGAGCCAGGTTGTGTCTGGTTAGGGCCAGATTCGGGCCCGTCTGGTGTCTGGATGGGGTTCTGGCTGGTAGGGCCTGAGTTCTGGGCTAAGAGTTTGAGGTAGAATTAGCAGCAATGAGCCTCAAGGCTCAGATCAACTCCAATACCTGCAGCCCTGAAAAGGTTAAGAGGTACACCGACCTGCATGCCACTGGAACTCATACTTCAGATTTCTTTTTCGTCCAAGTTAACCTCTCTTAAGTCTTTAGTCCACAGTCTCTCATAGGTGTCCAAATCAATTTTCAGAGTAAATATTAGTCTATTAGCTGTCATACATTGTGTCAGGTTTTTGATCCAAGCGCCAATTTTAGGGCATCCACCTCTTTATATGCAGCAGGGAGGAGTAATCTGATTGAATGGGTCCAAGTGCCTCTCATCTAATACCACTTGACTTTCCTATGCAGCAGGAGGAAAATAAAAAACAGCGGAGAAAGAGCAGAAACCTCAGACAGAGCATGACAGCAGAACCGCACATTGCAGTTTGTATCGATCAGAATCTGCAGGGCTATAATTGGTACAATTCTTTTAAGCACTCAAATTGTTTTTCTCAGGCACGCAAACTGCCTTCAACGTGCCACCTCAGGGTTCGTCAGTGCGGCTCTTAAAAGACTAAAAGCAGAATTTGTCTGTTAAGCATCAGCAGCAGCTGTCTCTTATGGCTTAACTTCCACTGAAAAGCCCTCAGAGGTTTTATTGAATCTACACTATATGGCTGAACGCTTATCAAATTTACCCTCCTCGGAGTGAGTACAGCCAGCTTCATCGTGTATTTCGATTCTGCCACATCATGTATTATATCGAGAGGTCAGAGGAAGCATAGACTGGCCCACTCCACTCATTTCCCAGAATTACACAGTGCACCCTGCACGCCCCATCGGCTGATAGGGAAGATGAGCAGCTCCTCCAGACTGCTTAACCTGACTCCAAATGGTATTAAAGAGCCGGCTGGGCATCCAGCCAGAGGGGCCGGGGCCACTCGGGCTCCACACAAACTGCGCAACACAGCACGGAATAACATCAGACAACCTTGACATATCATAGCATGATGATTGTGGCTGAGCAGACATGCCTTTCACTGAAGGTTACGGTTCAGTCCTTTGGAGGAGGAGGAGGAGGAGGAGGAGGATGACTCGTCACGCGGGCATCGATTGTTTACATGCGTGTTCTTGTGGGGCTTTTTCTCCCGAGTACCAGTTTGTGCTCAAGTGTTAATAGCAATCATGTTGTTAACGGGCCATTTAGTGGCGGCGTTTGATCATCACATTCCCAGCAGATTGAGTTCAGTCGCTCTGCACAAGAAAAAGTGGCACAGGTCACTCGTCCAATCTGCAAAGTCACGCAGCATCGATTGTTTACTTGCATCTTCTCGTGTTATTTTCTCCACATCTCTCCTCTTCAAACCTTCCAGGAGCAGCGCTGTGTGCTCAAGGATTAATAACTCTGACGGTCCAGATGGAGCCTGCTGTGGAAGCTTTGTTGAGATTCTATCACTGATGGGCTGAGCTTAGAAAAATTGCATCAGAAAAATGTACATCCATCCACGGTTGTTAACTGTTTTAAGAATGATCCTTCATCTTCTGTGAAAAGTTAGCAGATTTGTGATAAACGTAAAGGTGATAATGATAACAGGACTTTACTGCCTTTGGTTCAGTAACTGGGTCTCAAAGCGCTGATTCCCACCTGTGGCCAACAGCTGAACAAGTCAGGTAACCCAAATGCTTGAACTCACAGTGTGGGAAGAAGCAGTTTGAAAATCAGAACCCAGAATTGAACTGGGAGTATTCTGACTCTGACGGGAGAATACAAACCGCCAAACTGCAACAACCAATCAAACCCTATGTGCAACACAAATACATATTCATATGACTGTACGAAAATATATAAATGAATAAATGAATTAAAGAGAAATCATTTTGTTTACTGATCGCCCTGTTTTCTTTAAAGTCAATATCATTTGTGACGATCTCCAAGCCAGTATAGCCAAACTGCATTTTTTTGATAATTCAAACAGAAGACTTTAACAATGCTGCTGTAGCATTCTATTTTTTATGGGTTTCTGAAGTATTTTTAATTGAAAGAAATTAAAATAAACCAGTGTATGAAGTTCCTTACTTATGGATCTGATTAGATTAAATCATTTTGAATTCTTTTTTGAACACCTTCCTGCCTTTGAGCCTATTTTTCACCCTTTCCGCTCCGTGCAGCCGATGCTGAGCTCGTCATATTCCAGCTTTGTCCAGTTTAGAGTCACGGTGCCGGCATCGTGGGCAGAGTTCACCTTCAACAGGTCACACGCTCACACTCACACCGACTCTTCGGATTCCCACATTACCCTGAAATGCAGGATTTTTGACTGTGAGAGGAAAACAGAGTCCACAGAAAACATAATTATGCAATGAAAGAACATGCAAACTCTACTCTGAAAGGCTCACAGGGACACTACCCCACTGTTTAGCCCTCAGGCAATAATACAAGGTGAGAGCTATCACTCTTCCATCCATCTTGTTTAAAACTGCCTCTGAATATGCTGCTATATGGATGATGGAGGACAAAAACTGCCTCCAGAATTACAAAAATCTATTCAGTATACGTGTCGGCATCGTGTAAAATCCTTCACACGTTCTAATTTCACATCAATGTCAAAGTGAGGCCTGAGTTTATGAAGCGAGATCACGGACTGGGCCGTGCCATACAAGGACGAAGCATTAATTTATCGGCGGTGGGCCTGAGGGCCGGGAGGTAAAGATAACCAGGAAAATTTAGTCAGGCACCTGGCAGCAAGGGTTCTGCCGGAGTCCATCAATATTTTCAACTGGACGTGGAGAGAGACAAGAGAAGAAAGTTCATGGACACCCCGAGACTTCATTAAATCCTGCTCTTCTTTCGCAGCAGGCTCCTGCTGCAAAATGAAACGTCTCAGACAGCAGTGTGGGGAAGAGCGAAGCAGATGTGTCTGAGACGCACGTCGAAGGCTCTTTAAGTGACGAACCCGGAGAGCAGAACTCTCAGTGACGGTTCGTCGCCAGCTGAGCGAGACCCGGCTCCAGAAAACAACGCCGACAGGACCGAATGTGTGCTCGCAGCCGGCGAGCCGTCGCTCGCAACGCGGCGCCACAAGATTTCATCAGTCAAGGTCGAAAACTTTGTCTGTGACATTTGCAGCAGCGTGGTTTCCATGACAACCGTTCTGATTCCATCATTATTCAAGTGGTCTTTCAAGAGTTCGCCGACTCCGCCGCCAAGCACAGCCGCGGCTTATTTTCATTAATCCTGTCATTAAACGCTTTCCCCACATGACGAGGAAAAACGCTTCCTGTGACTCATACCCACGAAGCAACAGTCTAATATTCTGCACATTAAAAAAAAAAAAAAAAACTCACAGCTGAACACACTGATGTGGTGCTGTCTTTTCTGTTGTGCTCAATATCAATACATCTCTTCATAAAAAGCAGTTCTTTCTTCTTGCATGTCTTTCATCTGGTGAGAGTGACTCATTCTATTCTGTGAACGCAGCGACAATCTCCATAAGATGAACACATAGCTTTTTCTTTTTATTTCAATCAACAGAAAAACGTCTCTGTGAAAACTCTTAATTCCACATCAATATTTTTTTGCCTTGACTGTTCGTTCTGCTGGGAAACGTGCGCACGAAAAACTTAGAAACATGTAAACAAATACAAGGATTTGATTTCTGCAAACAGTGTGATTGAGTGTGAAAGCTCATTTTCAATTGTTCGCTTTGCAAAGATGTTTTTTTTTTTGTTTGTTTCAAAGTCACTTTCTTGTTTCTGTTGATCAGCTTTCCTCAATCTTCATGAATTATTCTGCTCACAAAACAAAAAGCTATTTTTCACTCTGGGATTAAATTCCGTTTCTTTCCTATTGTGGAAATTATGGAAAGCCAAGAATTTCTATGTTCCGCAAACAGAACAATCTACAAGTCTTGAATTGTAAATCAAGACTCGTAGATGCATCTTGTCAGCTTTTGGAGGGCATTTGACAAACCTGCCCGGGTGGAAGGTGCAAGAGGACCTGCTGTGGCCGAACAGACACTGGCTAAGAACAACGGTTCCGTTTCCTCAGTTAAGATATTCCTAATCAGAGTTGCGTATACTGCAGGTCAACTTTAGATCCTCTGTCAGAAAATAAAACAAACATTTCAAACTGAAATCTCACTTTCATCACATTTTACAAGTTTCCCCCCTATTGTTTGTTTAATTGGAAAAGCCTGGATGTTTCTTTAAATGTACAGGCTCAAAAAAAACCACTGCTGAGCCCGAGTCAAAGCCTGGATGAATGAATAATGCAAAACATAGTGTTTTAATTTGAAGCAGCAACAGGAGGGACAACTTTGATCATGTGCTTGATGCTTTGTCTTTCATGCTCTGTGTGAGAAGCTTCAGGTAACATTTGTATTTTCTGTCGAATCGACGGGACGAACATGACAAACAAGCTGCGACTCCAAAACTTCAATCTGTTCAGTAACTGGACACACGGAACAGTTTCATCACTTTATTAATGAGTTTAATTATTTATACCAACAAACAAAAACGGGTCTTTCTCCCTCCATCTCTCTCTTCATCTCCTTTATCCAGCTCTTCTGTTTTTACACGTTTTCCCCCTCAGAGAGAGGGGGGGGTGACGGCACGGCGCCCGCAAGAGGTCATGGTCAGATCGTTAAAATAAGAAATACAAAAAACACTTTGCGTTGCTTCACAGTACGTTTCTCCCTCCTGAGCCCGACACTCTGCGGCCTGTAATGACGGAAGAGCTGATGTGACGCTTTCCATCAAGTCTTTAAGTGCTCGTTACTCCACTTTGCGGGCCGATCTGCGGCAGCGAGCAGCTGCGGCTGGACGAATCGGCGCTGTTCCGAGGGCCGGCGGACGTGTCCAGCTGTTACAAACTCAACCCGCTTCACTTAAACCCTCAGAGAACACGAAATAAAGACATTATTGCAGGTACATAAAGGTTGCACGTATAGTGTTAATGACAAGTAAGAGTTTCCGGCGTGAAACGGCCACATTTGTAACAACTGAGCCCACTGGAGAGCGGGCGTCTCATTTCCTTTGCTAATCCAGATCTTTGCCTCAGAAGTCGGCAGCAGCCTATTAACTCTACTACAAGGGGTTCGGAGGGAAGTAAAGGTACTGTAAAGTAACGCCAACAGCTTCTTAAAAGCAAAAAACATTAAAATGATCTCACCGTGACCTTTCTGGAGCGCCGTGAGATAAAAGAGCAGAGTCACAGCAAATTAGAAACAAAAAGTGATCAGAAGATGATAAAAGTACATTAAAGGAGAATCGTGTTCACGTTCTGTCGGCACATACACAGACACACATACATTCCCTGCAGCTGTGCTCAAGAGACTCGGCATCTGTGAAGCCTTAGAAACCCGCCGGCCGGGTGAGACCCGCTGCTCTCGCACGACACACGGACAGCAAATCCAGAACAGGATAAAGGAGATGAACTGTGTTGACAGACGGATGCATTTCCCCCTTCCCTCCAGACACACACACACACACACACACACACGCGCACACCACACATACACACAAACAAAGGTGATCCGTGCTCCGCCCCGAACGCCGCGACCCCACAGATCCAGAGGTTTGTAACATTCCCTTCACATTGAAGTTAAATGGAGAACTGTTCCACCTGTTGGCTAACACGTGCACCTGCAAACATATAAGACCACTGATGGAAAAAAAAAAAAAAAAAAAAAAAAAAAGTAAACCCCCCAAAACACGCCAACACCTGGATCTGAATACAGTATCTTGGATGTGAAAGTGTTTAGCATGTGACATGGCTGGACTAGAAAATGTGAAGAAAAAAAAAAATCCCTTAATTTTACTATCGTGATGAAAAAAAGAAAAAAAAAATCCAAAACGATCCCCCACCCCTCTAAAAAGCACAATACAATAAATAAAACAGTTGACAACAATCAAATCATCATGGGGGACGAGGGAAAAGCCGTGAAGAGAGAAATGACGGGAGAGAGAATTAAAAATGAAACATTTTGTTCTGTTTTCCCCCCTTGAACCAGGGACTGAAATGAAATCATATTTACAGACTGCGACTGAGGATAAACAGCCCGGCCGCTGCTGCGCCGGTCTACTAGAGAAAAAAAAAAAAAAAAAAAAAAAATTACAAGAACAACAATATAATAACAATAATAACAAAATAAAATAAAAGGTACATGATATTTACAGTTTAGCAGTGGAAAAAAAAAAAGGGGTGGGGGGGAAGAGAGGGAAGCAGAAGGCAGAGGGATGAAGATGAGGAGGGACGGGAGGGGAGGCTCCAAAAGCTGTGGGGTTTCGGGGGGGTGGGTGGGATGGGGGGGTCTGCATGTCATTCGCGGTCCGATTATTGACGGGTAACGCACCGTGCTCGACTCGCACTGGACCATGCACGTCTGGGTACCGGAGGGGCGTTGAAGCAGTCCATGCTGACGGGGTTAGCTGAGCGCGGAGGCTCCAGGACGTGAGGAACACGAGAGGAAGTCGAGTGAAAACAGTCCCGCCGCTCCTCTGTCCCCCCACCCGGCAGCCATTTTTTTTTCCTCCCCCCCAACATGATCGAGCCGATGTGAAAGGTTAACGCTGTAAAGTGACATAATCGATGAAAGCGACTTCACGCCGAGGCTGGGTGCGACCGGAGCCCCGCACCAACACCTCAAGCCGCCGCCCCCCGCCTCCTGCTCCCCTCCGCTTCCCTTCCGCCGTGTGCAATACTAACATGAGAACGCCTGGTGAAGCTTATGATGACGAAACGGAAGAAGCACGCTCCGCTGGGACAGAGCTCCCCCTCGTTCACATAAAAAAAAAAAAAAAAAAAAAAAAAAAAAAAAAAAAAAAGGCAGTCGAGGGACCAACACAGGACGAGGCTGTGTGATAAAATTTAAAAGCTTTTATCTAAAATGACGTGGACAAAAAACAAAACAAAAAAAAAAAACAACAAAACTGAGCCTCTGATGGTATCAAAGTGGGATGTTAAAAAAAAAAAACCAAAAATCCACCTCTGTTCACCGCTGGATCTGGTAAACCGACAACTTGAGTAGAGTTCATGGTGGGCTGTACAATCCAACACTATGTACAGTACAAGTGCACCCCTATTTCTTTTTTTTTTTTTTTCCCCTCTCTCTTTTTTTGGACTCTACTGAGGTTGATTGTCATTTTCAATCTGGCCTTTTTTTTTTTACACAGAGTGTCCTTCGTCTCCACTCCACAGCCAATCGGGAGCCCGATCGACGGCGCCGCGGGCCACGCGTTAAAAACAGCTGATGCAAAATAAAAACAAACTTAAAAAGGATAAAAGTCTTATATTCTTATACAACAGAAAAAAAAAAAAAAATCCACATTACATGTATCACGTTCCTCTTCTCTTTATAATCTGTTCCAGACGATCTGGGACCGCCGCGGACTGAAAACTGCTGCTTATAATCAACCCAAACACAGCAACCTAAATGTCCTTAAAGCAACCGGCGGCCTCCGGAGTCGGGCAGCGGCGGGGTTGCTTCTCCTTTTTAGAAAAAGTGGATTACATTCAGGGGAAACTGCGATGCTGTGTCTTCGTGCCTGTGTGTGTATGTGTGTGTGTGTGGGGGGGGGGTGTCAGGTAATTTTCTCTTTCTATTTTAAGGGTTTGGAGCCGGGAGGATGGTTGAGAGGGAAGAGGAGCAGAGAGGAGAGAAATGGAAAAACCGGGAGAACGAAACTGAAACGGTGACGGAGGGATGGACGCTCAGGTGCTGTTGCTGATGGATCCAGGTGCTGAGTTGGGCTGGGCGGTACTGTCTGACACGCCGCCCTCTGCAGGGGGAGAGAGGAAGCACAGCGGTTAGCCACCACCTTCACCTCAGACGTGTTTCAACGAGCACCTCTGGCTCCGGTCATCACCATATATCCAAGGCTGAATTTGACGGAGGCCAATATCAAGGCAGGGCTGACGCAATGAGATTATGAGTGAGGAGTCACTGCTGCATCAGAGCAGGGATCACACACCTTTTTCAAACTGAGAGCTACTTCAGAGCGACTGAGTAATTTCAAGAGCTACTTGTTGCAAATATATTGAATTCAACCTTCACACTAATCCATATTAATATATGTGAAGCACTCGAGCTCCCTTCATTTCAAATGGTTTCATCTTCTAAAAGTCCGTAAACACATCTCCGACCGGTTCGTAAATATCTTTAGCGCATATAGCTTTGAATTAATGAGCACATTTCTACAATTCTATTCAAAATCACACATTTTTAGGGAGTCAGTAACTCACATTTTCAAATTATTTTCTGCTGACTGTGGCACATTAGCCGAGGACCCCTTCACAAGGTCCCAGCAGTATTACAATGATAAATAAGAAGAGGATCGCTGATGGCGCCGTACGTACCATGTGAGGCAGGCGATGTCTGTGCACGGGCATGAGGAGGAATGAGCGTGGAGTTCAACTGGGGCTGGATGGACAGCTCTGAGAGCACAACAGGCAGACAGAAGGCTCAGTTCATCATCTGACACCAGCAGCGGGTTTTTACATCTTAAACTGGGCAGTGTCGAGGATTAAACACACTGGAAGATGGGCTTCTTTCAGAAAACCTCTGAATTCATGGAAGGTAAACCGGCACCGGAAAAACGACAAACGCATGTGATTAAAGAGAATGACGGTGGAGGAGGAGGAACTGACCGACGGGACTGAAATTGAAGAGGAGCGGCAGTTCTCGCCCGCTGGGCAGACGGGTGTTGGGCTGGCGGAGCTCGTCGAAGAAGGCGTGCGCGCACGCCTCCAGCGGCGACAGCCTGGTGACCGGAGTGTATTCCAGCAGTCGAGAGCAGAGGGCGATGGCCTCCGGTGGGGTGCGGGGCTTAAACACCTGGCAGGAATGAAAACGCATGAAACTACTTCAATCCTGTCAGGAAGAAGAAGAAAAATCTGAATTTCATATTTCAACCTGTCAGATTCTGATTAAAGCAGGCTCCTGGTGCCCAGAACCGAATCCTCACACTTGCTGTGTGGCATAATCATCGTCTGGTAACAGGAGCGTACCTTTGTCCAAGGGTGTGCTTTGATCTGTGGAAATTTGAACTCTGTGTAGTTCGGGTTCATCTCCCGGATCTGCTCCCTCGTTGGTGTCCCCAAAACCTGCCGGAGCAGAAGACGGGGTTGGAATTTCTCCACGTGCGACACTGCTGTGCCCGTTCACAACGCATCGGAACCCGCAGAGGTCTTTCACGGCGTCTCTTCTGTACCTTGATGATCTCTACTAGCTGGTCGACGCCGCTGTCCCCGGGGAAGATGGGCTGGCCCAGCAGCAGCTCGGCCAGGACGCACCCGGCTGACCAGATGTCGATGTTGGACGTGTAGTCGGTGGCGCCAAATATGAGCTCCGGGGCACGGTAGTACCGCGAGCAGATATAGGACACGTTGGGCTCCCCCCGAACTAGCTGCTTCGCACTGGAGCATCCCAAACAAAACAAACAAAAAAAGCAATTGTCAAATTGATTAGATGAATGAAAAAAACAAAAAAACTGAAAAATCAAGACATGATCGACATGAGGTGAAAAAGACAGACGAGTCCGCCGGCAGCGTCCGTCACTGACCTGCCAAAGTCGCAGAGTTTGAGGATGGCCGACTCTGGGTCCACCAGGAGGTTCTGAGGCTTGATGTCTCTGTGACACACGCCCTGGGAATGGATATAAGCCAGACTGCGGAACAGCTGGTACATGTACACCTGGGGGAGGCGGGAGTGGACAGAAAGGCACAAGCGTGACACACTCAAAACGCAGAAATCCCACGAAAAGCCTTTAAGGAAAGAGGTCAGGCCTCTCCGTGCGGCTGCAGAGCCCTGTCAGGGTTTCTGCAATGTCTGCAGATGTAAAATTAAACATGTTCCAGGGTCCTTTTAATATCACAATTTAATTCCGGTTTTTTACGACGCACCAGTAATAGAAATCCAGTTGGGACAAAATGGCTAAGATAATCACATTCATTTCCATACGTCACAGCAGGACAGTTCAATAAATTAAATGGAAGCCGGGGCGCATAAAGGGACGGAAAATAGGTGGATGGATTAATCAATAAAAAAATGATTAATTCTCTTAACTTTATTAAGCTGAGACACTGTTTGCTGCAGCTCAGACGATGCTGACAAGCAGAAAAGATTAGTGGTCTCCAGGGTGAAAGATAAATTTCCCCTATGAGTCCACTTTAATCTACAGATATGGAATATCATCGTGAAACATGCGGGGGGGGGGGGGGGGGGGGGGAAGGATCTTAGCTTGAGGGAAACCGAAGTCGGCATTTCAGGATTTTTTTTAAAAACCTGCAAATAAATTTTCAAACCGCTCCGGATCGATTTCAAAACAAACACACACTCGAGTCACTTGGCCCGCAGCGACACCACGGAGAAAAAAAATTGGAGCTTTCGCAAGAAAATCATTCCACAAAAATAAAAATACTGCTAAGCTAAAACGCTTCACTTTGGATTCTTACAGAGACGAGCAGCATTTTAATGAGTCACAAACAACAATTAAAAAAAAAAAAGCACAGAAATAATGTCGACCAAATGTTAACTGAGCAATTTCAATGATTTTATCAGAATTATTTAAAGGACAATGTAATGTGATAAAGGGAGGGTGTGTGTGTGTGTGTGCATCTGTGTGTCGGTATGGATTTGCATCATGTGGCAGTCGCAGCTCTGTGCACCCTATTTCTGCTTTTGGGAGCAGTGTATAGGTGTGTGTTGAAAGCAGCAGCTGCGCGGTGTCTGACGCAGCCCGCAGTGGCGTGCCTCCACACCGAAATAACACAAGGGTGGAGGAAAAATTCTCCCCGGAGACGTGTTGCCACCCGCATCCAACTCTTATTTGACATTTGTCTACGCATCCTAGGTCAGTGATGCCGTCGCGAGATTTAAAAATTGCCCCGCACGCGGCTAAGTGTGCGTTTATCTCAATGTGCCTGTGGAAAACAGACTGTAAGCATCTTAATATGACAAACGATCGCCGCCGTCATCATCGCCATTATCATCATTATTACCCGCATGATGCAGTGACAGCAGGCCGGCCAGATTACAAAATGATTACAGACAAGATGACAAGAGGGATGAGAGATACTGGTTAAAAAGAGGGCAGCGAGAGAGAGAGAGACAGACAGAGAGAGAGAGAGAGAGGTGGGGGATAAGAGAGGAGAGGTTTGAAGAAGACAGCAGGGAAACATGGTAAAAACATGAGACCCAAGGGACACGGGGAGGGATGACACCCCAGGCACACTGTGATGGAAGCGTGTCGCTGGAGGAAGGCGGGATGTCAGCGGCGAGAGGAAGAAAGCAGCAGAGAGAGAGAGACAGAGAGAGAGAGAGAGAGAGATCGGCATGCGTCTCCGGGCCACAGGGGAGCGGCAGGCTGAGGTAGGGAAATGGGCCATGAGACAGCTATAATGTCCTCTCCGCCGCTTCACACACAGTAAACACACAAACACACTCTAAAAATGAGCACCCTTTTTAGACAGGGAACCAAGGGTATTGCAAACAGATTAATATCCCCCGGGACCATCTTCCCCCTTTCTGCTTTCATAATCCTGAAACAGCGAGCTGTCTGCTGGAAAAACAAACAGGAAAATAGTCGGGCTGTTTGTGGCATCCAAAGGCAATTACTGAGCAAAACCTGGCTTCCTGCTTCAACCGGCTCCGTTGCAGAATTTGCACTACTGATGAAACTCGATTCAAAAGCCGGGGATAAAATATTAACATCCACCTCCTGTTATTACTGTACCGAAGGAGGTCAGGACGGAGTTATAACAGCCGCGCATAAAAAGCAGTTTAAAAGCGTCGAGTACAAATCAGACGAGTGCAAATAAGACGCAGTGTGTGTCAGTGTTGCGGGCTGACTTCTTATGCTCGAGAATTTAAAGTATTACCAGAAGCACACTTCAAACTCAAAAGCGCAGATTTCCTAACAACCTGCTCCTTGACTTGTAGAGCGGGCTACTTCGCAGAGTTTCAACAGTGCGAGTCTTCCGTGCGCTTCTTCTATAATAAGAATAGCAGAATGTGACGCAGCTGAGGAGTCAAAACCCCTCAAAGACCACCATGAATATTCACTACGATGATTTCTCTCCTCGTGGTGGCCACAACTTGAGATAAGATCCGCAGCAGATTGGCAGGCGAGACGGCGTGCCGGCATCTGAGGACATCAGCCGTCTCGCTCGTGTGTGAATTGGCCTTTCATTAAAACCCGAGGCCCGGTGGAAGCAGTGAGGGGGAAAAGCCCACCAACAGCCGCCTGTCGCCTCTACTCACCTTGACGTAGATGATGGGGATGGTGGTCTTGGCCTTGTTGAAGTGCCGAGCCACCCTGTACACTGTCTCCGGGACAAAATCCAACACCAGATTCAAATACACTTCGTCTTTCTGGTGAAGGAGAAACACAGTGACAGAGGTGTGAGCAGTTACAGGTGAAGATGTGGATCCACAGGAACTTTTTAACTCAGGAGAACTTTGACCACTGAGGACTCAATTAGCTTCCAGAGGGCAAAAGACAACAAAGACGGAACTTGTAAATACTCCAAAATAATTGTATGGGTCTGAATTTTTGAAAAGTGTAGAGTGAGTGATATCTTCTGCATTTTTTCCCCCCAACATCATCTTAATTTCAACACCTCTCAATGATTTCAAATTGTGTTTTTGTTAGTTTTCTACTTAGAAGTTCATGTTAGAAAAACTTAAGACCACCGCTATCACTAGTATGTGAGCACGAACACCTATGGCTGGGATTATTTTGTCTGGCAGTTATGGTTACCGGAGGAATGCAAACCAGATTATGTCAGCAAAAAGTAATACGAGGTTCAGGAGCATAAACACTGTTTGAGCAGAAGAGGCAAATTCAGACTTACGATTGCCAAATGTAATAAGCTGTTGTAACGCTTCCTTTGAAAGAGGATTCCACTTCTTACTTTGAGGGAGACTTTAAAATCATTCATCACATTGTGAGTGTTTTCCTAGAAACTCAGTGCTTTGCCCCTGCTGCCCCAGATTTAGGTCAACAATCAGGTGACTTGATCCGAACTTGCAGATAAAGACATTTTCCTGGAGCTCAGGAATCGAGGCACAAAAAAAATCTATTTGTTTGTGAAACTATTTTCACTCCGACCATGAAATCACCTGACTCCAGCTCCTCTGAGTCTGTTCAATAAGGTAGTAATGGAGGCTTTTCTATTGTCATACAGCGACATCTACTGGAACGTTTTTACCAGGAAATATGTTCCATGCATGTGCGCACATGCGCTGGATAATGCCGACACTTTCGACATCCTTTGAACACTCACAGGTCTTTCCAACACATCATATATACTTTACTGTTGTCTCGAATTAAACATTTTATTAAATACTGTGCTGAGAGCAGCCAGAACGAATCTACTTCCAAACATTTTTGTGTCAATATATGCTCAGAAATTCAGTCTCGTTCTTTCAATTTCATGATCTCACAATGTTTTTCGTCAAACGTTTGTGCACGTATATGTATGTTGTTATGATAATATTGAGCAAAAATCATTGATTACACTTAAGTAAAGCTACAATTTTATGGGAAACTGTGTTCTGAGAGGCAAACGCAGCAGGATTTTGCCTTTTGTTTATTTAAAAAGCTTTTGTTTAATTCTATGTACTTTGTGTGGCCCACTTCGAGTACTTTTATTATTTTAGACTTTAAACGAAACATGGCCAGGTGTGACTGATATGACATTTAAGATGAAGAAACAACAATCAAATAAGCAGATTTTACAAAGTTTTGAATGCCCATAATAACTCAAAAATATGTATTTATTATAGTATTCAGTGGAAAACACACCTTCTCTCCACTGGAGTAGAAGAAGTAACGTAGCCTCACAATGTTGCAGTGGTCCAATTTCCTCATAATTTGCAGCTCCCTATTCTGTAACAATGAGAGGAAACAAAGAAAAATGAGTCTAACGCAGCAGTAAAACAGCAGCACTTCACGTCAACGTAGCGATCTGGCAGGAGACGTGCGCTTACCTTAAACCTCTTGTCTTGGAGGACTTTCTTAATTGCCACCATCTCCTGGCTGTCGATGAGGCGAGCCTGGTAGACCACCCCAAAGGAGCCATTTCCTATAACCTTTATGTCTGTGTAGGACACTTCCTGAGGGCGATCGGGACCCTGGCCGGGCGTGGCGACCACCGTCGTCACTTTACCGCTGTCTCCTGTGGACGACACAATGCAAAACTCACCTTCCGGAATGTAAACAAATGCACATGCGTCGAGCACGGGGAAACAGATTACACATGGCACATTTTCTGGTTCAGGTATAAACCAGCAACCCAGAGAGAAAGAGAGCAGCTGAACATTAACAAACACGGTGCTCCCGGTGTAAACGACTGTGACCTATGTGCAGCCTCCCCAGACGCACTCCACAGGATGATAATGAGCTCCTGATAATTCCGACAACGCTTTCGCCCTGCTCCCCCGGGGTAGACGAGCACGAAGCTCTTCTATAGCACAGACGAGCATAAACAACACAGGTTCATTCATTGGAGATAAAAGGTCACGATTACCAGAAACCAGAAACATTAGAATTACAATTCAGTAAGAGTGATCAGCTCATACTTTACTGAGTAAAAGTCCGTTTGGGAGTCTGAAAACCCTCTTCATGAGGAGACAAAGGAGCAGCTTTGTGAGTGTAAACAGTCAAGTCAATTCAAAGAATGGTTAAAAAACTGTGTGAATACTAATCCTGTGCAGTGTTTGGACCTCTGGTTGTTAGTGAGAAACTAATTGTAGACAGTTTATACCGTCCCGACACACAGACATCTTAGAGTCACTGATGAAGCTCACATGTATGTTTTCGGACTGTGGGAAGAACCAGAGGAAAGCTACGCAGACACAGGGAGAACATACAAACTCAAGACAGAAGGCGCCGATTCAAGAAGGGAGCAGGCCGACCAAACCGTCTGGCCAAGTTCTAAAGAACAAACTGTGTTGTGTTCGGGAACACCATGTTGATCTCAAATGAGGAAGCGTCTGAGAAGTTCAGCGAGATTTAACTGTGAGGTGCACGTGTGTCCACTTCCCAATGGTGATGTTTAGAAGTGTTAACAGGTGTTTCATCCCATGTGTTTTTAATAACTTTGCCTGAGAGAATAAAACTGATATCTTAATGAAAACAAGATATATGTGGAAAAACAAACGCTGGGGCCATCTTATAATCATGGTTTCCCTTCTTTCAGAGGACATTTGAATCAGCTTTACCAGAAAAAAAACAGGGAGAGAAAAAATAAGCCTGTCTGACGCAGAGTGGAAACATTAGCTTATTAAAGCCATGAAACACGCTGCTTTTTGTTTGGATTTAAAATAATATTCAGCAGAATCGAATTGAACTCGTGACTTGACCCTCCACAATAGCCTTGCTTTTCCATTTGGTGCCTCAGAAAAATTAATTACGCGCCCCTGCTCCGAACAAAGGAAACTAAACCCAGAAAACATTCAGATTTTACCATTCTGAAGGCAGGATCCATTATTACTGCACTGGGTGCTCTTCCTCGCAGCAAGCAGTCACACAAATGATTTGTACTTTACACTCTTAATGCTGTTTGTTTCCTTTTTCAGCTACATATTTTATAATTGACTTAAAATTTTAGTTTGTTTTCTTCTTCATTATCAGTCAAATTACATGAGCAACGGGAGCTATTTGGCAGCACTAACAGGATTCTGTTGTCATCCTGTGCCATCTAGTGGTCACAGATGGTATGCAACATATATATTGGTATGCGAGTACACCGGGAGCACATGACTAAAGCATTTGAGCTTTTATTTCAATGTCAATTTGCACAAAGGTGTGAATGGTTGTCCGTTTCTCTATTTTCTCTGTAATAGGCCAGTATCTGTCAACAATTCACTCTATCTTATCTCATATACAGCTGTGGTCAGAAAGAGGAAAATGACTGAGCAGGTTTGGAAATCGATTTAAATGAAGGAACTCCCGAAAAATGTGAGATTCAGAAACAGGCTTGTACAGTGAAGGAAAAGCAAAGTAATTAAAAGAAGAGGGGGAACACATTGTCAGGACAGATCGTCACACAGAGAGCTGCAGAATCGGCTGAAAATCTGTCCGCTCACAGCTTCAGGTTGGTGTGAAGGTTGGCTTGGCGGTTTCAGAAAGGCAGAAATGGTCGCCGTCCAACACTGGAAAGGTGTCAGGGAAGAGGGAGTCTGATGCTATCCAACCACCTGACAGGCACTGCGGATGCTGCATGCTGGCCTCTTGAAAATCACCTGTGTTTATTCTGTGATCCCAAACTTCAAATGCGCTTTCATTCAGTGTTTTTTTCTGTGCTCGACGTCTGAGTCCACTGAAAACATTCAAAGACTGGCTTCACTTAAATGCAATGTGAATTAAAAAAAAAAAAAAAAAAACCCATTCATTTTGGAAAACTGGAATTGAGTAAGTTGACTCCAGCACTGTGATCTCGTTACATAAAAAGGATGAGGAGCAGTGCTTCACAGAGGATTTCACAGTGAGGAATAAAAGGTGTGTGTTTTCGACTAGTTGAACAGTGTCACTGTCAAGCGCATGCCCAACCTTGAAGGAATCAGAAGAAAAAAGTGAGACGGACGAGATCTAACAGTAGGTGACAGCTCTAGTTTGGGTCAAGTAGCTGCTCAGCGTTTTCCGCCCCTGACTGTGTTGGGTCAAGAATGATTTGACAAATGGGCACCAGAAGCACCGGCACTGGAAGAGGAAGAGGAGCGGGGAAGAGGCCCGTTGCCAAAAGGCTTGTCAGAGCTTGTGATGAAATTGTGCGGACAGTAGCACACCCAGAGGTGCTACCATTTCCACGGCTTGCTCACTTTGCCTGTCTCGACAGGGCCCCTCCAGAGCTCCAGCACGTCTCCCAATTTCAAAATGGAGTCAAGACGATGAAACATTTTGGTTTCCTGCAAATCACAAGACAAACTGCCTGAACTGTCATCTCCTACTTCTGCCTATATGGAGAGATGAGCTTCAAACGCGTCGACGGCTTGGTGACAGCGGTGTTTAGACAGCCAACGGTTTCTTGCTGGCGAGTGGCAAAATGACTTTTTCTATTTTTAAAAACGTCCAGGAAAACTTTCTCAAGGTTAGCGGTGAACAGCAGCCGGCAGCGCAGCCACATGATTGGCCTAGATCTGATCTCTCCCCTCAGGTCAGCAGGAAATATTAAGCTCGGGGATCAGACGCCGTGCGGCTCCTGCACGCTGCTCTGCGACGGCTCCACAGTACACTGTCCCTTTGTGTTTTATTTTAGAATCGCTTTCACACTCCTTTTAAACGAGTTAAATCAGAGGGGAGCGCATTAAATATGGAGCAGCTGTGGCATGATCGTGTCTTGAATAATGAATGCAAAGATGAGCGCTGTGCCCAGCTGTCAGTGAATCGGCTCTGCTTTCTAATATGTCAACGATGAGTAAGACAAAAAGGGATGAGCACGGTGACTTTGATCACACCCACACTTAATAAGCAATCACCTTGGAGCTTGTTTACTCGCGGAAAACAAAAGCGCATTCTCTCCGATAAAATCATTGGAGGTTGAGCAATAAATTAAGCCTAATATTTTATCATTAATGGCCTGTTAGTGTCTTTCCTCATTGGGAGTGATGATGAGTTACACTGTCGGATAAACTGCTGGAAAAGATATTGGTGCCTTTTAATTTCTCCCCCAGCGCAACAGAAGCTGCTTTAAGAGACCAGACTGTCAATAAGAGCTGAAAAAAAAAGACAGGCTTGCCACGAAAAAATGAGAAAATCACTGCGAATTTGACTATTCTGTCTTTTTTTTTTAAATTAATAACTCAAAATATATAAATTGTTTCAAGCATTTCAATCAAAAAGGGGTACATATCTAGTCTTCAAAAAAATATTTTCAAATAATTTGATTCTTCCCCCTTTGAGGCTTTAAATATTTCAGTTTCTGTGTAATAAATCTAAAAGAGGAAGTTGCACTGTATTAATTTGTGGGCAAAAAAAAGCATGCCTCTTCATTTAGTGGTCAGAAAATCGCCCGTCATAGTTATTGTCATTTACCTTTTCATTTTTGCCACACAGACTCAAGATGGCACTCTTGTGAAGCAATAAAGCAGGCTTTCCTCTTCCATCACCATTTCTGACTGGTTGACACGGAGTATCTGTCTCTGCTGAGGATTGACCCTCTCTGACTGCTCTGCTGCAGTTAAATTTATAATCAATAAACCACACTGGATGGAACAAACTGCAATTGGCTTTAATGTAAGGTAACATGAGGACGGGATGTGCTGAGTCGGAGCTGCAGAAACCCTGAACTGTTGGAAGAATTGTTTGTTGCATCTTCCGATGATACCAATAAGTACATATTAAGTATTTATCACCTCACTTGAACCCTTATTATTCTGCTAATGATTTAGAAGTGGAAACAAAGGCTTCAGGAAAATGTTAAATGAAGGCAGTCGCAAAGTGGAACTGGTGGTAACAAGTTCAAGAGAGCAGGAAAACCTCATTATGCTTTGAAAATAAATAGCTATTAATAGTCAGGCATGACTTTATATTTCGGGATAAGTAGGACGACTGTAAACTTAAATGTAAGTAACAGATACAAGTGAAACAACTGACTTTGAGACGACCTCCTGGGTGAGAATTTGATCAAATCATATGTAATAAAACAAGAGTTGAACAGTTATTAGTGATTTTCATAGTTATTGGACAGTTTACTTCACAAAACTGAGTTCATGCTCCATTTAAACCTCTGTGAGACATTTCTTGACGGAACTTCACATAAAGTATTAAATGAAAGGGTTAGTCATGATTTAAAAACCTACATTGCACTTATACTTGCTCTGCCATCTTTGATGACTACATTGGCGACCAACAGTCGATGAACCGTCAAAAGAGCTACACATTCCAACATTCGGTACTGCCTTTCTCAGTTAAGCTCCCTTCAGTCTCGACTCATCTTCTCCATTGACAGAGATACCAATTAGTCACTCTCATTGACATTTTTTTTGGTTTCTATGAGACAGTAAAAACCTGTATTCATCAGTGATGCCATTGTGACAGGGCGTCTAAATTACTAGGTCTTTTTAAACTATATTTCGCATTGTGAAACTGCATCTGAGACCCTTTCCTCCCACACCACTCTGAGGAAAGACGAGGATTATCTGTGTCATCCAACTTTGCAGAAGAGATTAACTGACATTGACACCCACTTCACACCATTACTGTCCAGCTGTGTGGATGTGAAAAAGACAAGTGAGGAATTGCGCTTCTCTTTATCACAATATCAGCATCTCCCGGTAGACACTGTCGATGTGTGTAGTTATATCCCTTTAAAAAAAAATGCAACTCTTTAAGTGACTATCCCAGAGAGTTTTTAAGTTTTGCTGTGGTCAAACGTTTACATGTTGGAATGTTGTCTGACAACAAAATAACGGCAGCATTAATTCCTATGGGACTGGCAGGAGTAGCAAAATCAGAGCAGGCGAAGGTGAAAGAAAGCAGGCCAGTATCCAGTGAATCAGAAGTTTATCATTTTGTAAAATCTCAGTGTTTTCCCCCCAAACATATTAAAACATGGACCTCCAGTTTTCAGACTGAAAGTCTCTATTGTGCTGATGCGGGAACACAATCGCACTCTGTTTATTTTTCTGAATCGAAACTTTTGTGGGGATTGTTGATTCACGTTATCATTAATATTAAGTTTAGGGTCACAGGACAAACAGAGGTAGTCATAGAATGGCATTTGGTGCACTACACCGTTCTGCCAGCTGATTGAAAAGCTGCTATCGTTTAGATTCATTCAATCATTTTGTGCGAAATTAGCTGGGCAAAAGCGGTGAAGGGTTACCAGAGGGGCGTTAATACAGTCCAACGGTGCAGTGAAGCTGTTCTGCAGGTAAAACCTAAAACCTGGCACAATGGTCTCACACAGTGTGCAGATCATGACAAAGTCATAGAGCATGATAAAGCCAAAAGATGCAAATTAACCAAAGTATCTGGAGCTCTGTTGATAAATTGCACCTACCCATTGAGTTGTGCTTCTTTCCTTTGGTAGTTATTTTGTCGTGTGTGAGTATCAGTATGAGCCCAACCTACTAAATACGTCAATGATGCTTCAATCTTTTATCTTTTCCAAATTCTTTAAATCTACACATCTTCAGCCAACTGTTACCGCTGTGCAGCCGCATGACCCCCCCAATCACGCTGCAAGTTCTCTCTCATCACACCAGCAGAACTAACTGAAAGGACTGTTGCTGGCAAGCCGGGGTGTCGAGCACAGGCGTCAAAATGATGGAGAGTGACTGTATCCTAACTATCCACACAAAAAGTACACAGCCTCCTTGAAGTGTATTCTAAGGTAAATCATCTAATAGTCTAATTTAAAACATTTTTGCATCTAAGGGTAGTGACACTGTAGTACAAGTAATAGACCAGTAACTATCATCATATTGATGCCAGAATCCAAAGAAGGTGAGTTTGTCCTTCCTAGTTTGAACTGTGACCTCAGGAGGATTAAAATTACAAAACAGCTGACAAAATATGAGCATAAAGGCCTATTTATCAGTAAGTATAGGAATCAGGAGTACATAGAGCTAAGGCTGGGTCCGGATATGTTAGAGGAAAGGACATGATCATTATGTTGATTGAAACCCAAAAATTTGAATTATTTCTATCAGGCGACAGAAAACCTAATTTCCGTCATTTGCTTAGGACTAAAAACTAAGATCGGGTTCTTAACACTCCAATCTCTGAAATTGTTAGCAATCTAATGAGCTTTCATGTCTCACAGTAATGAAGGAAAATGTAGCAACGGTTACCACCAAACTATCCACACGGTCCAGAGTTAAATAATCGGTCAACTACCGTTACTGAAAAATATTCTAGCCCCTCAGCTGAAGGGGAGGTATCCGTGGCTTAATTCAGAGCTGACGAAAATTTAGATCAACGCGATAAAAGCTCCAGATCGCAAAGCTACTTTAATGAAAAACACAGCTAGCATTAGCGGGAGAGCTAACACCAGCTAGCTAGCCCGCTAACAGCCTGCTTGGCTAAGGCTAGCTCCTCTAAAATGTTCGGCATCAAACACACCTCGCTCACATATTCTGCAGAAAATAACTTCAATCCAATCCACTGTGGAGGCCTGTGAATCGTGCTGATTTCAGAAGTATGAGGCGATACTCACTTGGTAATTTCAGATTTCCAAAGCTCGTCGAGCTGCTTCCACTGGCTTGCGAAGCCCCAGTTTTTCCTGTCGAGCTTCCGCCGGCTACCGCAGATCCGGCACCGGCCGCGGCGGATCCGGGAGCTCCGGGAGGCTCGGCGAATGAGCTGGTCCTGGCCCGCCCGCTGCCGCTCATATTTGTGTGAACTGAAGCCGGGGCGAGGTTGAGCGTTATCACCAGCCACGCCGGCAGACACTGAAGCTTGTTATATGTATTTAAATATTCTATATAAATAAAGACTACACTCACAGCGTTTCAGTGTGTGCTGCCCGTCTCCCCCTTTCTTCCTCAGTACAGCGACGATGGTGGGGAGACTGGGAGGTGACGCACGACGACGTAAGGCTCGCAAAGCCTCACGGGTAAGCGAGTCCTTGGCGGATTACTGTCCGCACAGCGACGCTAACGGGAAACATACAGTATAAACAATTTTTGGAAAAATTTCCAAAAAAAAAATAACACATAAAAATGAACAAATTATTATTTTTAATTATCGTTTACTATCCTATACTTGTAACCTTCCAGTACTGGCTTCCAGAATTGCAATACATTGTACCACAAGATTTTATAGGAAGTTACTGAAGCTGACTGAACTTTTCAGAAACTGCAATCTCGTACACAACAAAACAAACAATGCAATGAAGGAAGAAAAACAGTACACCGTTTCCTAGTTGTTTGTGTAGCAATATGAATTTATTCTATCATATCCCATTGTCAATATTTAGTGGTCATTGTTAATTATATCAAATGTCATCTGTGTGCATGCTTTGTTTGAAGAGAAAAAGATAATTATCATCCCTGTGTGCAGAGTTTTATTATATACTATACTGTAGAATAGAATAGACTATTCATCTCAGAAGGAAATTCTTGACAGTGTTGTGCCAAGCAGAGTACAACATATTAAACAGAATAGAAAGTTGAAATCAAAAATACAATAAACCCTAAATAAGCAAATATTAATATTAAATATTAATGTCAATATACAGGCTTAACAGTTAAGGTACTTTTTTTTTTTTTACACTTAGATACCATAGTGGAATGTAGCATTTTTGTTCTATGCCAAATGCCTTTTGTTTAGTTAATGTAGCTACAAGGGTGGGAATATATTCGATTGTTTTATAACAGGAATAAAGCCAACAATCTATCTTAATTTGCAAGGGAAACTTAAAAATTAAAGAGAGGTAATTTTGAATGAACTCTGGATACTTGCTCACCGGTGCATATACAAAAGGACTACATTTCCCATGAGCAGAGCGAAGTTTATGATTGACAGGCGTTTTCCCCAATCAGATTACCCAAAATATTCGAACTACCGCATTGGGCGGGGCTTCATGTCACAAGAATGGAGGCGCTCGGCGGGCAAACGCTTCATTACACGTTTTGTGGGGCTATTTCTCACGGACGCCTTTCTTTCTGTTGATTCTCAGACCGGAGGAGGCGGCCGGGGGCCGACCGAGGACGCGCGCGGCTCCGGGACCGGGGAGTGACGCCCCAGGAAGGTTCGTGCAGCGGCAGTAGATGAGAGGTAAGTGGGAAAGGAGGGCCCGCCGTCGTGAGCTGAAAGCTTCGGGGAAAAGTGGGTAGCGCCGCCTGACGGGCCGCCCGGCGAACCGGGAGCCGCGTTCAGGAAACCGCGGTGCCGACAAACTGGTCTGCAGTGTCGGAGGGAGCGCCGCCAACAGCCCTCCGTACGCCATCACACGCAGGAAACAAAGCTCGGGGACCAGACCGGAGAGGAAAGCAGACAGCGATGTTCCAGCCAGTGATCAGGAGGCGGTGTGGCGGACAGAGGGCCTCCGTGCAGCGAACCACCTACTTTTATTCACACAGCATGCTGTCATGACTGATTACTGTGCACTCCGTGACACATGGTGCTGAGCACACACTCAACTCATTTAATCCTGCATGTTCTTGTGCTTTATTCGTTTTCTACAGCTGTTGCCTCTCTGAGTGGTCCAAGTTTTCCACTTATCCACTCGTCCCTGGACACACTTTATCCACGATCAGTTCATAACCTGCATAAAACATCCGAGACACGATGGCCGAGCAGCAGCAGCAACAGGAGGAGGAGGCGGAAGGTGTGTATGTGGAGCACCAGTACATGTGCAGCGAGTGCCACGAGCTCTTCAACACCCTGGAGGAGGTGCTGATCCACCAGCAGATCCACACCGGCCAGGAGGGTGAGGTGGAGGGCGAGGCCATGACCATCCAGGGAATCCCAGAGATGATGGAGCAGGGCCAGCAGTACCAGTGTCTGGAGTGTGGGAGCCTCCTCGTGAACCAGGACGAGCTGCTGCAGCACCAGGAGATGCACATGAGGGAGGCGGGGATGGAGGTGGAGCAGCAAGGTGAACCAAAGACAGATATCCTCATAGAAATTACTGATTCCATTCGTCGAATTATAAAGTTAGAAAGGAGTGAAGAGTCAGAACTGACTGGCCGTGTTGCTTACGTGCTTTCCTCAGAGCTGTTGGAGATCACGGAGACACAGGAAGTCAGGTCAGAGGCTGAGGTGGTGCAGCCGGTTCAATACCAGTGCCTTGACTGCTTGGCACTGTTTGACACACCTGAGTCCTGGCTGGAGCACCGGCGGACCCACAACAGGAGCAGCACACACAGCAACAACGACACCATAGTAAGAAACAAAACACACTGACACGGTACTTAAAAAAACAAGTTAACAAGCAGGTTGAATGTTACAGGAAGAAAAACCAGACTTCAGATTTCTCTGAGTAGAGCACGAGCGGACATCAGCATGTCATGAATTCCCTGATTGACTTTCAGTCCTCGAACATATGATGAAGGTGGTGTAAAATTACAAGCACTGATGATGCTGTTTGGCCAGATCAGCTTTGTTAAATGACAGAATAAGTGTTCCTCACCAGTGTGTCATATTGTTTGGCAGGTAACGGTTCTCAGTGCAGATGAATAGAATAGAAATATATGAAAGCGACTGTTGCATCTAAAGTGCTGTGTAGGTGGGCTGTGAGGTAAGGGTGAAGCAAAGAAATCTGCTTCAGATTACAAGCTGCTCGTTTGTTTGTTTGAGTTTTTCCAAAGGGTCAAACGGGGAGATGCAGCTCGTCTTGTAAACGTCTGGTCGTGATTTAATCAGGACGTGCTCTGTCACCCTCACCACCTGTTGCAGGTCTCCTCTGTTCATCCGTGCAGTGCAGAGAGCAAATCTGGTCAATCATTTTCCATGAGATTGGGTGTCAGGTCAGGTGGGGGATTAGTGAATGCTGAAACGGCACACGTGAGCTCAGCTTCCCTCTGACGACAGTCAACGTCAGTAAACTGTTCCCAAAAGTATTTTCCTACAACTGGGATGACACTTTTAAAATCTGTTGAAAGGTTTGGACTCTGCAGATTGCTGCCAGTTATCACCAGAGTGATGAGTTTACCTTTGACTCTGAGTAGTTTGTGTTGGTCTGTGGAGACTGGCGAGTCGTGCCTGGAGTGTAGATCAACAAAATACTAGTTTGAGACGCATCCGTGGAGAATTCAATGCTCTGTCCACAAAGCACGATTTGTGTGTGAGGAACTTAAAATCGAGTGTTATCCGTCACTGTTCTGCATGTGTTTCATTGAACGTCACGTGTTTCTGTGCCCCTGCTGCAGGAGTACGTGCTGCAGCCGGACGGCACCATCACTCCACTGCACAGCGTTCAGAAGTATGTGCTGAGTGAGCAGCAGGCCGGCGAGATCCTGGCTCAGGTACTTTGATTTTAAGGCACTCAGTGACGCACGTGCGCAGGAAATGTGTTTCAAATCTATTAGTGTGGAGCAACATGCACATATCTCATGTCATATAACCGCCATGTATTCTTTGACTGTTCCTGCTTTAAGTGCATCTTGCTTTTGTTTTATACCAAGAGTTCTTGTGGTGTTTACGCTCCTGTGTGTTTTCCAGGTCCTTGCTCAGCAGCAGCAGAGGAAATGTCAGTCTGTTTCCAAACCCGCTCCGCCCTCCCGCTCCGCCCTGCTCCCTCCCGTCACGCCCACGCCAGGCTCCGCCACCATGCACCTGCAGATCCTGACGGCTCAGGCTCTGGCGGACGGCTCCACCTCCCCCGGGCAGCATCGCGCTCGGCTGCGCCCTCTGCTGCCCGCGGTGGCGCGGGACCCATCCCCGAAGCTGGGGGTCCTGGAGAACGGCGTGCAGAGGCTGGAGCTGAGACTGGCTCCAGGCGTCGGCGGCGACAATCAGCAGCGGCAGTCGACGGAGATGGTGGTCGTCCACCCTTACGAATGCTCCGAATGCTCCCTGCTCTTCAAAACTCCAGAGGACTTCCTGAAGCACCAGGGAGAGCACTTCCTGGGTCAGGACAAGGAGAGCGGGGATTCCGGGGTCATGAGTGGCTTCGAGGACGGGCGAGGGCGGGAGGACGCCGCAGAGCGGCCCGAGGACATGAGGGCAAGGGGATCGGAGAAGAAGCCGGCCCTCTGGGCCAAACTCCAGCAGTGCGAGCTCTGCAGCCGCACCTTCACCTCCGTCAACCGGCTGGCGGCTCACAGACGCGTCCACGAGCAAGGCACGCACGAGTGTCCCGAGTGTGGCAAGGTGTTCAAGAAGGCGCCGTCGCTGGAGACGCACATGCGAACCCACTCCGGTGTGGCCCGCTACCTGTGTGTGGACTGTGGGAGCGGCTTCACCACTGAGGTGACGCTCATGATGCACAGGTAAATAAACACCTGCCGGAACTGCTGCAAACACACCAATGACCCGGTTTAGACAGCAGTTCAGCGCTGTCCCAAACTGCGAGCTGATGGACGACTTCATGCTCTCCTCTTCTTCTCTCCCGCAGGAAGTCCCACACCGCCGACCCGCTTCACAAGTGTCAGTTCTGCCACAAGACCTTCACCAACATGACCAAGTACCTCTACCACCGCCGAACACACCTCAACCGCGACTCGTGCGGCGCGGCCTCGCCCGTCTCTGCGGTAATTTAGTCGGCACGCCCGTCTCCTGAATGCTTTCGCAGCCTCAAGTCAGCGTCGCGCAGCTTTTCCCCCTAGCTGGGCGTCTGATGTATTTTCAATGTATTAATAATCAAATTCAGACTGATTGATTCCCCACCCTTCACTGTTCAGATATCTGCACTGTGAAATGTTCCCTCGGGACATCAAGGTGCCAGCTGTTTGCTTTTATTCCCTCTCTCCTCTCGACTTGTGGATACTGATGAGATGTGTAATCAATTCTGAAATGTGAATGGAAAAGGTTTCTTTTTTTTTTTTCCTTTAGTTATGTTTTGTACAGTTTTGTATTGATGTTTATTTTTTAAACTGTTAAAATGAACAGATCAATCCTCCGCTGAGTGTCTTCACTGTGTTTTGGTGTCGTTATTCTGTGAGCCGCAAGGCTCGGTCAGCAATCGCGTTTGAGCTTAAAGATCTGCAGCAGGATTCATTTAAAGTCTCCAGTTGCTGTTGTGGAAACTAGTGATGAACGTAGAACATGCTTTAAGTGTGTGTAAAGCAGTAATGAATCTGATTTCAGGATTTGTGGCATCGCTTAGCTGCATTTACATTTCAAAAATTAATTTCTATGAAATGAGTGAATTTAATTTAACACACAATCTCTGAGACGAGTGTGTAAATATTCAGACTTTGGCTTCAAGGAACGATCTGCTGAAGCTGTTTTGTGTTCAGCAGCTGTTAATCTCAATCTAGACCAAAGATCAGTTGATGCTCATCCCATAAAGTTTGACACCGTACACCTTGTGTGTAATCAGCACCTGCTTCAAAGAATTTGACGAATAAAAAAGATTTTTGACTTCAGAATTCAGTTTTAAATCGGTGAGTTTTTCCCCACCTGACTCAAGCCATGTTTCTGTGGGTGTATCTTATCCCTGCTGTAAATCTGGAAATTTTTCATTGTTTTTCATCTTGACGTATTCTTATGCTTTCTGCAGCTCTGCGCTCCGAGACGAGCGTCCGCCTCTGCCCTCGCCATCCTGGACCGAGCGAGGGAGAAGAAGAGCTCTCGGAGCGACGAGGCCAAGTCCAGCCTGATGGCGCCTCTGAGCGAGGAGGAGGTTCGTCAAATGGAGACTCCGAAGCAGAGCGATCAGGGGGAGAATGAGGAGAAGGGGACGGCCAGCAGCGTGGAGGCTGCTAAAGGGAACGCAGGGCAGCTGGGAGACGCTGCTGCGCCACCCTCACACCCCGCTCCCGGCGCCACTGCCGCCTCAGCAGAATCTACCTCGGCCGGGGGGGCGTTTTCCTGCCGCTCCTGCCCCCAGACCTTCCCCTCCAAGCTGCAGCTGGTGCAGCACAGGCGGAAGGCGCACGCCCCCGAGTGCAGCTTCCTCTGCGGCGTCTGCGGGAAGTCCTTCCGCAAGCAGATCCACGTGCGGAACCACATCCGGACTCACACCGGCGAGAAGCCGTTCCAGTGCTCCGACTGCGGCAAGACCTTCTCGTCCCTGGCCAACCTGATGAGGCACAACCTGGTGCACTCCGGCCTGCGGCCGTACCGCTGCGAGGTCTGCCACGTCTCCTTCACCCAGTCCTCCAACCTGCGCCAGCACAGCCTGCTGCACTCCACCGCCCCGGCGCTGAGCTGCCCCGACTGCCCCGCCACCTTCCGCTGGCCCAAGAAGCTGGCGGCGCACCGCTTCACCCGCCACCCGGGCTCCCCGGCGCCTTTCCCCTGCCTGCACTGCGAGGCGGGGTTCCTGACCCGGAGGCAGCGCGACGGCCACTGCCTGGAGCAGCACCCGGCGCTGGTGCAGGCGGCGACGGAGCCCGGCGGCCAAGCGGAGGCCGGCAATGACGCGACCCCCGAGCCCTCCACCTCGGCGGCGGGCGGGACCGCTTCGGGGGCGTCGCCCGGCGTGGCGAGGGCGGGTCTGGACTGCAACATCTGCGGGAAGAAGCTGAACTCCCCGGCGAACCTGCGGCTCCACAGACTAAGCCACTTCGCCGCGGGGCCCGGGCGGCCTCGCCACGCCGCGGGGAAACGCGCCAAGGCCCACCAGTGTCTGACCTGCGGGAAGCTCTTCGTGTCGTCCTCCGGGGTGGCGCTGCACCAGCGGGTCCACACGGGCGAGCGGCCCTTCCCCTGCCACGTGTGCGGGAAGCGCTTCCGCCAGAACACGCACCTGCGCGAGCACCTGCGCACGCACTCGGGCGAGCGGCCGTTCCACTGCGACGTCTGCGGCAAGGGCTTCGTCCAGAGCATGCACCTGGTGGAGCACCGGCGCACGCACACGGGCGAGCGGCCGCACACGTGCTCCCAGTGCGGCAAGGCTTTCAAGACCTTCTCCAACCTGAGGAACCACAAGAAGACGCACGCCAGGCAGCAGCGGCTGGATGAGGAGGAGGCGGCCGCCGCCGCCCAGGCCGCCATGGAAACCAGCTCCGCCGTGGCCGTGGTGGATGCCTCGGCGGTGGAGCTGTCCAGACAACCGCAGCTCATCCAGATCCAAACCTCAGATCTACAGCAGGTAAGAAACTCACCTGTCTGCGTCGCCATGGCGACCAATATCCTTATAATTTAAACTTTTATTTTTTATTTTTTTAGACTTTACAAGCAGTGCACATGTTTTTTGTTGAGATTTTAACATTTGATTTTTCTGTCTTCCTGTTCGCCCCCCACCAGGTGCAAGGCACCCCTACCATCATGTGCAATGAGTTCGGGGAGACCATCGCCATCATCGAGACGAGTGAGGGCGGGGCGCTGCCTCTGGAGCAGGCTCTGGAGATCTACCACACGGCCCTGGAGAACGGGCTGGCCGTGGACGGCCTGCAGCTGATCTGAGCCAAAGGAAAACCCGAATCCTCGCTGAGCGCCGTGAGGGTTTGTGCCAAGAGGACAAAATAACGACCAAAGTTTGTTGACGGCCCTCTCTATAGAAAACAAAAAACAACCCAGAGAGGGATCAGTGTTAAAATGATGCATAATGGAGGAAATGATTTGGGGAAAAAAAAGGACAGTTGTGCCTCAGATATTTGTATGATTCACTTGATCATTTTTATGAAATGGATGTAACTTGGTCTAAAAGTTTCGTGATCATGTAAAGATGTGATGTCAATAAATGTTTTTCACCAAAACCCAGTGTGTCCTACTAACTGCGTTTACTTCTGGAGAAACAGGCCAGCAGTCAGTCCACAGATTGATTCTGTCCTGGAGGAGGTGTAGCCGCGCACATGGGAGAAATTCAAGCTGAAAAAACTAAACTTAAATAGCAGAATGTAAATTATTTTATTTCTTGTGCTTTTTGCTTTCTTTCCCCCCACTGTGTTTATGAAGAAATGTTCCTGCACAAACCGAACTGCTGTAAGTACAGAAAAATATTCTGTCTGAAAATATAAAGTTTTATTGAAGATTTCCAGGAGAAAAAAAAAGTTTTAATGTTTTAGACTTGACAGATGTTCTTTGAGGACTTTCATAAGGGTCAATAAAATGTAAATTTATTATGAATAAATAAGTTGAACTGGATAGATATTTAATGTGATGTCTAGAGTGCGATTTTCTATTTCAAATTTCAAGAACTGAAACTGAAGGTTGGAAAATGAATATTAACGTTTATGCAATTTTACTGAAATTCAATCCCAAACTCAGTTTCAAGAATCAAAATTCAGTTTCTAGCATTAAAAAAATTCTTTGATACTTTCAACTCACTGAAACTACCAGTGAGCTGGAAACAGAACAAGGGAATGAGCTGCATCTCCTCGGAAACCTCAACTGTTAATCATTTTCAGAGTTGTGAGAAAAACAAGTTTTCAGAAGCCACATAAAAATGCTTGAATATATTTATATGAACCACTTAAAAAAAAAAAAAAAAAAAAAAAAAAAACGTTTCTCAGTGAATTTAACTGGATTGAAACATCCTGTAAAAAGTACCTGGTAGACGAGACGGACCATCCAGGTTCCTCTGAGTTCTTGTGAGTTAAGAAATCTGACTGATGGAAAACACTTCAGTCACATTTAGACCAGTGTGACTGTTATATGTGTGTTTGGATCAAAAGAAGAGAAGCTGCGAGTGGATGGACTAAAACCTTCTGGATCTTTTGAGCAGATTTTCATGCGTAGAGCACACGGCAAACAAGTGTGTGTGAAACAACAGTTGAAGTGATGTGAGCAGCTTAGTGAAAAGAGTCCCACAAATATTCAATATTTAATTTGATACAAGCTATAACAGTTTGCAGCATTGTTTTTTTATTTCTTAGCCCAATCAATTAAAAAAATCATACTCATAGTGACTGATCTCTGTTGAATTTAAGGACGGAACCTCAGCCTAACATGAACTGAATTACCACTTTTAACCACTAGGTGGTGTTATGAGTAGCACTGCTGCCCAGTCTACCTCAGTCCAACAGGAGAAGGAAAAAAACTAAAAACTGAGAGGGCGTAAACACTTGGAACAATAAGAACTGAAGCAACTTCCAGTTGGAGTGAAGGCTGATGGGGAAATTGCAGAGAGTCCGTGGCACCACCCGGTGGACCCATGTGGCATCCCTCACTGCATCTTTAAGGAAAAGTCATTTTTCACATAGCCGTCGATAAGTCACTTTAATTGAACACCTAGTTTTATTTGCATACTGAAAGATACAGATTACAAACTTAAATTATGAATAGAAATTCCTCTCTTGCATACCTGAACAGCAAAACAAGGAGTACAACACAAAAAAAAAAAACATTAATAGCCATATTTATTATTGGTTTTTTTCCCCCATTTCATGTGTTTCACCTTCTGTAATGGTGTCTTTAAAAGTCAACTTATGTTCAATGACAGATTTCCTTATCAATAATATAATGAGTCTACTGACTCTACAGTAATTATTTACAACACAGCCAAGTCTTGCACAAAGACACAACCAGTATTATGTCCTACCAGCTCTCTCTGATTGGTTTACCTTCCCGCCACTTCCTCCGGTTTTCTCTCCGCCTGTCTGAAAAAGGAGGTCAGGAGAGAGCAATAAAGTGACAAAGGGAGGAAGGAGGGGGAGGAAACGAGATGGAGGAAGGAGATGTACAAGTGTTGAGGCTAATAGAATAGAACCGAGCGAGGGACGGAGAGGCGTTCCGGGCCGGTCTAAAAACATACGGCTTATTACTGCTGAAAGAATACAAAGGTCCGCGTTGTGTTCTTCTCCCTCGTTGAAATGAACCGTAAAAAGAATTGCACCGCAGGTCCTTACCGAGGTGAGAGGAAAAGTCAAGGGAAGACTACGATGGAGGTTCTGTACAGGTGTGGAGCAGCTTCTCTCACCCTCCTCCGAAATTATTTGAAAAAAAAAAAAAAAAAAAAACTACGACAAGAAAATCAGCAGCTGGCAGAAGTGAAGGGAACGTCTGTCTGACTGCTGTGAGAACAGAGAGGAGGACCCGGGCTCACTGCAACGATATGAGAAGTAATAAGAATAAGAATCATAATAATAACCATAGGAAGAGTACAACAACAAACTGAATATGACCATGTTAAATACAAATCAAATCGTCTTAAAAAAAGTTAATAAAACTGCTTGGCAAATAGAGGATTAAGGTCTTATCAGCCCCGACCTCTGAAAGTAAGAGCCAGGATGTGCCCGGTGACTCTGGCCCACCTCCTTCCTTCATGGCTAGCGAACAAGAGGCACAGGAATGCTTGGTTCCTACCTACTGGCGCGTGCTCGGCTCAGCCGCGAGAAGGGAGGACTCGGCCAGTCAGGTAAAACAACAGGAATGATGGCACTGCCAAAAGTCCACTTTAAGTTTCAGTCAGTTTGTTTTTCAGTCACTCCTGGTAAACCTCCCCTGAAGGTCTACAGGCGAGTAAAAAGAATGAAAGAAAAGAAAAAATGTAAAAAAACAAAACAAAAAACATCTTTCCAGGTCCACTGCAACGACTCGTCCCATCAAATCAAGAGGTTTCCGCCTGTTGGGGGCCCAGCCCCCGAGAGGCAGCGGAAACTAAACACCAGGTTACAACACATACATACAAGGTTGCTCCTCAAGCAGATCCTCTAAAACAAATATCAAAAACATAGAATGTCCAATTCTAAAAGCGCCGACCGTCACCGCGGGTCTCTCAGTCCAACGTGAGAACCTGTTTGGTTTTTTTTTTTTCTTGTCTCCTTCAAGGCAGATGAGTGCAGCTCTACACAGTGGTCCTTCGTTCACTGGCATCGATGGGAGTTTCCTCCAGGGTGGTTAAATACAGATTGCTAATTCAAGTGAGGGAGTAAAAGAGTTTGCATGGTGTGTGTGTGTGTGTGTGTGTGGGTGTGTGTGTACACGTGGTGGAGGCGTGTGGGAGTTTTTGTGCCACTGCTTTTCAAAGGGTCCTTTTTTTTGGTGTAAGGATCACGTGTCGAAAAAAAAAAAAAAAAAAAAGAGAAAATAGTAGGTCCCAACATTTCAAACCATTCTCACTCTCAAAGGTTGGCTTCGGAGGATGGAAGGAGACTCAGAATCTGACCCGAGCGCGGTGAGAAAAGCATGACAGCGTGTTTGTGCGTGGGGTGAGAAGGTCACCGGATACTGATTGGTCAATGAAACGCGTCGGCGCCCCTCATCTGGAGGAGTCCTGGGAGTCCCGGGCGTCCTCTGGGACGGCGTCTGTACCCTGTTCCACGTCTTCGTCCTGCAGGTCCACCCCTCCTCTCGCGGACGCCTCCCCTGACTGAGAGCCTGAGGGTCCGGGCAGGGAGCCCACCAGGTCGGAGGCGTCGGAGGGAGTGGCGGTCTGCATGATCTTCTGCCGGACCTCCCTGATCTTCAGCTGCAGACACACCTTGGTGGGAAAGATGTCGGAGTATCTGGTCTGGAAGGCTGCGGTGGCCTGAGCTGGAAGCAGGACAGCGAAAACCGGGAGTGAGCGTCTGCCGGCGGAAACCTGGTCTGAACCTGAAGTTTTCATCTCACCTGACGGAAAGAAGCCCTGCTCCTGGAACAGCTGCATGACCAGCGCCCTCCTCTGGTCCAGAGTGCGTCTCAGGGACGAGTACGGCACCTTATCGAACTCCAGTTCTGCCAGGATGTCCTCTCCATCCGGGGCTGGGAGGGGAGCATGCACATGGAGCGCTTCAGGACATGGGTTCAAGATCCAACAGCTCGCTTTAGTTTTTGTTCAGTTCAACCAAAAAACAGAATTGATTCCAGCATTTAAAACATTTCCACTTTTCATTTCAGAGATGCAATGACAATTAAGATTACTTAAACAGAGACAAAAAAAACTATTTACATGCTGTTCATTTCGTTCACTTCTTTATGTCGCTGACCACATGTGACATAGTGTTGAATGGAAATCCACAAATATGATACTGAAGTTTGAAAATCACTGGATTTAATAACAATCTGTGTTCCTGTCTCTGTGTATCTTAACATCTTAACATGAAACTAAGTGAGTGTCACCAGCAGAGCGAAGCTTCCAGCAGTGTGGATTATGGACTGTGTGTAAATTACTGCTTAAAGGTGTAATGGACGATGTTTTAGCCAATGAATGGCGTGATGCGAGTCTCAACTATTGGTCCTCCGACATGTCAATCACGCTTAAGAAATGCTTGCGTAACGCCGTCAAGCGCGCTCGCAGGAGCAGCAGAGCAGGTGGGATGGTCTGGTACATGCGCGTTTTCAAAAAGCGAGTCACAGACGTTTGGCTTCGACTTTTTCGAGAAAATCATCCATCATACCTTTAACTGAGCATTTTTTGCGTTCGTTTCATTAAGTTTGAATATTAGCAGCTCACCATTCTCCACACACTCCGGGCATAACCTGGAGTCATCTTTACATTAGTCGTTGCTGATTCTGTGTAACTGCATCATTTTGTGATGCTGTCAGAAATTTGGATTATCATTTCTTTTTGTTTTTTGTTTGGAATTCTTCAAATTTTGTGAAAATAAAACATGTGGAAACATCTTTAAAGTCGTACCTCAAATAGAAAGTAGTATTTAATGTGGTTGCCAGTAAACATTCTCGATTCTTTTTTAAAAAGGCAAACAAACCCTTCTGACTACTGACATCCTCAATGTCACCAAAAATGATTTAATCTCTTATTATTAATCTTATTATTATATTTGAGTACTGTTTATATCAGACATGGCAGCTGGAGTGCTACGCTGGTGTGTCTCATCATAAAATCCCGCTCTGATGGTTTGCTGATTCACTGCAGTGAATCTAGTTTATCCTCAGTCTAACTCAGAGAAGACGAGACAGATCAAACGATGATAACCCAACAGACTGGTTTTTAAATCATCACGAAGCAGAAGACTTTCAAATTCCTCAAAGCTGGATTGAGAATCTCCACAACCAGAAACAGACCAGGTGGGGTAACGCTGATCTTAAACACGCCGCCCCTGTCCTGAAGCTTCTCGGAGTGTGTGAATTACCTGCTCTGTCGAAGGTGAAGATGTCTCCCTCGCACTTCGCAGCACTTTTAGGCGTGTTGGGCTCAGAGCTGCAGCTGGAGCGCCGCCGACTCTTCCTCTTTGGAGACACTTGATCATCAGTGGCTGAGTCCAAATCTGAAAGAGGACAAACCCATTCACATCCCTGCATTCACAATAATAGCAAAACAGCCGATTTCAAATGACCCAGAAGCTGCTGACCCACAACAGTAACAACCCAATAAATAGCAGTGTGTGTGTGTGTGTGTGTGTGTGTGTGTGTGTGTGTGTGTGTGTGTGTGTGTGTGTAACGAAGTGAGACCTGTTGAGTTCTTCCTCTTGCGGCGGTAGCTGCCCAGGATGGCTCTGGGGGAAGTGGCCAGACTCTGCAGGGTGGGTGAAGGCAGGACCTCCTCGGGCCGGAACTCGGGCAGCTCGGCGAAGCGTTCCTCAAAATACACCTCCGACAACACCCTGCCCGTCCAACACGCACACATGCACAGAACGCAGAGTATATACACACCGTCCGAGGGACATGCGGCCTGCGGTCGTTACTCGAGGGCTCTAACTCACTTGTCCACCGAGTCGAAGGTCTTCTTCAGCGGAGGTGGGCGAGCTTTGACCTTTTTGGGAGTCGGGCCGTCTTTGTCGGTCTGTGGGGGAGGCAGGGTGGGCTCGGCGGCTGTGGGAGGGGGGAGAGGCGAGGAAGGGAGGGACTCCTTCCAGCCAGCCTGCACAGACAGTCCAACACAGCTGGTGAATACCGGAGCGCCGCCCGGTTTGGACGACCGCTGGCTGGATTGTTTTTAATTTCTCACCTCTTTGGTTGTGCTTTCTCTGTTCTTGGCTTCAGAGGCCTCTGCGGCGCCGCATCCCTCCGGGCCTCTGTCGGGGGGCGGCAGGGGCGGCGGCTCGTCGCTGGGATGTGCCGACGGAGACCTGGTCTGCCCCGCCGGCTCGGGATCAAAGGAAAAGTGACTGTTTACTGCCGCTTCCTTTTCTCTCTCCCTCTCTCTCTCCCGTTCTCTCTCCCTGTCTTTGTCCCGCTCTCTCTCCTTTCCCCGGCCCCCCCCATCATAGCTGCCCACGGGGATGGTGGCCACTGTCGCCTTCACCTTCTGCGGGATTCGCACCGGGAGCGGGGTTAGCTTGGGCGTGCCCGGCGCACTGCCTGCAACACAAAAACCCAAACATCAGTCACACAAGCTTGATTCCAAAAGCTCTTTTCTGGTCTGTAAACAGGACGGGCGGCCGTACCAGGCGTCTGCATCTGAAGAGGACTGCAGGGCCTTAAGGACACAGCTGGGCCACTGGGAGGCGCCACTGAGCTGCCGCCGCCGCCGCTGCTGCTGGCGGCGGTCTGCGCCTGCCTCTCCAGCTGCCTGTCTGGATGCGTCAGCAGCTCGGCCGGCCGGTCCGCCTGTCTGTCGGCGTGAGCCTGCGGGTGTGGGTGCGTGACGGCGACGGGCGTCGCGGTGTGCTTGGGCAGGATGTGGGGGGAAGCGCTGGAGGGGCTGGAGACGGAGTACACCACGCTGGGGGGCACCGCTGCCATGGAGACCACCCCTGTTGCCATGGTGACGCTAGGTGAAGAAGGGTAGATGGCCGTGACTATCTGTCCTCCGGAGGCCGAGGCGGGGGCCGAGGTGGAGGGCTGCGGAGACTGAGCGGCGGCTATGAGGGGGGGCTGACCTGGAGGAGGGAGACCGGGGTCAAATATTCATGTCACGCTGACGATACACAGTTTTACATCCGAAAATATTCATGTGACGTCTTTCCTTCAAAACAACTGTCAGGAGAAATTTGCACCGCTTTGTCTTGAGACGTTAACATGCAGAACATGAATAATTACATAATTACAGACATCATAGAAGCAGGGGAAGATTCTTAAAGTCACACCAGACTGAAATGAAGCTAAATCAGCTCAATTGAGTCAATTTCTAAAATCAACTAGTATAAAAGCAGGATGTGGTGTTTTTAGGGTGGATGGTCACGGCTGTGGCACGTCAGCTCACGCTCATTAAACCCAACATGTTGGTGTCAAACCTTTTTATCATCTTCACTAGTTCTTATTTTCCATGACTAATCTACAGGACACAGCCCTGCGCTCATTTCAGAGGGTTTGTGGAGACGCAAAGTTTGTTACTGATGAGTCACATAACAACCCGAATCACTCCACAATGGTTTGAATTTTTCCAGATCAAAACGATTCCAGTCGCCGGGGAACAATTCCTGTATTGTACTGCTGCAAAACCACACAGGTCTGTTAGTGAGATGTTTTTTTTTCTTCCTTTTTTGGAGGTCTTAAATGAGTCATGTGTTTACACTGTTACCTGCAAGGTCAGGGTAACGCTGCTCATTTTCATTTCTCGTGAAAAATAATCAGTTATATAAACTGGACTGGACATTTTCCAACACTGTATTATTCATTTGTCAAACTGAGAAGGATTTTCTCTCTCTCTCTCTCTCTATAAAAGATGCTCAATAAATGCCTCTGGTTTCTTCACAGAATATAAACACATAATTAACATGGAACTTATTGGTCAACCGGGATCAGCATTTAAGTCCGCTATCCAAACAAACTGTTCATGACTTTCTGTAAAGGCTGCGCATGGTCAGGAGCTAAAGCCAGTTTTCACTGTGAACTTTTCTGTTTGGAGCGTTTCTGTTTATGCACTGTTTAAACATTCTGTTTATGGAGTGATTTGTTTTTGTTTGTTTTTTTTACACTGACAAAAGAGAAAACAAAACAGCCACTACGACAGATATAAAGATCTAAATAAGTGAAATCAGTTCATGAGAGGAGTGAGTCTCTTTTTAAAACTCATAACGATTCTTTTTCGAATAAACAACTTCATACCTTCCTATTCCCGTCACACATTTCCTCTTTAAGTGTCTGAGATTTTGATTATACTGCAGCCCTGACTTGCTCTTTAAGTCGCACCAGCAGACACTTTTTTTTTTTTATTAAGATGAATCAGTGCCTGATCACTGATCTCAGAAGAAAAGAAGCAAATCACTCTCATAAGCCATTAAAATACTGGCTTTTGTAATTACTTTGGGAAAAATGTCCTTAGGACAATGTATTTTGCAGTCAAGCCAGAATTAATCTGTAAGCAAATTAAAAAAGTTATCAAATTTGGATGAAAAGCGTAATTTAGAAAGTAAACTGTAACTGATGCCAAGGCCGGAAATGCACAGTGCGTGCTTCTGCAATAAGGAGATAAACACAGCATCATTTTCACTATAATTTAATCCAAACTGCTGTGGATCTTCGAGACATTTTAGATATATTAAAAATAAAGTTAAAAAAAATTTCAGTACTTTTATGAATTATTGTTTATCATTTAATAGATGGGATATTTATTTTTTAATCAGATAATTAAAATCTCACCTGTCGTGGGCCAAAGACATACAATATTTCACTTGGTCATGTTTTCCCCATTTGTTTCAACCAATGGGCCACAAACCGTCACAATTTGAATCGAAGTTTTTGGTTCTGGTTTTTGGTTTTGGATGCACCTTTTTGTAGCCTTAAAACTAGTTTAATCAAGCTTCGACTGCTCGCCTTTGTTCTTGGGCAAACTGAATGTGCTTCGCTGCGTCTCACCTCTGATCCTGAGATGTTACAAAGTGTATCTTCAGTCACTTAAAGAAAGCACATCATTAATTCTCGCTCTAACCTGCGATCAGCGGCTGAACGAGCGTCTGCCCGGGCGGCGCGATGGCTGTGAACCCGAGCGTGGCGAGGGGCGAGGGGACGTACGCCGACCCGGGCACAGGCACGGCCTGCTGGGTGGGAGAAGCGCCGGTGGTGGTGGTGGACACGACGGGGATGGTGGATGGGACCCCCGGAGTGGACTGGACATAGGTGATCCTGAAGAGGTGCAGACAGAGATGGTTGGAGAACATAAAACACGGGGAGAAGGGACGGCGACATTTTCGCCTCGCTAAACGGAGGCAAACAGCGCTGCGGTTCAGCGATGAGGCAGAATGAGAGGCGATTAAAAGGAAAGAGGAAGACAAAAAGAGAAGTGCTGCAGTGAGGGTCAGCTTGTGAGTACATCCCAGCAAGTAGCACGACGTGACTAGTGCTCTGTGCGTGTGCGTGTGCGTGTGTGTGTGTGTGTGAGGAGCTGAGAGGTAGTGTGGGGGTGGCAGGCAGAGGCAACTTGGGCCACCAGCAGCATGACTAACACATCCAGAATAGAGCTGCAGTTACAGCTGCAACCCTGCTGGAGTTTTGGTGTTTTTCATTGTCTCCTCACTTTGCTTTAAAAATCAGGACTTACTGGAAGCCATGCAACTTCTACACAAATTCCCAAAACTCAACATTGCTTATTCTACCTTAATTCACTTTGTATTCAATAATAAAAACCCAATAAATTTTAAAAACCACCCCTCTTTCAGAGTATTCACAATGCCATGCCTTCTTGAAGCGAATTTTATTCCTCTATTAAACACGAGCAAAGCCCTCCGGAGATAAAACCGCCTTGTTTAAAACCAGGATAGGCGTAAAACGGTCCATTTGGATGGGTTTTTTACTCAGTCTACTACTGCTGAATAAACTTTTTATCATCGGTCCAAAGGGTGAAATTGTCATGTAAACACTCGTTCTGATTGCCGTCTATTTTGGGAGTAAACACGCTCGCTTTGCGTACTCACTCAATTCCTTTAAGCTCTTAATGATTCGAGGGGAGTTACTGTCGGATAAGTAATGTTTATGGGGGATTCTGAATGAAGTCCCATGAGTAGCTGGCCTCGTTCCTTTAATCGCTGCTGTAGTACCTTTAGATTAAAAACAAAATTAAAAAAAAAAAAAAAAAAAAAAAAAAAAAAAATCAGCAAATGGCAGGTCCTTGGTTTGAATGCTGGAGCTCACACGCAACACGCAAACGAAATGCATATTTGATACATTAAATATCACCACTGTCAGCTACAGAGAAGTAAACTGTGGATAATGGAGTGATTACGCAGATAAACAGTAGCTCAGGGGCTCGAGGGGCGATGGTGAGTGGAGCTGGCATATGTTCATTAATGGATGTCTGTTTATCAGTGCTGACTCAAGCTTTACTGGCACATAATTTGTTTATAACCCTTCCAGACATCTGATTTGAAATATTGTTGGGTTCGTCTCTCTGTTATAGCTTTTAGGCTGTCAGTCTGCATTACAGAAACGTCCCACTGCGACTGTTTAATGACTCAAGCTGTACTGGAGCTAAAAATCCAGATGTGAGACTTAATGTTATCAGGAGAGCAGAAGAGCTTTCACACATGATGCAGGGGTGAATGGAGAAGAAAAAACCTGACTTCTTTATCATCGATGCTATAATCTACACCAGTTAAGCGTCTAAAGCTTTCTGGAAAAAACAAGTATTTTAACAGAAGATATAAGACAGTGTATTGAGTCCGTCTACCAGGCTTCTAGGAAATACCTCTCCAGGATATCACATAAAAAAAAAAAAAAAGAAAAAAAGAAATATGATGAGCGCTTATCTTTTTCAGAAGCAGCCACCGACTGAAACACTACTGCTGCCACACACAGCACAACAGCTGAATTACTGATGCGTTTGTCAATTACGCACTGACCCCACAATTTGCAAATTTCAGCTCTCTTTGGTGAACAGGCAGCGGGTCAGAATCTGAGCAGAAGCAGTGTGAACCACAGAGAAATTAAATATCTGTGCCCAGCTCAACAGTACTGTAGAAAAGCATAATGTGGTCTTAATGATTGATCATGCTGAAAATTCTGCTTAAATGGTGCTGAACCGGAAAGATGTAGAGAAGAGGGAACTTTTACTGATGATGGCAAAATGCAATAACAAAAACATTTCACCTAGAAATAAGAAATAACATTAACTTCTTGTGCTGTAACTAGTATCTTGTACAGTTGGCTAATTAAAGACTAACACTGCAAAAATGAGGCCCATAAAAATCTAATTTAAAATCTCAAGTGTTTTTTGAGAAGCTAATTTTATTATGCTGTTGTGAGAACTCAGCAGAACAAAAGTATTGAGATTGTGGTGTTTTGCATTTAAACGTAATTTATTGCAGCAGTTTTGGAATTAGGCATTCCGAATGAAACGGTCTTAAAAAAACACACTTTTACCAACACAAGAGTGATTATTTGAATGCTTGAAAGAGAGCATTAAAATCATTTGCTTAACAGACAGTTTACTAAATGTTTCAGTTCGGAATATATTTGTTTTGGCACTCTTTGTTTTGGCTGTTTATGATTCTAAAGCGATCCTGTCGGCCCACGCTCTAAACCCACCAAACCTGCTGCCTGCCTGTCCTGTGGGGGTCTCTGTATGCAGCCTGCCAGACATGATAAGAGTCACAGGGAGCGGTATAAAGAGGGTGGTTTGCCTGATTAAAGAGCTCCAGCATTCATGTTTGTTCTTTGATTCCTACCTTGTTGGTGCTGGCGGCAGCAGCACGGCCTGTGAAGGGGCTGATCCCGGAGCCACCACGGCTGCGGCGCCCACCGTTACTGGAAAGGGGCTAGCGGGATGCACCGCTCCACCCTGAGGCAGCTGGGACTGCACCACAGGCATGGGGGCAATCTGGATGATCTGCAGAGGCACAGACAGAGCAGGCCGTGAAGGGAAGAGGAAACCAAATACAAAATCTATGAAGAGGCGGGGCGAGTGGCCGAGGCGACGGCTTGCTTTTACTTGGGAGTTATCGACAAAGCGGCTACAATTTAGACAAATTATCAGCGGCACGCTTGCTGACCTTGCTTCCGGACTGAGCGCCGTTCTGGACAGGAACAGGTGGAGCCACAATGGGAAACTGTTGGGTGGGGGCTGGCGCAGTTCGAACTGTTGCCATGGGAACAAGCATTTTACCCTGGAGCACCGGAGACTGGGTTTGCACTGAAGGAGACGAAGAGACGGGGGGCGGGGGTCACCGGGAGTCAGCGCAGGCGATCAGCGGTAGAAACGGCAGTGTCATGTCTGCAGTGGGAGCTCTCACCTCTGGTCCCCGGACTGACCACTCCCACCGCCGGGCTGGACGTGTATCCTGCCAGTGAACTTGCGCCCTGCTGTTTTCCGTTGGCCAGGGACATGTGTGTCGGTGGGGCTGTGGGCAGGTTGAAGATACTGGTTGGCTGGCTGAGCTGCTGAGGTGGACTCTTGGGGTGGTTGTTGTTGTTGTTGTTGTTGGCAGGTAGGGTTGGCAGAATGTACTGGACTTGTGTGATGGCCTTACCCCCAGGGGGAGCCAGTGAGGAGGCGGGGAGAAACTGGGGCTGAAGCAAGGGCAGAGGCAGGGGCCCGTTGGCTTGGCTGTGTGGGGCTGAGACGGCTGTGGAGGAGAGGGTCTGCTGCGGGGAGGGGTGCGGCTGAGGGGAGGGGGTGATGAGCTGTACAGCGGGCTGGGCAGACAAAGCTCCCCCTAACACCAAATTAGTCACCACACCGCCTGGGCCCGCTCCACCTACGGGATTAGGAGACGACGAGGAGTAGTACCCACCCCCTGGAGCCGAGGCCCCGGCTCCTGATCCGGAACCAAGCACCAGTTGGTGGTGGTGGTGGTGGTGCTGCTGCTGCTGCTGGGGGGTCAGGGACTTCCTGTCTGGTGGGTGTGGGCTGGAAGAAGTGCCTCCGTCTCTGGGTTTGCTGGCGATCGGGAGCGGAGTACTGATGACAGGGCGCATCACGTTGGTGACCACCGTGGAGGCCACCCTCACGGCGCCAATGCCCAGGAGGGGGTTGGAGCCCAGGGGACCTACTGATGAGGACGGAGGCCCTCCAGCTGGAGAAGGGACTGACTGGCCAGAGGAGAGGGAGAGAGAGGAGGTGGGAACATTCCCGCCTCCCTCGCACCCAAATGCATCTTTACCATCTCCCTCTCCTCTCTCCTTCCTCCTGAGGTCAGAGAAGCCTCCCCCTCCTGATCTCCCCTCGTCGTATCGCTTGCTGGTGGGGTAAGAGGACAGTGAGACACTCCTGCCATGAGGGGTGTGATGTGAGGATGAGGATGATGCAGAGGAGCAGATGACTGGAGCAAAAACTCTCTGAAAAGGATGACAGATGCATCTTATTAATTAATCAAACTGGGATGTCAGAAAGTGAAACTATCAACAACGGGACAGGAAATGTCGTTACCTTGCGATCGCTTTCATCCCCTGAACCGTTCTCACTGTCGCTGTCAGTCACTCGCTCTTTACACTTGAGGTCTATGGAACTGCTCGGATAAGGGTCCTCTGTGGGAGAAAGAGAAAAAAAAAAAAAAACCCACTACAGCTTCACTTGACAAGCTTTGAATCCAAAAGTCTATTTTAAACCATTTAACTGTTCACAGTTAAAGAAAAACAAGCGTACTAATTGCGTCAGTGTTACTCTGTTTGGATTCCTCTTCTGGAGGAACTTTCACCAAACAGGGGACATTAATTTAAATTACATGATTGAAAAGGTATCAATCACAGAAATGAGCATTTCCATGGTATTGATATGTAAGGTCATTTTTATGAAGACAAAATGGAATGTACCAAATTATGGATAAGTGAGAATCTTCACAGACACACTTGAATGGAGCTCATGTGCAAGACACAACTCCTCATTTATCAGCCTTCTAAAATTTGAGGTGTTAATGTTGTGTAAAAATAGCTCTAAATGGTAAGTTAAACAGCACTGAGAGAATATATGGCATGCCACTGAATAACAGTATCACTTTTAAGGCATCGCTGCTGCCACCAAGCCTGAATTGTGTGAGAGAGAACTTTACTGCGCTGTTGAAGGGGATTTCTACTTGCACGCAACCAACAATCTGGGTCAGAGCGAGAAGCGCGGTGTTCTTATGCTTTAATATGATCTAATGAGAAGAGTGAGGCTGACTTCTCACCAATGACATCATCGTCACCCTCCTCCTCACAGATGACCATTCGCTCCTCGTCGCTGGTCATGTCCTCGCTGACTCCCCGCTGAGACTGCGACAGCGGAGGAGCGTGGCTCGAAAACTGACTGCCACCGTCCCCGCACATCTGAGAGAACGAGGACACACAGTTAAAAGGCTTCTCGCCGGCACAGGTTGATTACGGAACGCCATCGAAGTGACTTTCTGTACACGTTCTCTCAAGTACTTGCACCTCAAGATGTTTGACAAAAAAAGATGAATTGGAAAGTAAATCCAGCAAATGGCAACAAACTGTGACTTTAATTACTTTTTGTTTCAATAAAACTCTATAAACACTGCCGCAAGTACCAACTGCTTGCAGTTTGTTTAGCAATAAGACAAAGCTTACCTGTGCCAGCTCTGCCAGAGCTTGTGTGTTTCCCCGGTCGCCCCGCTCCAGACTGTGCACGGCACTTTGAGAGAAAGCTCTGGGACGAGTAAGCTGACCCACAGGACCCTCTGCTGCGCTCCTCTCTGAAACTCCCACTACACCCGCAATGACTCCCTTCAGCTCCACAGAATGGGGCTCTGACAAGTGAAATAAAACAAACAAAAAAAAAAAAACTTGTCAAACAAATTGAAACTTGCCTGGATGTTGTTCACTGTGAGAGCCAAATGAGACTGACCTGTGGATTCAGACATACTCCTCTCTCTGATGTCTTTGCCCCCTGGGACCCCACGACCTTCAGAGCTGGACTTCTTCCTGTCTTTGTTGCACCACTTCCAGTCTGGGTGGGCCTTAAAGTGGGCCTCTTTCACCTGGGAGGTAGAGAAGAACAATATATGTCACATATGTCCCACTGCTTACATTACACTCAGGATAACAGCTACTTATTTGCATGTGCATCTGTGTACCTGAAAGGCTAAGTCATGATATTTTTGTTTCTCTTTAGGTCCCAGGGCGTACCACCACTCCCCAAGAATCTTGCTGACTGTTCGGTTGTCCTGGTTCGGGTGTCGCTGGTGCACCAACGCTCGATGGCGCTTACTGAAAATCATAAATGCGTTCATTGGTCGTCTGATGTGGTCCTTTTCCCTCTGAAAAAGAAAAAGAAAAAATACAACATTACAACGAAATATTACAATACACACGTTAGCTCAATAAACACTGCGTATGACGACGCTGTGGATGCAGTGTGAAGTCTACCTTTCCTGGGCTGCTCTTGTCTCCATCTTTGGGCAGTGCACTGAGGGACTGAGTGCGTCTCTTCACTGGAGATGTGGTGAGGGGCTGCTCTGGTATGACTCCCGGGAGGAAGCTAGGAGGGGAACAGAAACATCTATTTGTCTGTAATCTGCAGCAGAACTTTGAAGACTGTGACAGCGTGCAGACGGACACCTAAACACTTTATTCCTCTTTCCCTGCTCACATTGGGTTTAACTCACCTTGGAGATGTGAATTTTTTCAGATATAGATACAAAACACAAGTAGTTCATCTCCCATGAGATGCATCAGCAGATTCAACAGAAAGCTCATCCATTTCAGTGGCTGACAGCACGGCCACTGCCTTTCATATAGTGATAGAGACCAGAGAAGGAATGCTTTTGTTCCCATCTGCTTTGTTCTGGCATTGAGCTCCTCTGCCCAAATTAGAGCGAGGATACAGAAAATATCACACTGCCTAACTGTATGTGTGGGTACACAGCACCACACGAAAAATTGCTGTGAAAGCTGGCTTGAGCAAATACATAACCACTTTAAAGGATGAACAACTGATAATGCAAAAAAAGTATGTGCTATTTTTCCTCTATGAGTTTCTTTAGCCTATGGGCTTCACACACAAGAAAATTTAAACAAACAAACAAAAAAGCAACTGCTCTTACGGGTCATCCACGTCACTCTCAGTTTCACTGTCTGGCCTCTCCCTCTCTGCATCTCCTTTCTCCTTCTCTGGAGGCGGCTCATCAGAGGAAGGGGGGGGCCGGGACGGGGGACCTCTCTCTGCGGTGGGAGGGGCCTCTGCAGGCTCCAGTGACAGCGCTGCCACCCCCTGACATTCTGAGGAAAAACAACAAAAGAGATGAACAGCAATTTCAAGCAGCACAAACAAACCAAAAAAAAAAAACTGTATAAACAGGTAGATCACTGCTGAAAACAACTTCTCCACAGCTATTACATCAGTCAGGAGCTGAAACGGTACCTGTCTTCAGACTCGCTGCTTGGGGGTGGTTAACTGGGTGCTGGCCCTCTCCTGGCTGAGAGGGAGCATCTGACTGGGTAGGTGCTAGAAATGGGACCAGCGAATGCCAAGGGAAGACTGGAACTGATCTGGGCTCGACATTGGTCCACACTGCAGAAGAAAAGAATATTAATTTTATAATTCTCAGCAATCGGGTTCCAAAGAAACAGTCATTTTAAGATTCATGTTATCGTGCTACTATTTCCTTTGACAGGAAACCACAGCTCTCACAGTTACATCATGCCTGTGTTTATATCTTAATGAACGATTATTACCATTTCAAAGTGTGCTTGTTATTCTTTTGTTTTAACTTTAGTTGAAAAGACAAAATGATTAATGAACCCTGACTACAATTTAGTATGTGTAGCAGTAGTTTGTTTGGACATAGAGCAGTAGATTATTTGAACTTGAAGATTAGTTAACACTGGAGAGGGTGAAGGGAGGCAGTCCATTTCCTGGCAGAAAAGAAGAGCTTCGGAGCTCTCAGAACTACCAGGAATATCAGTGCAGCCACAAAAGCAGACCTCAATCCACTTAACTGGTTAAATCACTTCAACAACAGCAGATGTACAAAAGGACTCTCTGTTCTCAATAACAGGCTGTATGTAGGAGAACAGAAGCTGCTACATTCTGAATCAAAAGCTGTTCAGCTATTGTGCATTTTCACTATTGATTTAAAAAGTCATATAAACGATTTTCTGAAGAGAGTAAAAAAAAAAGTCAAACCATCACCTTAAAGCCATCACAAATAGGCTGAATATCTCATATTGTACATTACTAAAGCCTGACAGCAAGTAAACACTGATGTGCGTATACAGAACTGACAAGAAAAGCAAACATGAAAGGGATGTGAAATGGACTAACCAAACATGCTTAATCCTTGGCGAAGATACTGAGGATTCTCGGATGAGAACATGGTTGAATGAAATCCTTGATGTTCCTCCAAAAAATAATGATAATGATAGGTCTTTTTTAAAATGTCTCTTCTACGACACACAGCAATCCAAGAGAGGAGACATGTTTAATCCAAAATCTCGAGCAGATATTGCTGGGAAGCGGATGACGACACGTGCTCAGTGGTGTTTGTATCCGTCTCATCCCTACAGGTTGCAGTCATCATTCACAACAATTACTGCATCATCTCCCGGAGCTGACGAGCTTTCAACATGCGTCATACGAGAGGTATATTTTTTTTTTTTTTTTGGGGGGGGGGTAAATAAATTACGACAACAGACCCCCGTTTCGCAGAGTGCCGCAGACGAATAAACGCATCAACGGACAAAATGTACTGTAAACGATCACAATAGAAAACAAAAACTTAGGTAGCGTCTTTAAGAATGTAACAGTGCAGAGACGACCCACTGAAAAGATGATTATGATCGAAGGCGAGCTCTCTCCTCCCTTTGGTCTAATTACCCCCGATGCCCTCTCTCCCCGTTTGTTTACATTACTACAGCAGCTCGGCCATGAAGGGGTTAACAAGGCCTCTCGCCCATCCACGGCCTGGGTTAAAACATCCGCCCGGGAACTACGCAGTCCTTCTGGGCCATGTCAGACCGTGCCCTGCGCTACAGTACAGCCGCGGGCAGGCTGGCTCCGTGGGCGATGAGAAACTCATAAAGCCCCCCCGACTCTTGGAGGTCCGGGGCTGCTTCTGTCAGAGATCCCCGTATCGATCAGGCTCTATGGCGCTGCAACAAGCCAAGCTGGAGTCTGTTTAATGAAGACTTAAGACGAGTGTTTATGATCCGAGCGGCCACCGTTTAACACCGACTTGAAATACTTGCTGAATCATATGGGGATACACCGAGAGGACCATTTAGCTGCCTCTTGCAATCAAAGGAGCCTCAAGTGCACCGCTCCAGATTGGACCAACCTCTCGGGAACGCCCCTGGTCGTGCACCCGCCGCACAGACACGGCCAAAAGAAACGCAATTGTTCTCATATCTCAGCTCTAGAGGTTCACTCACAAGTGTGCAATGCGTGGCGAAACAATCCAATGCTGGCTGTCTGATCGGTGCATTACTCAGTAATACTAACTTCTTTACGTTACTCGATATGCACCTGTTTTGAGTTCAGCTATCACCTGCTAGAAAAGACCAACCGCCGGCTTGGATCTATCCTCGGTGTGCACGCAGAAGATGTTGTTGTTGTTGACCGTAAATCTGGTGCATTCATCCATCACCCTGTAGCCCGCTATCCATCAGCGTGATTACCAGGAGAGACCCCTACAATCCCGTCTTTGAGAGCACGCAGCGCATCGAGCTGCTCCTACCTGAACAATACGGCCACGGACCTGAACGATTTGACTACAGACCTGGCGTTAGCTAGCGACAGAGGACAGACTACAACAACACAGCGATAACAGCGGGCAGAAAACGAGGATGTAAGCCGCTGGATTTTCCCCTCACTCCTCCTTCTCCTCCTCTTTCTCCTCCGACTCGGACGAGCTTTCCGAGGAAGAGAACCAGGGGCTGGTGGAAGATGCGGCGGCGGCGAGGAGGGGGGGTAGAGAGGGGGGGGGGGGGCTTTAAAAACAAGCGACGTCCAGGTTAAAGCTGCTGGAGAGGAGGTCCGTCCGTCTGCAGCAGGTTAGCTAGCCACTCCGCTCGGACGACATCGCGCGCGCTGTCCGGTCCGTCTGTTACACGCGTTGTTCTGGCCAACAGAAGTCCTCGTGTCGCATCTCTACAGCTCCCACCACAAGTTTACTCCCTTATTTGTGTCTCGTTGTGTGCCTCTCTCGCCAGTTTTGGCCCTTTCTTTCTCTTTCCCTCCCTCTTCCTCTTGTTGTAAACTAGGCTGCCTGCCCCCCCAGTGCTCGTCCCCCTCCCCTTCTCGTCCTGTCAACCTCGCCCAGCCTTGTCCCGCCTCCCTCAGCAAACGCCGCTCGCCCATTGGTCAACAGAGCCACCTGTCATCTGCCCACGTCGAGCTCTGATTGGTCGTAGTGTGCACTGGAATGCCAGTCATATGCAAATTTAACCCGGCTTTACCTCTTTAATCTCTTCTCATCCTAAAAAATACCCTCCTTTTTGATATGTACAGCGAATAAATGAAAAACACGATATACCTCGGTTATCCCAATGCACGCACCCCATCTGGAGTGATATTAAAGCCTCAAAAGTGCGCATTTTTGGTGTTTCTCTTCATAGACCCGCCCCGTCCTCCTCTCATTGGCGGATGAGTCGTAGTAAACCTTGACTGATGGCGCGAAGGCGCGAATAAAGAGTCGACACTCAGATGTAGGCCAACCAATGACTTAACAGAAGTCAGACACAATCCCGCCTCCTTTACAAATGCTGGGCTCCAAGTTTAATACCCAAGAAGACCGTCCGTGAAGAGAGGCGCTGCTGTGCTAACCACTGTTTACCTGCCACGCTGCTTTTCGACTCTGCCATCTGCAGAGGATGCACTAGAGTGCAGAGCTTTGGGGTCAAAATGGCAATGCACTTCTGCACTTACTGAACATGAAAGCAAAACTGCAAGAGTGGTTTCATATTGAGAGAAAGAGATGAAAAACTTCCTTAATTTACTGATGCTGCAACTCGGCTTTTCAGACGCACAGAAGGGATTCAAGTGATGTAATTTTGCACCACGAACAGCCCTTGTATATTCTCAAACTGCTTTTTTTTCTTTACTCTTTGATGGAAACATGCTTCCTCCAATTTTTTTTTTCATTACATGTTTGCTGCAAAACCTCCAGGAGACATGAGAGACAAAGGCACAGAGAGAAATAGAAAAATAGAAATTTAAACAGGACAGTCAGTGTGGTTAGAACAAGAGAAAAAATGGGTGGAACAAGCTAAGAGTGGAGAGGACCGGAGGGTAAAAATAGACTAGGAGTCATTTTCAGCAGGAGAGGTAGAGAGGGAGGGAGGGAGGGAGAGGGAGGTGGTAGAGAGAAAACAACTTGTGAAAACAGTTCTCTTGAAGGGAGGAGTGTGTGGGGGAGACAGTGGGAGACAAAGGAAAGGCAACATAATGTTCATGTATAACTCAAAAGGTGAGGGAAAATGGCGCATATGTGTGGTAAGGTTTCCCGCTACACTGCATGAGTCAAGAAGTCATGCTCAGCTTGGCTCGTGTATCCATAAAACAAATACAATACTGGGAGGGACTTAATTATCAGCAGCAGCCAGTCAGCACATCAGGAGCTTCGATCTAACCAATAAGACTATGAGAGCAACTGGCAGCTGCAGTCCTCAGTAGTAAAAAAAGTTAACCCTGTGAGTCCTGCGTAACAGTTCCTTTTTACCTGATAAATATCACACAGTGAATACTTCACAGAACAAAATGATTGAGAAACCACGGGCATCAGTAATGTATATACCGCAATGCGATAAGTGGTGGCCGAGTGTCCTTTAAATCGGGCTCTTACAACAACAGTTGTTAGAAAAGGAGACACAGACAGAGTGAGAGATTAAGGCTTATCAACTCCTCAGAGCTCACAACAAGTCAATCCAGTAAACGCAGAGAGGAGGGAGTCGAGCAGCTTGGCTCACACAGTGAAAGGAAAACAGGGTGAAAGAGGACAGGGGTGGAGATGAGGGATTACTGTGGCTGCTCAGCGGTTACAACCCTGAGTAAACAGCACAATTTCTGAGTGATGAATTACATCTGACTAATTATTTAGAGAAGACGAATGTCTTTTTCCTCAAGCTTTTTTTTTTTGGGACGGTCTGAATTTGCTATTGGCTCACAACAAAAGGCTGTAAAAGAGTCTTTGTAAAAGGTGGTGGAGACAATAGTGGTTGTCGCAGCTATTCGAGCACAAAAGATGTGTGGGTGAAATATGAAAATATGTTCGCTGCATACACATAAAGTTCCAGAGAGGAGTCGTGAAAGTCAACATGAAACAATGGTGGGAAATCAAGAGTTTTAGCGCTTAGTCATACAAAATAGAGATAAGTTTTGAAAACTGGCAAGAGTAAGTGAGAAGGTGTGAAGAACAACACTAAAAGAGAATTTCCCCCTAAAGCTAAGCTTAACCATCTCTCCCTGCTGCTGTGCTGGCAGTGCAATATTTGTGTAGGTGTTCAGCAGCTTCCATTGGCTGTCTCTACTCAGAGACTTCATGCTTTTAATGTGCAAACGCAGGCATGTCTCTGGCTCCTAATTACATCTGTCAAACGCCACGTGACGACACACGAGAAACTTCTCCTCCTCCTTTTTTTACCTGCACTGTGTGCGGGCACAGCGCCGCCCTCAACTCACTCACTCACTCACTCTCCCATCCCATTCCCCCCATCCCTTAATTCATCTTCCACCCCTGTGCTCTGTGTCTCTCCCTCCCACAACCCACCATTTGCTCCGTCCAATTATAACTCGATCCACCAGTCTTTTGCTGTTACCATAGCAACAGCTATGTTGGGCACATGTTCCCATGTTGCCGATGGTCACCACTCTGCCACTGACCATCACCGTCGATCGCGTCAAAAATAAACGCAGTCCGTCGTTTGCACGGAGGTCACGGACGCCGGGCTGGATGTCTTGAAGGGGCAGAGCCATCAGAGCTTTTGCTAGGCGCTGCTCTCGCTCCTGGCTTCGTTCTAGTTTCACATGAAGCGAGAAATGATTCTACCAGATATTTTGTGCAGTGTCGCAAAGGACACCTTCATCATTCAGGACATTGACACTGCACTTATTAGGACTTGGACAGAGTCACACTTCCCACACTGCACTGCAGACTCACGGATCCTCTTCCCAGCAACAAAGAAATTACATGAATAACAAACTTGAGACCAGTGTTTGGAGCTCCAGATCACTCCATCCACTCAAGAGCACAACCCTGTAATGTGAGAGTTTGGCCATTTGGGGGCAGTACTACTCTGCAGATGAATGACTAGCTGAATGGCAGCACCAGAAAACCCCAGCAAAGCAAAGACAGTGAGGCGAGATGATGCCAGGGAAGGAGAGGAGGAGAGAGGGATGAAGGAGAGAAAAGATACGGTCAAGGAAAAATAAAAAAATAAAACTTCTTATAAACTTTATAAGATACAGTCAGTAACCATGACCTGCTCTGTACTACAAATGCAAGTTTGTCAGAGATCTTGAGGATGCAGCAACAAATTGCAGGTATCGGTCGAACTTTACATGCATGCAAAATCTCGAAGGCACCTCAGTCTAAAGTAATCCCACTGCACCAATGCTTTTCCAGAATCCCTCCAGAGTGTGATTCGTCCAATAGCAGACGGGATTATCAGTGCACATGACTTTTGTGGTGAGTCTTGAGGGCTTCGCATGTGCTCTGGTGCCAGTCTACATGGCTGTGTGATCCAGATGTGGTTGTTGCCATGGCCAGGGAGGATATGCAGGGCTTTAAGCGTTACGTAAAGCAGGGGCGGGGGGGAGAGTGGGGATGTTATTCCCGGGTATCCGTATCCGGGTAGACCAGGATGAAGGGAGCGAAGTGGAAAGGAGGGGAAACGGAGCCACCGCAATGCGATGGAGCAAAGGGTTAAAAAAAACTGTGTCATAATTCTTCCGAAAGAAAAATCAAAAAAGGAGATGAAGAAGGAAGGCGGGAGAGCAGAGGAAAAGCCGTATCCCAGCGCAAAAAAAGAAAAAAAAAATCAAGCAAAAAAAGTGTAATCACGTGTACTAAAGGGAGTGCGACATGTTTACTCAATGTGGCACAAACTATGCGCGCATGTTTGTGTGAGCAAAAGACACAACGAGACAGAGAATTATGCACGCACAACAGACAATGACTGCCCTGAAATTCTGCTTCAAAATATTTGAAACTGTGGGAACTTGAACATGACAAAGCAATGAAACATAGCACAGTCACTGAAGATGCTGAAAGTGCACAAAACATCCTCTGTTCTCCAAGTGATCATGCTCATGATTGCAGACGTAGTCATGCAGCAGCGTGTGAGCTGCAGAGTCGTTGCATGATGTGGACATGAAGAGAAAGCTGTGTTTTTTTTCTGAAGATTTTCGGTGCAATAAGAACATTAAGGCTGAACAACAAAATCTACATAAAGACCTTCCGCACGCACTTCAGAGTATTGAAGCAAGTTCTCGTTTGAGGAGGCTACACTCACTCTGAGAGAGGCAAAACATTTTCCTAATGCATGCTGGTAATGAAGGTATTAGTTTAGACAATGACAGACGACAGTGGAGGGTGAGGAAGTGGCTGCGTGCAAATATGAGTTTGTAATTGATATTTGACCTCAAATACTTTGGTCTGCGCTTGAATTATTTAGAGGAAACCCTTGGATCATCCAGCAGCTTCACTGTTGGCAGCGAATGTTTACTTAAAAACGCTCAAGATTGAATGAGAAGGAATCTTCAGTAACGTGTAAATACGTCTTTCAATCTAACTGAAAAATAACATGAAACCTCACGTGCGACACACACACACACACACACACACACACACACACACACACAGACACAGGCGTACACATACAAAAACGGGGGTGGGGGTGGGGGGGCACGCTTTCTATTTGTGAATATTGTGTTATGTACAAGCTCCATCAGTGTGATGTTTTCTTTGTTGCCATGGCAACAGACGTTTGGCGCTCATACATCATTTCCGGTACTCTGTGACTGACAACACTCTGCTACTTTGTCTCATGCAGATACACACAACACACACACACATACACGCACGCACACATGCACACACGCACACACACACACACACACACACACACACACACACACACACACACACACACACACACACACACACATTATATGCAACACACGTGACACCATGAAGTAAAAAAAAAAGCAACATCGTCATCCTTCACCTTGTCGTTAGCTGTCTCCAATAATTTCTTTCTTTTTTGTAGGAAGTTGAAGGTAACGCTAAAAAAATGTAATTCATGTACTAAGTAGCACATCTTAGGTGGGAAAATATATAGTCATGCACACGGTGCACAGCGTTAGTCTAATCAGACGGTTGCTGTATATTACTGAGTGAATTAACAAACACACATCGAATCAGTGTGTAAGATTTAACATTAGATCAGGGGTTTTCAAAGCGTGGGAGGCAATCACATTGCTCCCTCAGGCCCCCACTCTCACACAGCACAACATGCTTTGTCTCCTATCGAGTGGTAATTTTTGGTTATGTGCCGGCCTTCCTTATGTTTTTTCACATCACAGGATATTATAGTTAATGGTGGCTGAGTTCCAGCACTTCTATCCTGCTGGTTATGCACCTTTGAGTGTTTGAAATATTTGCTCAGTCTTCATATATAGTCTAGAACTGTTGTTATTATTACAGTTTTGCACAGAAGGCTATTTATTTCTTTATTTTAAATCTTTTCAAATCAGTCTCCGTTACATTTGAAAACTCAATGTAATGCAGTCAACTGAGGCAAACTGTACAATATTTTTTTCATTATAATTCACCATTTACTATTTCTGGCTGTCATAGTGTTATAAATATTTATTGTGTAGGGGCCTGATATTTTGTCAAAGATTGTGACATCGACTTGAGTCACGACTTGATGAATAAAATACAGATCTACCTACTCATTTAGCCTTGGGTGTTACGGTTAATTTGTCTAAGTACACAGTGAAAATAAACTTTTCTTAAGCTTGAGAGTGGCTGAATTAACGTAGTTTTGCTGTTAGAAAAGATCATTCTTTTACAGCTGTTTGTTGAATTTACAGTTTCTTTAAAAACCCTCTTTTTAAAAAAAATGGATTCATGTGCATTTTGGAGAACTGTTCTCTTTTAATTTCTGAGATTTTCCCTTAACAGATGTAATCTGTTTTACTTCTTAAATTGCTGACTCACTAAGCAGAATTGTTGTTGGAGGCTGTTGAGTGTTTGGACCCTCACATGAGGAGACATGTGCACGTTTTGGCATCGACATGCACCAACACAAACTCACAATGGTACTCAGTGAGTTATCATGCTAATGTGCTCCAAGTTCGAGATGTATCAAGATAATTTTTTTTTTGCAGAAGACTTAGAGAGCCAATTTTTTTTTTCTGAATATTCTCCAGGAATAAAATGAGCAAATATTTGTAAGGTTATCTTTATATTATTTAAAAAAAAATGCACTCAACACCAAATATATCATTTAAAAACCTTTCAAACTTGAGAAAATTAGCAGCTTACCCATCGCTTGTATTTCACAAGCTGATAAAAATACACTAACACCTACGTGCACACAAACATAGCAAATGTGTAACTACACACACACACACACACACACACACACACACACACACACACACACACACACACACAAGTAAGCGCATATGCCCGGTGTTCCCTACTTTCCCGTTTGTTCACACTCGGCTACGACCATATGCAAAAGCTCACACACCCGTTCTAACGCCACAGATAACACCCACGTCTACCCCCTCGTGCGCACACCGCCAAGCGTGCGCGCACTCACACAAAGAGGTGCTTTTCATTCATTCGGCGTCCTTTCAGCTGCAAAAAAAAAAAAAAAAAGAAAGAAAAGGGGGGGATCCGAGGAGGAACCGTGCACTCAAAATGACAGTGCTGCTTTCCCTGTCCACTCCTCCGTCACACTCGCGAGCGTCCGCAAGGTGATGAGCGCACAAACGGCGGAGTGCATCACACTCGCTGATACTATATGTCCGTACGTAACACTTTGATAACAAGTAAAAAGTAGGCTCTTATTTTCAGCTGACGATGAATAATGCTCTCTTTGAACACACACGGGCACGTACACTATAAGACAGCAGATTCCCACACACAGTTGGGGAAAAAGGAATTCTTCACACACCCACGCAATACACTGAAACCTCAGCGTATCTCCGTCACTCACGTTTAACATCAACCCACCTAAACGTTGCTGGACAGACAGAACTGCTCACAACTCGTGTCACTACTTTATTACAGGAATTAAAACAAGAAATCAGCACACACAGTGGAAACGGTTCATGCAGAGCAAGGAGACACAAGTCAGGAGGGTCAGGAAGTCAACCACGCACCAAACAATAATAAGCACATTGGGTCGGACCTTTTAAGACACAAACGAGTACTTACAACTTGGGTTTTAATCTGCTTTTATATCCTCGCTGTCGTCTTCACTGAGGCTCTCTTCCCTCTCCTCCAGATCTAAACCCCCATTTCCTCTGCCTTTCTCAAATATGCAATGAAAAAATGTTTCCGAGTGGCCTAAATACTGCACTTCAAGCCCACACATTCCTCACCCATTTTTTTGCATTTGTCTTTAAATGTTAATTTCTTGTGTAGCTCTGATCCAAAGCAGCTACAATTATTCCTCTTCTCAGACCCCATTATTCTCGTGGTTTTTGCCCGGGATGCTTTATTTTTCTCTTTTCATCAGTCTCAATTCCTCTCTGTTTAAAATGCATGCTGTTGCATCGTATCTTGGTTACACACTGAAATGTGAATGCTACCACTCACACACCAAGTTTCTGTGTGTAATGACAGGAAATATGGCCGATCCTAGTATAACATATCATCTAATCACGAAAGAAAAAAAAACAAAAGCGCCAAAGCATGCATGTCCGTGCAGACATTTCCTCCTCTGCGTTTTTGCTCTCTTCTTTTACACACACACACACACACACACACACACACACACACACACACACACACACTTTCTTGACCTGTTAATATTTACAATCAATCTTTTTTTTTTTTCTGTTGTCGTTGTTCAGCTGTAAGATTAAATTATCAACTAATAATTTAAGCAACAGTGTCACACACAATCACAGACGGCAAAACGTTAATGAAAACCTTCACATCTCCTAAATCTAAACATCTCTGTTTGCACGGAGAAACCGGGACAGATCATTCTCACACACTCTCTGAGTGCCGACAAGTAATCGCAACAAACACTTTCCTAACTTTTTTTTTTTTTCCCCCGTCCTTCCCACACGTCCTGTCCTGACCTGGTGAATCACAGGTGCTCGCTCCAGGTTTACAAAGATCACACGACCGGGTTTTGCTTTTAGTTTAGTGTTACGAACAGACGAGAGGATGTGGGACAGACAGCTAGAGGTTGCCATATGGGGCAACAGCATGCTGGCTGACGGGAGTCTCTTTCACCGGGCATCGGCACACTCGGGTCATGGCATGTTCATGTGAATAACCTTCGAAGAAACTGTGGGAGTCATCTGTTCTCTAAAGACTTATTGAATCCACAATGCAGTAAAGCACACTTTTAACACTTTTTGGTCTTGTGCTGCTCACTGCCTGATTGGGGAGGTAAAACAGATTGATTCAATAAATTAAAACACTGGATGTAAACGGATGTATTTTTATACACTATTAGGTTTAATAGAAAAATATGTGATATAAAATTAGAGCTTTAAAGCAATTTTCTCTTTCTAGACGTGTGTGTGTGTGTGTGTGTGTGTGTGTGTGTGTGTGTGTGTGTGTGTGTGTGTGTGTACATACAGAACTACGCTTATGAAGCAGAATTTAGAATCAGTATTTCAGCTTTCTGACTATTCAAAATATCTGATGTGATTTGCAGAAATCTCGGCTTGACTAATGCTAATACAACAGTTTTCTATTCTGTCTTTCTTTTCCTGCTATCTTTTTTTAGCTGTTTTGTTTGACTGTGCTGCTCAGTCACTGTTTTCCTGTGGAGTTCAAATTGAATGGTGAAAAATATATTGCCATGTCAATGCAAAATAATATCAACAGATAAACTCCAAATGTTAATCTGAAACTTGTAAAGACAGCTGAGAATTGTAAAGACAAAACTCAGTCTAAATAAATCTATGAATTATATGTATTATTTTTATTGTTAAGAGTTTTACAACATTAGATTGGTTGTTGCAAGACAAATTAAATGAAATGAACAGATGGTATAGCAAATATATAAATAGATGGTTTGACTTCAAATCGTTGTGATTGTAGAACTGCAATTTTATACATTACACAGAAATAAATTCTGTATTCAGTATGTGATAAGCACATTCTGCATTTCATTATTTTCACCTAGAAATACGCAAAAGCATATGAATCACGTTTTCTACTTAATACCTTAATTTCTTGGATAATCTGTATCATCTCTGGAGTAACTAAATAATTTTTCAACGTGCCAAAAACAAACCATTTAAAATGCTTAACACTCTTATTTCTGATGTTCTGCAAATGTCTGGTTTAATTTACACTTTGCCACATACTTTGCCATCATTTCAAATATTTATTGTCATTATTCTAAAGGCTGAAACCCTCCTGCTTCCCTTCACTCACAAACACACACACACACACACACACACACACACATACACGTGCATACACACAGACCCAGGCCTCACCTGTGCCAGGACGTCCCATGATGATGTCCTTGCGCGGTACGGGGTGAAGACTTTCCGCCGGCAGGATCAGGGGCAGCAGAGCGGTGGGAGAGGGGTGACAGGGGACCGGCTGCTGGACCTCGCCAACAAACCCCGCGCTCCGGTTCTCCCCCGGCTCCCCGGAGCTGTCCGCGCTGCTCGGCGCGGCAGCCGTGACTGTTGTGCTGACGGTAACCGACAGGGCCTGGAGGGTGGTGGCAGTGGTGTCACTGGAGGGCAAGGAGGAAGGTGAGGGAGACACGAGCACCAGGGTCTGGGCCGGGCTCCGCAGGAGGACGGCGCCGTTGGGGACTGTGGCCGTGGCGGCGTTGATGGGGACGGGAACCTGGAGGCCCGAGATTGGCTGAGGAGTGAGGGAGGTTAGAGTTATATCTTTAGATGAAGCGTTTTCTATCCCTCCATCTATTCCTCCTCCTCCTCCTCCTCTTCCCAGGGGACACTCTGTAAACTTTGCCAGTGGGACTTCAGGATTCCTCACAATGACGGGGGAGTCCCGTAAGGCCTGCTGGGACACGGGGACCACACGACGAGGGCCTCCGTCGGCCGCCAGAGGAGAAGGGGGAGTCGGGGACACCAGCAGAGGAGGAGGGGAGGCGGCCGTGGAGGACGGGGGCCTGCTGGAGGAGGGGGTGGTGACTCCTCTGGGCCGGGAGAAGGTGGGGGTGTGTGTGCGGGAATGTGAAGCCGGCGTTTGGGGGGAAAGCACCCTGAAAGAGTTGTTGAGGTCGCCCTGCTCCAGCTCGGTTTTGGGGGTGTAGTCGTGGTGGTGTGACGGGAGGGGCGGCGGAGCGGGCCCGTCTGGCTTCCGCTTGCTGGGGCTCATGGGGACCGTGAACGTCAGGTTGCTGTGGAAAGAGGGCTGGATGCCTGACATGTGTCTCTCCCTCTCTCCACCTCCGGCCGGGGTCGCTGCCTTACTGCCCCCTCCCCCTCCTCCCCCCGTGCCACTGGGCTGCCGGTGCCTCCGGTGCTGCAGGACCGGGGACGCGTTGATCGGGGAGAAGTTGGCCGGCCTGAAACCGAACAATGGCGAGGGTGAGGGAGAGGGGGCAGGGGAAAAGGGCGACTGGTTGGAAATGGGAGAAAAGGAAGGGGTGCCGGAGCGGGAGCTCCCTAATGACACCAACATGGTGGCGGCTTCGCACTCCTCCAAGTCGAACCGCGAGGACAGATCGTGAGGGAGGAGTGAGGGGAGGACCAGGCGGGGTCTGGAGTCTCCTCTGCTACTCGTCTCGCTGCTCTCTCTTGAGGTGTCGTCCCACTCGAACTCACTGCTCGCTCGCCCCCGCAGGTCAGAGGGAGTGACCGTCCCTGAGCTGCTGCCTCCTCCTCCTCCCCTCTCTCCACCTGCTGCCTCCATCTCTTTGGTCCTCATAGACAAATGTCTGGAGCAGTATCCTCGACGCTGAGACTCCTTCATGCAGCCCTCCCTGGAGCACAGCCTCCTCCACTGCTTCCCATTGAACTTCTTACGGATGCCATTGGGCGTGCACACCACGTCGCCCTTTTTGTACTTCTGCTGTGCCAGCGAGAGGGGAGTCCGCGAGCGAGAGGAGGTAGAGGAGGACCCGGCACCAGAAGTGGGAGTAGGGGTCTGGGTGGGCGTGGTCTTGGATGGAGGTAGGTTTGGAGTGGTGCTTGTTGTGTCAGACCCCGGTAAGGCGGGGGATTTGGGTGGCTGAGGACTACTTATAGTGGAGAGGTGCGGGGGTCCCAGACCACGCACCACAGTGAGGTGTGAGGAGAAAGAAGAGGCGGACGAGGAGGTGGAGGAGGAGGAGGGAGGGTAGCCACTGGATTTAGAGAGGATGTTTCTGTGCTGAGTGGTCCCAACATTTGGTTTTGAAGCGATCGTGACTCCCATGTTAAAACGGGACACCTCAACATCTTCCTCCGGAGTGTTCGGCTGCTTCTGTCTTTCCCTGTCAGAATAATTCTCTACGCAGCCGTGACCTGTGCTGACCGCCACGCTGGACGCCGCAGTGGAGGAATGGTTTGGTGGGTGCAGGTTTCCGTACGTATGTCCTACTGTGACCACGTCATGTGAAAATACATGACCCATCCTGGCTCCACCTCCCAGCACCCCCATCCCAATACTCAACTGGCACACTTCCCTTTCTACCTCCATCTCTTCCCGCCGCTCCCTCTCTTCCCTCTCTCTCTCCCGCTCTCTCTCTTTTGCCCTCCCACCATCTAAATGCGACACTTCCCAGGGGGGGGTGAGTAGCCTCAGGCTCTGTCGGGACACCCACACAGCCTGACCGTTTGCTTTTCTTTTCTCTTCCTGCCCTCCGCCCGGCGGCCCTTTGTCTTCGCTTAAAAGCACCTGGTAAGGAAAGGAGACACCGGGGTGCGGGTCCACCTGAGCAACAATCCCTTCTCTGTACAGAAGGGGACCCCCTTCCTCTCCGCTGAACGGCACACACACTTGGGTCCCGACAGCCACCGGTGCCGTTCCAGGTGGCGGCGCATCCAAAATGAGCTCCACAGTGCTCTCGGCTCCCGGGGTCGAAGCCATGACAGTTCCACCATGAAAGGGGTATTTAATGAGGGTCTCCTCTCCTTGAAGCTGGACCTCAACGGCGCCTCCACTCACACAACGCACCACACCTTGTCTAAACACAGGCGACAGGGGGCATGAGTCTCTGTTGCCTGCAGCCTGAACCCCACTTCCCACGGTCCTCTTTCTCTGACGAGCCAGGACTCTCTGGTTCTTCATGCCTTTCGCCAGAGCTTCAGCCAGACCGGCCTCCTTATGGAGCGAGTTGTGGAGAGGAGCTGGGACGTGGGAGTTCTTCTGCTGCAGACTCGGTCCTGTTGCCTCCACCATGTCCAGGTCGGCCGAGTGCTCGCTGGCCGTGTCGGTGGAGGACGAGCGCACCGAGTTAGGGGGCCCTTCCAACTCGTGCTCTCCAGACAGGGACTCTCTTTCCTGGGAATCTGCTGTCCTGAGAGGTTTAACCTCCATGGAGACTAAATGATTTACTCCTCTGGGAGCTTTACTATCCACAACCAGCAGTGACAACTGATTACCTGAGCAATTATTACTTCTGCTATTGATAAAAGCACTATGGGTCCCTGCACAAGTGTTACTAATGTTAGTCATATTTTTACTGCCATTTGTAGTGTTAGTACTACTAATACTAACATTAATGCTATTACTGACGCTGTTACTACTCTTATAATTATTGTTGGGAGTGTTCTCGCTCTCATCGATTTTGCTGTTGCAGTAACTGTTATGAATGAGTGCAGGGCTGGAGGTAGGAATGGTAGTCATGACACTTGCATTGTTAGAAAAATGCTCGTATGTGTATTTTTTCTTGGGTACACGAGCCTTAAAAGTGGCTGTTTTCCTGCTAGAAACCGAGGCTAAACTGGGGCTGTGGTTGGTGATCAGAGGGGGGGTGGGCGTGGAAAGTGGCACTGGGGCAGATGTCGGAGATGCTACAGCGTCAGAGGCAACGGTACTGTTTCCATTTGTGCCCGCTATTTTTTCCTTCTCTATCTTCTCCTCGTCCTTCTTTCGGTTATTCTCATGCGACTCCACAGGTTTCCTCGGCTCGGCGGGCTCCTCCTTCATCACTGTTTTGCTATTTGTGATCAGCTCTTCGTTTGAGCTCGCCGCTGAGGGCAGAGTCTGTTTGCGTTTTGAAGGAGTGGTGGTTGTGTGCTGTGCGGCTTTGACGGTCATCTCCTTCTTGACTTTTTTGGAGTCTTTTTCCGGGAGGAGCTGGGCGCCTCCTCTCCTCTTCCCGCCTCTGCCTCTAGTCATTGGAGGTGAACGCCCCCTGTGCTTCTTTATCGGCCTCATCTCTTCCTCAATGTTCACAAAGTGCTGCAGAATCTGCCGTGCTCCTCGATCCTCACTTCTAAAGGCACTCCTTTCGAAACGGTTGCCCTCCTCCACTTTGATCCTCTTCCTTATTTCCTCTTCTTCACCTTTTGGTCTGGAAAGAAAGAGAGGGATGCAGGGGACAGGTGGTCATTTATTATCTTCATAATCAACAACTGCGGTGAGCAGAATTGACGTCACGGCTGGAAGTGTGCTACAGTGCACTGCCTGACATGTGAAGAATGATCTTCTTGCGACACGCCACCATGATTCACTGTGACGTGCATTTATGCATGTATCTCCCTGTGCATGTGGCTTTGACTGATGAATTTGCATATTTAGGACGTGCTGATTTTCAGTATAACTCGTGCTACCATGTTAAATAATTAAATTATTTTTGATTATTATAAAGCCATTATCGCAAAAGAAAGTTTCAAAATCTTCACAAAATTCTTGTTAAATTTGAAAAAAAAAAAACAAACAAAAAAATTATACTTTCATTTTCATGAAAGAGAGAAATAAGTTTAATAGCATAGAGTGCCTGATCCCTCCGTTGTACTCCCTCAAGCTGCTCTGACACGCGACAGAGCAGCTTTTCTCACACTTTGCATGATAGACTTGATCATCTGGGAGTGAATGTCGCATTTATTTTGACTTCTGTCAGAAGGAGAAAAGGCAGGCAGTGGCCTGGTGTGAGGTGAGGTCACTCCACAACACCAGAAAGAGAAAGAGAGACAGAGGCTGCACACACTCTTCCTGCTGTTTGGATGTTTGTTCAGAGAGACTCTCCTCGTGTAGTCACCGGGAATTTCCACAGTCATTCTAGCACTCGCCGGCTCGATCACACTCTTTCTCCATGTCTCAGTCTTTCACAGTCGTCTTTTGTCAATGTCACACTGATACTCACTTTCTTTCTCTCTCTCGCACGCGCGCATACACACACACACGCACACACAAACCTACAAACAATATAATTGGAATAATCTGCCGTGGTAAGATATGCCCAAAATGAGAGAAATTAAAGGGCTGGCACAGGATCAGGCACACTCACTGATGCAAGATTACAGGCTAAATACAATGACACACACAAACGCACACACACACACACACACACACACACACACACACACACACTCACGCACAGAGGCATGCGCATATGTGCTCTCCGTGCTTCAGCTCAGGAGCTCACCAACGTGTGCAAAATGCCTAAAATCTCACAAACGCAAATACAAACACATGAAGTCCTACATCCTGTCCAGAAAAAAGTTTTTCACACACACACGCACACACACACACACACACACACACACACACACACACACACACACACACACACACACACACACACACCCGCACAAGGTGACCTTGTTGTTAACTGTTTGTTTGCTGTAACAAGCAATATTCACTATAGACACGTAATGCACCAGTTTCAGCTCCCGCAGAGCAGAGACGAGTCTCTTTCTGGGTGTGATGACTAATAAGCCGCCCGAGTGTTTCACACACACACTCTTCATTCAGACTGCAGATTGACCTCTGCCCCAAAACACCACGCTCACTGATGGAATTTTTATTATTTTTTAATCTTTACATTGCTCCATATTGTCAATATGTCGGCCGCGCACAACGACAACCTGTGTTTGTCTTGATCATGTTCATGTTAGATTATCCTGACAGTGATGTTTGTTGTCTCCTTGCGGTCGGTGTCTGAGTGCAGTTTCACGCTTGGGCTTCATCTCCTGCTCTGTAACTGTGATGCTTCTTTGCAGAAGAAAACCTCCAGAAACACCACCCAGTTAGTATTTCTGCATATTTAACACTAAAAACAAAACTGATGCTAAATTGAGCAGAAGATAAACACCTCAGCTTCCATACGTGTGAAAATATTGAGCAGATGAAATGTTTTTAGACATCTCTGATAAAAAAGTAGTTTCATCTTTAAAAGCCTCAGAAGGACATTAATCTCTGAAAGGAAGCACTTAAATATTTTGCACACAATTAATAAGATTTTTTTTTTTTTCTAAGGACTAACCCTTATTGTTTAAGAAGCAATGAAAGAAGCTTTAGCAATGTGAACTTAATAAAAACAAAAGAATTTTATAAAGAATAAATACATACTGCAAATTAGGAATAAGGGGACTGGAGGGCTATCGCACCTCAAACGTACCGATGGTGTGTGTGTGTGTGTGTGTGTGTGTGTGTGTGTGTGTGTGCTTGTTTTTGATAGACTTTTTTTGTAGTCCGTTTGGAGCAGATCTCTAATTCCAACAGATGCAGTTCAGTAAACTCGATGTGTGACCGGTCCATTTTTTGAGACGACATACATAAGAAAAAAATAAAAACTGCTACAGCAGGACACCTCCTCCCAGTAACAGACCAAACACCCCTTCATTAGAGCTGCTGCTCCGGGCCTGTGTAGTCACTCTCCAGCACTGGAAAAAGGCAGGAAGCAGTCAGGGATACATGGCTGACCGACTGGGAGGTTGACTAAATGACTGGTGAGGATCTGATCTTAGCTCAGAAAAATGCACTTGGTCATGCTCATGGCCTCCCAAAATACTTGCGGCTTTGGCTGATAAGCTGGCGACAGGAACGATTGTTTATTCGCATTTCTTAACTTTGAAGGTACTGGACGGCACAACAGATTATGTGCACAACAGGCAGATAACAGGAGAGAAGCAGAAAAAGGCACAGGACATCTTTTACTTTGGAGAAAGTTTGCAACTAGTGCAAAAAAAAAGAACATAATAGACCGACTGATAAGGGATTTGTGATTTTCAGATGTAGAAGAAATTACTGGTTATATTATTCTTAAAAGAAAATAGATTTTTTTTGGATAAGTGACACTGCATTTTAATTCATGACTTACATGAACTTGCACACAAATTGTCTGTAAGTCTTGTGTTGCTACAAAGTTGAATGTTAAGATTTCACAAGTATTAATCCTCTTCTCCAGAAGATCAAAAACATTACACACACTGCTCAGCCAGCAAACCCAATATTGAAAATAACTGCAGACCTTTAACTCTAAGTGTTTGTTAGATACAATTCAAAATGCCACAAGCAAGGCTTAATTTATATTTCCCCAGAGTGTAGTTTTAGTACATAAATTCTTTAGAAGACTTGAACTTAGAAGCAAAACTATGACATTGAATAATCCTGATTGTCCTCGGGGCCGAACAGGAGCTCGGTCATAATTTAGGCAATTGAAGACGTTCACACCTTCCAGCAGGTTGGAGTGAGATATTTGCTGATCTGATCTAAAGCTACTGTTAATCTTGAGCCGACAGATAATCAACGTCTCCACTGCGCTGGACTGGACTCCTCCTTATACAGCAGAAAGATTCTGCTTTGTCCAATAAACATTCAGGAGCACGCAATGCAACCCTCCTCCAGCACAGCAACAACAAACTTTACACACAAACCAAACGCTCCTCCTAGAATTTAACAGTGCAGTCATGCATATATGGCTAAAATCTCCCTTGGACCTACATATTGTCACACACTCACGCATTTATGGTGCCATGCAATAAGTCATGCAGAGGAGCTTACAGTCTGAACTTTGCATAAATTTTGCAATAACAAAAATCTAAAAATAAAATAAGACTCCTGCTCTGTTTTTTTTTTTTTTTTTGTAAATTGGAGAATTTTTTTAAACATAGGGAATTTTACTAGTTGATGTCAGTTTCAAATATCGTTTGAAAATGCCATCTGAATGTCTGACCAACAACAAATCAATGTTCTTCAGTGTTTATTACTGAACTATACAGCCCTAATAAACCTCCACCTCGATGCCAGTTTATTCATTCAGGCGTACAGAATTTAGCCTATGCCCCTCCGCAACATGGCACAGGAAGGGAGTGTGTGTCTGTGAGAGGGATGTAGTGGCATTTCAGCTACACAACACATCTGACTGTACACGGCTGTCTTGAGGTTGTGTCTACCTTCCTTGACGTTGTATTTGCGCCATATGTCAGCGTGAGTGTGTACGCGGTTGCCAAGCGCGCACACATAAACTGCAGCTCATCCCTCTCCTAAAAGCATTTTATGGGTGTCTGACTGGGCGCAGGGCTGCAGTGACAAGGACAGGGGATGGAGAATAAAGAACATGCGATGGCACAAGAGGGGAAGACATGGAGCAACGGCTACGGTGACAGCAGAGCCTACCGTGGCCCTCGTCCTCTCCGGGGTGGCAGGGCAGCTTTGCCCATAAATGGGTCACCGGGGAACACACTCACGAATGAAACAGCAAAAAAAAAAAATAAATAAATAAATAAATAAACAATCGCCCTGCGACACACACTTGGATTTAAGTGCTGATGATGAGTGAGTGGGAAGTGACTGTGGAGACAACATGACACACGTAAAAGAAACCATGTTGTTGGGGTTTTCAGATAGAGGAAGAGTGCGAGCGATGTGAGGTGCATCAGTGGGCTTGTTATGGAGAACATTTGTTGTGACGTAGCATGAATACTGGCAGCAGTTTAGTGCATGGCACGTCCGAGTGTAGATATTATATCAATAAAAAAAAAAAAGATAACACTGAGCCCTGAAATCTGTCCTTTCTGCCTCATATTGATCAGGAGGTTGTAGCATAGATCAGAGGCGACGGTTCCTGTTTGGGACCAAGTGGCAGGACTGCCAATGCCACATCAATGACCAACTGCTCGACAAGCTATGTGAAGATGCGTACATCACCATCAGGACCACACACATGCAATGATGGGGATGTGAGGAATGCTCGGCTCTGTGGGAATCTGCAGGACAGATGAGGACAAGTTTAAACGTGAAATAACAAGAGAGCTGAAAATACACCCCGAGATAAATGTAGCAAAAGTGTTGAAAATTGCTCTGTCAGGGATGTCAAAGGGGTGCATCCACTGCAGAAGAAAAAAAGTGGAGTGTTGGTGGGGAGGGAAAGCCGAGAAAACCCGGACTGCGTCCCCGGCTTCTTTGCACTGGTGTGTGTGAGTACTACGAGAGGCGCTACACAATGTCAAAGGAGTCTGATGACTCCAGGCAGTCAGGCGGTCTGCTGTGCAGCTCGGTAACAAACACAAACAAGTGACGTTCATCACACAACTAGGTGGGCCTTCACCCGTACAACAATTCTGGGCATGCATAACACTTTCTTTTTAATCATCATTATTGCAGTGCCTGCAGTACACATGAAGTGTCTCCAGAGAGGCTTCCTCTGCCGGAGCCGTGATTTGTCAGAAACTTGTGCTAAAGCTGGGATCTTTCCCTGCCTGTTGGTGTTTCGCTCTAGTAAGCAGCTCAGTAACGTTAGTAGTAGTGCTGCTTGTAGTAGTCGTAGTACGCAACCATGGCAGACTATACCACATAATAACACCGTGAGCCACACCACAGGGAAAAAAAGAAAACAACGAGATGTTATTCGCTCGCTTGTTATTGTCCATTTTCTGCAAACACTCAATAAGCCTGCGTGGCCGTTAGGAGATATTTGGGGCTGCAATGCTGCAAATAGGTCGGTTGTTTTTACTACGCCACGTTAGGAAAAAAAAAAAAAACTCGTCAACTACGGAGGGGAAAAAGTACTCCACAGCGAGCACACGGATGTAAGACAATCCGAGGGATTTTCGGGTCGTCCATTGGACTGCGGTAAAACATTTCAGAAAGTTTTTACCCCGCTGTTACACTCCCTCCCCTCCCCTCTCTCTCGCCTCTTTCTCGGCTCGGTGTCACTCCATTTCTTCGGACGGTCGCGGAACAACCGACCGACCGACCGACCGCGGGCTCCTCCTGCGAACTCATTCCTCTCAGAAAACGGGGAATGAATGTCAGTTAGGCTTCACTCTGGCACGCGAACTAAGTTGCAACTTACCACAAGCAGAGGTTTTCTCCTCTTCGGAGAAAGATTTATGGTCCTGTTTGGCCAACGAGGAGGCTCGCGCAACACTCGGTAACATCCCCTGGTTGTCGGCTTTCAACACTGTGCAGTTCAGACTCACACGTTACTTTTCCTCCGCAAAACATGTCTTTCCCCCTCAGAAACTCAAACAAGGATGTAAAAAACTATCGGTCTTCTTTCCCACTACAGTCACAAAATGGTGAATGAACCACTAACAGCTGGGCAAACCGACCAATGAGAGCTCGCTGACAGGTACAGTAGCCAATCAGCGCCCGCGCCACACAGCAGAGGGCGTGGCCGCCTGTCAAAGTCCCTTTGATTGACGGGGGGATGCAGCCAATCGCGGCGAGGCTGCTGAGGCAGACCGGTGTCCTGTCCCAAACTTTACAGTATCCAATGAGAGCTCTGGGAACCATAGGAACAGCACGAGGGAGGGCCGAGGGGCGGGACCAGAAAACTGTCTGCCAATAGAAAGGCACACATGCCCCCTCCCCTTCTGAAAAGGAGTATGTTTACCATAATTGACAGCACAAGTGCCATCCTTCAGAAGACTGTGATAATGCATCAAAGCTTCTGCTTGCAAGTTGGTGCAACGAGAACCAATGCATCATGCGAATGTCGCTACTCTCCATATTGTGGTAGAAAGTGTCTTTTTAGGTCTTTTCAGCTGATGTTTAAGAACACATGATACCAGCAGCAGCACGGGAAAAGGGTAGCATTATAAGAAAGTGAAGTTTTTAAGCTTATTTGTCGTGTGGTACAGCTCGACGCATTGGTGCCCCTTTGCAAAACGCTCTCTCTCCCTCTCTCTTTTCTCTCAGCAACAGACGCTCACTTTCACTGCTCCCAGCCAATCAGAGCGCAGCATCTCGGTGGCTCTGACGTCGGTAGTATCCCGGCCCCGCCCACTCCATTGAAAGTGAACGAGACTTGCTCCGCTGACGTCACTCTACCGCCAGGCGATTGGGCAGGTGTGAGACGTCTCGAGGCCAATGGGCACGCGCGGCGGTGATGTCACCACGAGTGTTGCCACCAGCTGGATGGAGGGGGCGTGGCCTGTCGTAAACTCGGCTAACCCCGTGTTTGCAACTTGCAGGCAGAGCGGCGGAGATGAACCTCTGTGTGTGTGTGTGTGTGTGTGTGTGTGTGTGTGTGTGTGTGTGTGTGTGTGTGTGTGTACTACTGACTCAAACATGCTGGAGATGACTGCACGGTCACGGCACGAGCATTACCGCACGTGTGGCCTCATCGATATATGACACGTGCACAGTGAGTTTTAATCTTAGCGCACATTTCAAGGAAAAGGATGCTGCCATGCTCAAGATGTAGCGCCATAATAGTAAACATTACATAACCGCATGCTCTGTGTGTAGTAGGAGCCCAGACTCACGCTGAGACAGACTCATCAAATCTCAGCAGAGGCAGCGCCCCCTCTCGGTGGGATCTGACACACACACGCCGGCGTTTTCCTTTCAGCTCCGGGAGAAATGTGCATGGTGTAGAAGTAAAAACAGAGCGAAGTCGTGATTGGTCGAGGGAGATGTAGATTTTGCAAGACTGCGTTAGCCACTTATGAGTGCATTTGTGCACGTGTATGAGTGCATGTAAGAAAGAATCAGGGAAGGATGAGTGCCGGCTAAATGTTGATGTAGAGTGACATCTAGTGGTACTATTGAGGCACTGCAACCAGTGACCTAAACATTAAAACGCACCGTGGTGCAGTGGTTGGCTGTTTTCCTCCACAGCAAGATTTTTGAAACAATCATTCAATCCACATATGTTAGAAGAAGAAGATGACTAATCCAGGCTGGACTTTTCTGTGTGGATTTACATGTTTTCTCTGTGCACAATTGTGCTTATTTCTAGGTACTTTGGCTGCCCCTCACAGTCAAACCATTGATGTTGCTATGAATTTGGTCACATCCAAAAGTGCATCATGCCAATAAGCTGCAGAAAGATCTGAAATCCTCACAGCTGAAGTCTTTCTCTTTCTCTTGCAACCCATATAGCTTTGATTTTCAACGCTACTTCACTAGCAGGAAGCTTGCACTGCTGCATCGCTGACCTTTGACTTGGATAGGTTGCTGTCGCTCTCCTGAGCTGGAACCACACTGCGCTCTCTTCAGCCAAACTCTCATCCAGCAGTTGTTTTGTTTCCCTTACTGTTTATTTGATTTCCTGATGTTTGTCACATTTTAGATAAAATTATAAGCCATTAGGATTTATAGGCATTAAAACACTTTTCCTATGGTTGTTTGATGATTACAATTTGAAATATCTGGTAAGTGTCTGCACGTAGTTGCCATAGCTATTATGCTTATACTTTTACAAAAAAAAAAATTATCATTAGAATTAATCTTGCAAAGCTTTTTTTAATTCTAAAACTATATACTTTAACAATAAAATCGTTTCACACTTCACTTACTCCATTTTAGAATCTCTTCTCAAAATATTAAAGGAATGCATTATCTGCCCTCGTAAAGAAGTTTCAAATTGAAACATAAATCTGTTTTAGATTATCACCCAAAAAACCTCTGCTCACCAGGTGGTGCACCAAAGACTTGGAAATTTTTGCCACTTGCTAGAAAATTAGGTAGGCTACAGGGAAAAGATTCTTGCTCTCCCAAAGTATAACGTTGAGGCTGCAAGCTGCAGGAGTGACAGGTTGATGTTTTATCGCCATCAGAGGAGAGCGTAACGTTCATGTGTACGCTGTTTTGTTTGTCAACACGATGGCAGGAAAAGTACTGATTTTTTTTTTTTTATGACACCTACAGCGAGAGTAAAGAACACAAACTGGAGGAGAGCCAACCCGTAAGGCAAAACTGAGAACGCTTTCTCTAAATATTTTTCTATTGCAAGCTATAGCACGAGAGGTCTGCTGGATGGCGTACACCATTAAAACAACATCACTCCATTTGTTTGAAAACAAATACATCCATATACACAAAAGCAATTGTGGCTGCAAGGCTATTATCCTCTGGAGAGGTCTGCTCGCTCTGAGAGTCCCTTTACTTATATTGTGCTATATAAGTTATTACGAAGGAAGAAAAGGTAAATATAGAAGTGGATCTGGACCTGAGCAGCACTGGCAGTTTGGTGGTGCATAACTTTTTTTTCTTTTTTTCTTTTAACACAAGCGCAGAGGTTTTCTGCAGGAGAGCGTGTGCACAGTGCTGGGCTCGTCTTATTGGGAAGTGACGGCACCCCACATGGAGAATATCCCTTATTAGACTCTGTGCTTTCAGCCAGTTCTGTGTGGAGATTGCATGTTCTCCCTGTGCATGTATGGATTCTCTCTGTGGACACTCCTCCCACAGTGGAAAGACTTGCTTTTGAGTTGAGGTGTAAAGAAATCAGGGCCACAGAAACATCATCCTGTCTACCAAAGGGATTATTCAACAGTGTATGATGGATTTAGCATGAAGCGCTCACTGACTGTAAATTGAGCTTTTTGAAGTCTGTCTGCTGATGTTCTCAGAGAGAGGTCATGCGAACCGTAAATCAGCTCTTGCTTTAATCACACAATGTTATTCTTTAGGTATAATAATCTTTTTTCCCCCCCGAGTGCCTCACAATTTGTGCTTATTCTTCTAATAAATCCAAAAGACCCTTTAAAAGGTCACTAAGTGGGTCTTCTTTAGAAACTTTTATCCCATTGGTTTCTCTGGAGATAGGTTTGCTTCGTTGTCATGGAGATACCTCAATATGTCCTCATGTCACTCGCTGTTTGTATGATTGTTTAGAGAAAAAAAAAAATCAGAAGAAGCAGACCTTGAGTTTTGTTTAATTCCCACTTGCTATATTTGCACTCCTTCAATCCGCCGTCTCTCAGGTACTCGGAGGGTTTTACTGTGGCAGCTCTGATCTTGAAGGAGGAATAACTTCCCATCCTATCATTTTTCCACAGAGTTTTCTTCTCCTTTTGACTTGCGGGCGACACAATCTATTTAGCAAGTGCCCCCAGCTCAGATTCCCCCCTCCTCTCCATGGGAGCTTGACCTCTGACCTCCACCCCTCACCCTCTCTGTGTGCGCTCCTCGCTGGGCTGTCAGTCAAACACCAGAGACCCTCCTGTCCCGCTGGGCTCTGCTGTCAGGCTGGCCTCAGGTACAGACGCCAGCGGAGGAAAATCTCAGACGGAACAAAGCGAGACGGCCACAGCTGGGCTTGTAAAAGAACTTTTTCTTTTCTCTTCAAAAAACTGGAGTGAAATTCATTCTTCCCGCTTGTGAAATAACCTCATTCCACATCAGGAATCCCACTCACTTCATGGCTCTCTTAAAGCAGACACTCACAGTAGCATAACCTCTGACCTCTCCAACCCTCACCTTGACCTCTGACCCAGCCGGTCACGTCTCATCAAACCCAGGACAGGAGAAGGAGAAAGAAGAAGGGGCTCCCCAGGACGGTTCGCTCTCATAAAACGATAAAAATAACCTCAGAATGTGAGGGTGGATTTATTCAATCATGAAAGTATGCATCCTGCCTCATCTGAGAGCCAGCGCTTAGCAGCCCCCGGAGCAGCGGAGTCCAGTTACCCGCATGAGCTGAGCCAGAGGAGGCGGAATGGATTTTAAATATTCAGCAAAAGCACATTGATTTAAGATGGCGAAGTTTTATTAGTCACACATGCGGCCGTTTTCTGTGCCGCATTCCTTTTGGATCAGGATGAAATATCCCAACAACCAGTTAGAGGACTGTGCCGAAGTTATGAAGACATTCGTGGTTTCCAGAAGAGAAACTCTGGGGCCGCTGAATATTTATTGATCGACATTAACCTTCACGATAGGAAGATGATCTGCTCTAATGACTCAGCCGAAGACAGCCAGATAAATGACCCCACCTGCTGGGTTATTCTGCGCTATGGGAGGAAGAGGGGAGGGGAGTCATGAGTCATGTGGTAGAAACTCAACATTGTTAAAGAGTGAGAGTGGAGCGACGAGAGGAACCCGGTGAGATGGCTGGGGAATGTGATCAGGATGTTGGAGAACCAGAAAACCCAAGGAGGCATTTGGAGAACATGCAAACTCCACAAGGATTTTTTTTTTTAACTGCTCGTCAAATGTGTGCATTTTTTTTGCTTGGAGCGTTTCAGGAGGCTGTGTGTGTCGCCGAAGGGATGGACGGGCTCGTTGTGTATCGGGTGTCAGCAGAGGACGAGTGCGTTCCGGTGGCTTACAGGAAGAGGCAGCCAGGAGTCCCGGCGTCTAATAATATCTGATAACTGCTGCACCGAGACGCCGCCAGGTTAAGGATTTAAGGCAGATAATGCCGGTTCACAGAGGTATTACACACGCAGATAAAACCCGGTGCGAGGAAGAGAGCCTCCACAAAGGAAATGCAGACGTGAATGTATAAGCCTGAGTGTGAACGGAGTAGCTTTTCTCCATGACGCCGATAAAAACAGAAAGGCACAGACGGGACTCCGTACACAAGTGGCGCAGGAGGCCGGTGGAGATGAGAACAGTGGGCCCTTGTGCTCACTGCTGCATTCCTCTTCACAGTAACTTTAAACCTCTCAGCTGTTCCTCAAGGGCCACGTCCCGGCCCCGAGCTCCAGACGGGACCCAGAGAGAGAGGAGGCGACCTTGGACCAACAGCCTCAGTCACTCCGATATGTGGCATTTTGAATTATTTAATTTACTTGATTTAGAAGAAAATCACAGGAGAGGCGATGGCTTGATTACCATTTCTGTAAACTATTATTTAGATCTAATAAACTTTCAATATCAATGTATTTAAATCTTCTCTGTTTGAAGATGACAAAGCTTATCTGTCCACCGGGTTGAGTTCACAAGGACCTGGAGATATCCCAGTATATGTTGCATTTGGCAATGCAAGTAACATTTATATAATTCATTAAGATGTAAAACATAATAAATAATACCAATCCAAACATATAAATAACAGATAAACCTTTGAAAAATAAACATGAAAGCGTCTCATTTCTCTTTTGACTCAAACTGAAAATTCCAGACAATTGCTGCAATATTTTATCTGTATCTTTACTGTTTTATTGTTTGTAAATCTAGTTGAAGGTCAGAAATAAGCATAATAGCATGAATATTCTGCGAGACCATTTGTTTAAATGCATTTGGTTTAACTTTTATTAGCAACTTACGACATTTGGTGACTTCTTTCACACTTCCTCAAAACTAACGCTGATACGTTAAAGACAAGCAAAGACTAAATAAAGAAATATTTGTGTTGAACACAGAGACAGGCATTACCTCTGTACAATTTGGAGAACATCTGCTCCACAGTGAAGCATCTTTTCCTCCCTGTCATTACATTTGATTAATGTTTTTACTCATGCATGAAACACACACTCCACATACTCAGAAAGTCCACTTCAGGATAACTTTTGTAAATATCACAACATGTTGAGAGACAATACAACTCAGTCCTTTTTCAGATTTGACAAAAATATAAAACATTTTAAAGACACTTTGCAGTAATAATGGTCTGTAACAGTCACCAAAGTGTAAATGTTGATATCCCAGTAATGCAGTGTTTCAACAACAGGGGGAGACATTCAATGTCAAATGGCCAAACCAGACTGAGTGAAGTGAACCAACTCTGAGCTGAAGTGTGTGTTCAGACTTGATGAAGCACTAAACACCCCCAACAAGTCTCTCACACCTCTGCTCTTAAAGGAAGGAAGAAAAAAAAAAACCCTACAATTAGCTTGTTTTGAGGGGCCCAGAAGAAAAAAAGACGAGCTGACGGGAAGGAAGAAATGAGAAAAAGGAAATTGGAGCATCAGAGTTTCAATCAAACCACATCAATGTGCGCTCACACTCGTCTGAGCTCGGAGTGACACAAGTACCGCCGCTGCGAAAGTGGCCCGCTCCTGTGTGGTGCAGCTTTTCTCTGTATCGTGGAGGATGTGGTGAACTGTGTCACCGTGTCGTAACTCTGCTTGAGGATGCAACAGTTACACGTATATATGTGTGTGTGTGTGAGTGCATTCACAACAAAGCCTCGTCGCCGTGCAGTCAGGCTGCGGTTGCATGTGGGGCACATCGCCGGCTGCGCACGGGTTTCTGCGAAAGCAGGCGCTCGAAGGGAAAGGGATGTGGCCCAGGTGAGAGAGCGCCGCGGCCGCTGTGGTCTCCGAGCCGGCTCTCCTCCGCTGTTGCATGCAGCAGCTGGAGGAGCAGGAGGCCCGACGAGCCGCTGACTGAGCTGCACAGGCAGTGACCCTCCACAGGGTCAAGGAAGGGATCAAACCCAGCAGAATGGATGTGGCCAAGGACGAGGACATGAATGGGACGGCTCAGATTCTAGGGTTTGTTTGGAAAGTGACAGATGATGAGGTCGAGGTGGGTTTGGTCATGTATGTTAACACTCCATTCAAACTGACACTCATTGGCAGTCTGCACAATATATCACACATTTATCACCAACATCTGCAATGCACTTAAAGTACTGACTGAATTACAAACAAAACCAAAATGTTTCCATACATTCCTGCTCTGCAGGACAACATAATGATCACGTGGAGCCCTACTGCAACAGATTATACTGACAGGGGATAGTATTTCACCATCACATTCTAACCAGAGGCAACGGGACAAAATGAAGGAAAAACAAACCGAAGCTCCTCTGGAAAGCAAACGCACACGTGGACAAAATAAATACATAAATAAATAAAAACAAATGCTGGGCAGTTGTTTCTAGTTAAAAGTAGATCTCATGGAAGCTTCCTCTTTCCTATCCAGTCCTCTTCGTTCAAAAACAAAGCAATGGAGTCAAGTTAGAAGACAAATGGACGAGTCTGATGTGAGCATTACGGCCCGAAGAGCAGCAGCAGCACAAAGTGCTTTCATTTAGGAAGTCTAAATGTAAGACTTTAGTGTGTGTGTGTGTGTGTGTGTGTGTGTGTGTGTGTGTGTGTTTCCACTTACCTGCAGAGGATTGTGAAAACCCAGAAAAGAAGATTTTTGCTCTGCAAGAAATCAAAGTGAAATACTAGTTTAAGTTCATCTTAAATGAATGAATGGATGAACAATCTACCTGTGAAGAGTGTGTGTCTTTTGTACAGTTTGTAATTAAAAGTGTGAATGAATGAAAGTCAAAGTCAAATCTGACTAGTCTAAAAAAATATCCTCACATTCAAAATAATGTAAGTGAAGCAAACATCCCCTGTAGAGATCAGTACACGTGTTAAAGGTTCTCAACAATATCACATATAAAAAGAACAACCCTAAACCACAAGAGTCCACACAGAAGCCAAACACATCTACTAATACACACAACCACAAGACGGAAGGGCAGAAAAGCACAACAAAAAAGAAACACAAGTGAACACACTGATGCAAAATAACAACAACAACAACAACACACATAATTCCCACAATCTAACAAACTGTGTACATGATAATGACATGCAAATAAAACCACAAGAGGACAAACAGAAACAAAATCAGCAAAACTACAAAATGTTTGTTAATACAAGCTGTCAGCCTTGGGTGTGCTTTTAATTCACTCTTGGACTAAAATAAAAAGCAGTTTATTTAGCTTGGTTAGCATGAGATTATCACCCACCAGTTAATGAGGCTTACAGTGTTAGCATTAAGCTAAGCTAACCTGACGAAACACACGTTTTAATCACTTTAGGAACAAACTATTCCTCAATGTTTCCATTGACCAGTGTATATCTAAGTCTGCCTCCTGTTGTAACACTGAAATGTTGCTGTTAAAGCCAAACCTTAATGACGTGTGAGCAGCCTCAGTTCTCTCTATCAGCAGCAGGATGAAAGAAATCCAACAAAAAGATTTGCCTCTACAGCTATTTTTTTTTTCTAAACAAGATTTGAACGGCCTCCTCCTCCTGCCGCCATCCATGGAACAAATATGTGATTCAATTGGAGAAATTAACTCTCCCAAGAGGTCAAACTTGACACAGAAGTGCTGTTTTTCATATTTTAGTGCATTTTACACAAGAGGACGTGAGCTCTTTGTAAAATCAAACGTTTTAAAATTTTTGTTAAAAGATGTTGGATATTTTCACTTATGCTTTCACTTTCACTTTTTGAATTTTCACTCACTTGTGCTTCTTTGCACAGACAAATGAAACATAGTCTTTTTTTATTATTATTATTATTATTATTATTATTTACAGATTATTACAGTGCAACTTTATTAGCCCGGCCCAGAGAAGTGAGTGCCAGACTTAAAGTTGCCATGTGGAATTTAGTTTTAAAAAGTTAATCCTCAGAGCAGCACCTGCAACATCTTTTTTTTTTTTTTTCCAAATGACAAACGATAATACAAATAATTTAGTAGTGATCTGCTGCCATTCATTTGTAAAAAGGTTCCCAGACTATTTAAATACATTTAATTTGCAATATCTTGCAGGTCTGTAGACTTTTTACACGGTATTCGGTTAATCAGCATTACGTTCGCAGTTAACTCAGTCCTCCACTTATTTCTGATGCCATCAAGAGAAGATAAAGGGATTGAGCAAGCTGCATCCCCCTGAGCCCACTGTAAATATTTTCACTTGACTTACAGCTGGCAAAATAAAGCCACACACCACCATGTACCTATGTTCCTGACAGGTGTCCTGAAAACTGAGTGGAAGGATGAAATTAGAATACTGCTGTGTTTTTGGTATGATTAGAATCATCTCTGCAATCATGAACCAATGTGACACCTCTGTTCAAAAAAAAAAATCTTTAGATGGCCTTTAATATTCTCTATAATTAACTATAAAAAAAAAGCATAAATAAGTGTCTCCCATATGGCTGCAAGTCGACGAGACAGAGTCAAAGGTTAATCTGCTTGTTTACAAACAACTTGGTAATAAAAGACCACCGTGATGATGATGCTCATTCATGAATATGGATATGGAAGAGAAGCAGACACAAACACCGACAATCACATTGGGTTTTAACTGGTTTTAATTAACCCTGATTACAGCTTAATTACAAGTTTGAAAAAAAAAAAAAAACACGAAAGAAGTGGAGAAATTCAATGTTACATCATGGTATTAAGTCTCATCTCTTCATCTGAGTGTTACGTAAGCGCTCGGGGAGAAGAGGTGAAAGAAGAGAGACTAAAAGAGGGAGAAGATAGACCTTTACACAGTAAAACAATACACATCTTTTTCTCATTTTAAAATAATACACCCCCCCCCCAAAAAAAAAGAAAAATATACAGGAGCAAGAGAGAGAGAAAGTAACAATATAAAATTAAAATTACAGGACAAAAAAAGATAAAATCATTCCTCCTGTGCCCCTAAATACAATCCCACGCTGTTGCCCGTCCCTCTCTATTCCAGATGTTATTTCTGTCAGCATCAAAATGAATATTAAACAATTTTTTTTTTAGTTATATTACATTTGTAACAACTAAAGACAGAAAAGGGAGTTTCTGGTTGAGGGACTAGAAGGTTTAAAACAGGGAATGAAGTCTGGGGGTGTTCATCCAAAATGATGTACACAACATAAAAAGCAACAGCGAACAGAGCCATGGAATAAAAATAATGCCAGGTGGAGAGGTAAAAAAAAAAAACCCAATGAGAACAATAATGAGGACAACAACGACAATCAATAGCATTTACTGACTCGAGGAAAAAAAAATCATGATAACCTTTTGATAGCGAAATGTAATGTTTGTGCTATTTGTCGTCTGTAATGACTGCTGAGGCCTGAAACATGATTAGAGACAGCGAGCCTGCATTTTTTTTTTTAATATACAGTTTTACCCTGCTATATCATGACTTGAGAAAACGCCAGAAACAAAGTGAAGGAAATCCAGACAGTAGGTGCGATGTGTAAGACCTTCTCGAATGAAATGACCTAAAATGAGACGAGACATCGGTTCAGTCAGCCCTTCTGTGTGTTGTGCTGCCGGGATGTAAAACTGAGGTTAGCAAGCCAGCTAGCTAGCTCCAGGTCACTCGGTTTGTAATACCACTTTCTGCCACAAGGGGATGTCGGGAGTCTGTCTGAGATCGAGTGTGTTCCCAATACAGGAGAACAAGAAGATGATATATATGTATTCTGTTGGCAAATTTGAAGTTGAAGAACTTTTAGAGCTGCACTCACAGAGAGAGAGAGAAAGAGAGAGAGAGAGAGAGAGAGAGAGAGAGAGAGATGAGATATGAGCAGAGGTCGTAAGGCAGCTGTCAGTCCGGGTTTCAGACACGGGACCCGGTGGGTGTGAGCGAGTGCCTGCATGTTGTGACATGTTGGGTCCAGACTACGGGGGTCTGCTGAGGAAATCTGACACAGAGCGCCTGCAGGCCGTCCGTCTCCCAGTCCGCAGGCCCGCCCGGTCGGCCCGGTGGTCGTCAAACGCAGGATGGTGCGAGCGTGTGAATGTGCATAGATTGAGGAGAGGGCGTTTCGGGACAGGGCCCGGGCGCTTCCAGGATCAAGCGCGGTAATGATTAACCCGTTCACCCGCTGTCTGTCCCGCCGTCTGAGCCGCTGTGAACTTTGGAGCGTCGCACTGACTGAAAGGATGGGATTACTTCACTAAAAAACCCATGAGCTAATTCCAAGCGCACCCACACACACACACACACACACACACGCGGGGACAGCCTGAAGAGGTGGCCCGGGGCCAGGACAGCTCAGACCAGAGAGAACCCGAGCCGAGCCGAGCCGAGCCGAGCCGAGCCGGGCGAGACTGTAAACAGGAAAGAGCAGAGAGCTGCGCGCTGAAAGGGCAAGCTACTACAAATGAAGTGAACAGCACAACCAACCACACAGCTGAATCACTGGCCGCCTGTTCCCAGTCCCGATTCTCCTCGTCTTGCTGGCCTTATCCTGATAGACTGGCCTGCCGTGTTTTTCTGTGGCTCGATTCATTATGACACAAATGTGCAAGGAAAAGAAAAAAAAAAAAAAAAGAAAAGAAGAAGAAGAAGAATCCCCGGACCCCCTCCGACATGTGTTTACCACTCAAAATAATCCATTTAGAAAAAATCCTGAATCAATCACGTCATTAAAATGCTATGGTTTCTTTTAAAATGTAACTTTTCTTCAATAATTTCATTTATAATATATAAAGATAAAAGTCTGTATGTGTGTTATTAGAGCTCGGCTTGCTCTTTTGTACATGCTATAAAAACAAGGCATAAAGAGGCAGTGTGAGTGTGTGTGTGTGTGTGTGTGTGTGTGTGTGTGCGTGTGTGTGTGCGTGTGTGTGTGTTTGCTGGTTTAGTTTAACACTATCTATGATTGTTAGACGAGCTCTCGCTGGTGAAGGAGGATTCTGTGCTGCTGAGGGAAACGATTTTCAGTGTACAAGCCGTGTTAAGGTGAGGTGAGAAGGTGAGCTGACTGTTGCTGGCTGGAACCCCCCCTCATCTCTTCCTCCTCCTCCTCTCCTCTTCCCCTCCTTCCTCACTCTTCCCAGCAAATCCCTCCTCCCCCTCGTGGTCCCCTCAGCAACTCTTCTCCTCCATACTCCTCGTTTCCTCTCCTCAAATCTCCCTGGGGTAAAAATAATTTCTGTGTGTTGATATTTCAACAGGTGGTCCGCGAGAAAAAGAGGGGAAGGACAGGAGAGAGACAGACGGAAGGGTGTGTAAAAGTCAAAGGCTCTGCGAGGACAGTGCACCAGAGAGTCAGAGTCAGAGTCTGTGTGTGCGCGAGTGTGTGTGTGTGTGTGTGTGTGCGGTCGCGTGTTTGCAGTGCTTTTAGTCCCATTCACTGGTTTTCAGTTTGTACTTGTGTGTCCGTGTGCATGAATCCAATAGACATACAGCAATAGGCTTCCCTGAGTGGAGTGGGCCAGGTTTAAGAGTCGGTCCGACGACACCCAACTGCCCCACCGTTCGGTCCGAGACACGGTTTCCTTGATTCACGGGGGATTCATGAGATACAGGTCTTCACTCTCCTTCCGTCGCTCACTGTGTGGGTTTCAGTACAGGCACTTAAAGTCCCGTCTTCTTGGAGGAAAGGTGGGCGGGTCGCCGTCCGCGGCGCGCCGCCGAGCCGTCCCGGTGGGCGTGTCCCCTGAGGAGAGAGCTGACTGGCCGCATGAAGGCGGGAGAGAGGTGCTACTGGGGCAGGTCGTCCGGGGCGTCACTGGCCAGGCGGGAGGTGAATGTTGGGGTCAGGAGAAAGCCGCCTCTCCACGCTGTCATCCCTGTGGCGGTCACTGCGTCTGCGGCGCGAGTCTGAGGGAGGCCTGATCCAGACAGGGGACTGGGGATGACTTGAGCTCTCTTTGAGGTGTTACTTGTGTGTGTGTATGTGTGTGTTTGTGTGTGTTGGACTGTGCTCTCCGGTCACTGAGGGTCTTGGGAGTCTAGTCTGTCAGTGCAGGAGAGGGATTACAGAGGAACCATGTACATACTCCGGTACCGCCGCCGCCGCCTCCTGTGCTGCTGCAGCAGTAGTGTTTGGGCTGAGGCTCGGATCAGCAGTCTTTATTCTCCAGAGAGAGCTGCGCCGTGGCGCGGTGGAGCTCGGCGCTCACCTTCCGGTGTGTCGTTAAGGAGCCTTCATAGCCCATCGGTGGTGGGCTTTCTCCGTCCCCGCTGCCCGTCCCATCTTCATCCGTCTCCATCCGCCCGTTGCTTTCCCTCCCCTCCTGCGGACGCACTTTCTTGTCGTCGGACTCCTCCTGCGAAGCCTCCATGCGCTGGTCCTCGCTCCAGCGCCTCTTGAAGCGCAGCTTGAGGGGGATGCACTTGGTCTGGGGGGTCCCTGCCTGGGCGGTCTGGGCCGGGGGGGCGTTGCTCTCTCCGGGTTCGACGGGTTCAGTTTTGAGGACGGGCAGCGCCCGGTGGGCGTTGGAGTGTATGTGCTGCGAGGTGAAGAAAGGCATCAGGCCGGGGGGAGGAGGAGCCGGCGCTTTGAAGACGTCCTCGTCCAGGTCCTCGTCGGGGTGGGGCTGGTGCTGGCCGGAGGCCGTGCCGTTTGCCATGTGGTGGTGGCGATGGTGGTGGTGGTGGTGATGATGGTGATGATGATGATGGTCAGACGCTCTGGAGTGGCGAGGGGAGAAGAGCTGGAACTCCTCTCTCTCGTCGGGATCTTCATCGCTGATGTCGGTCACCTCCACCTCCTCTTCTGACTCGATATCAGAGATGGGCTCCACCTTGACACAGCAAAGACAGGAGACTGAGAACTACTGAATCTTTACCTGTTTATGTGTAAATAAAGTCGACACTTTGATTCAAATTGAAATATTTTGTTTTAAAAGTGATACATTACAAAAGTAATTTAGAGATCCACTGCATGTTCCTGTGTACCTTTATCTTGGGGAGTCCGGCGCTGTTCAGGGACTGCGTGGATGACGATGCAGAGATGACGCCCGAGCCGCCAGCGGAGCTCAGGTCGCTGCCAAATGACAGCGAGGAGCCCAGGCCCGAGGTGGAGGACATGGACCCGGAGCCCGAGCCCGACGACAGCGAGCTCTGCCTGGGTTTGCCCTGCCCCTCCCTCTGCTTCTTGCCCGGCGGCGGCGGCTGCAGCTTGAACTTGAAGGGCGACATGTGCGGCGGCTCCTCGCCCAGGTGGAGCGGGTGGTGCATGGGGTGGGAGTGCGGGTGGGGGTGGGCAGAGTGAGGAGGGTGCGGGTGGTGGTGCGCGGAGTGAGCCAGGGTCGGGTGGTGGTGGCGGTCGCCCCCCCTCTCGCCTCCTCCGGCGGTGGCGGCCCGCTCCGCCCTCTCGGCCGCGCCCCGCTCCGGCGCCAGGCCGGCCTTGTCGGCGGCCAGCCGGTGGGGCTGGGGGATGACGATGTTGGGGTACTGGAGGAAGGCTCGGGGGCTCAGGCCGTAGTTGTAGACCGACTGGGTGTGCGCCTGCAGGTAGCGCTTCATGTCCTCCGGGTTGAAGGAGAAGTGGGAGCCGAGCATGGGCGACAGGGTGGGCGAGGGGGTGTAGGGGAGGTGAGACGTGGGAGTCATGGAGAGAGCCGGGGACAGAGGGGGGGCCAACAGGCTGGCCCCTCCCGGCCCCGGCAGGGGGGACACGGGGAACGGGGACAGCGGCTCCGGGTGGATCCGGTGGCCCGCGGGGCCGCGGGAGCCCGGGTGGCCGGCGGGGTTACCCGGCCCGCCGTACATGCGGAACAGCGTTTCGTGGGACAGGCGGGGATGGATGATGCTCCTGTAGCCGCCTCCTCCTCCGCCGCCTCCTCCGCCTCCGCCGCTCACACCCCTCTCCCCCCTCTCCTCTCCGGCCCCCGTGTTGCCCTCCTCGATCTCGGAGTTGACCGAGGTGCCGTCGCTGCAGTCGCTGACGGAGCCGCGGGCCATCCGCCGGGCCACGGAGCTGAACATCCCGCCGGGGCTGCGCAGGTCCTCATTGGGGGAGAGGACCTCAGAGGGCGTGGAGGGAGGGAAGCGAAAATGGGTGTCTGCGCCCGTGGGGACGGGAGGGGCGCTCTGAGGAACGCTGCTTCCTGTAGATGCCATAAGAAGGGGAAGAGAAAAAAAGAGAAGGAGAACAATGAGAAATAATTTCCTGTATAATCCAGCATAATCATGCTCACGCACTGTGGGATTAAGAGACGTCTAAGTAAGCACAGGCACACTAAAAAAAAGACGAGACTGACCAGGCTTACCAGTGGAGCCCATGTCGATGAAGGGGTAGTTGACCAGAACCAGTTTGTTGAAATTGAACTTATACGTGAACCTCTTGCCTTTGGTCTTATGGAGGATCCTCTTGTTGTAGTAATATCTGAAAACCAGGAGAAAGCAGACGTTTAAATAAGTAGAACAGGCACAGGGCCAGCACAAGCGGCTTATTTAACTCGCAGCTGAACAGCTTGTATTTGCTTCCTGTTTTAATAAAAATGATGCCAATGCATCGAAAACCAGTGCATACAGCTTTAAGCTGGGAAGTTTCTAAGATCTGGAAACTTTAAAAAAAAAAAACAACAACAAAAAAAACAACATGATTTACAAAAACAGTAATGTTCAAAATGACTAGTGTTACATCTGTAATATTAATAAAAAACACAAAATATTTAAGGAGTATTCAACGCTATACGACAGATTAATTATGATTTTTGAAACAACTTCAGACAGTAAAATGCAATTTTGAAAAACAAATAAAGGAGAAAGGTCTGCAAAAATACACACACAAAAAACAGCGACACACACAAATATACAGATTACTGAAAATGAGACCAATACACATCTCAAACAGCCGGTTAAAAGATTAAAGACCCAGAAAGTAAAATATGGTAAGGAAAATTCAAATTTAAGACTAAAAAGTTAAAAGCCACATAAAAAGTGCGGAACAACATAAAAAATGAAAGCTAAAGTAAGAGTAAAACATTTAGAAGATCACGTAAGTATGCAAACATTCAGGCATAAAGTTATGACATAATAAAATACAAAGTGGAGCGAGTAAAATCAGCATCGCCAAAAGTTTTTGTTTTGTGTTTTCAGGAACAACTAATAACATGATCAAGTGCAACGTGATCAGTTAATCTGCCTTTCTTGATTTCAGTATGCCAGCGATTAAAAAAGACGCTGCATTCATTGTTTATTTTTCACACCATCAAGGAAAATAAGCACAGGAAAGTTTATGTCGTGACGTAAAATGAGGACTTCCCGTTTCGTTCCCGATGTTACTGCAACTCTGACACAGCAGCACACGTTTTAATAAGCATGAGTCTTTCATGCCTCCACCCATCATAATAGATATTAGAGAGTGTTGTATGACATTTGCACAAAGCAGACACAGAAAGGAGAAGGGTGGGAGGAGGCGGGGGAGAGGGTGAGGCAGGGGAGAAAAAAAAATAGATAAATGAGAAAGAGAGGATGGACTGGGCAGCGCGGGGATGCTGTGTGTGTGTGGAGATGAAGCAAATGAAGAGATCAGAGGCGAGTGTAGGCACCCCTCACACTGCGGTCAGATGTGATGTTATTTCGAGCCCGCGTGGACTGTGGAAGCAGCAGGGTGTGTGAGGAGTTCTACGTTCAAGTGGGGGAAACTCAACATGTGTAAACTTTGCATGGGTGGCATCGTCTTTTCAGTTCCGATGTCAGACAAGTGTGACACACGGTGGCATATTTAGTCTTTCATTTTGCTTGATGGACCCATCTCTTTATGTAACAGCGAAGCAAAGCCACCAATAATTCAGCCCATCTTTATCTGTTTATGTAATGGCCATTCTCTCCTTTTTTTTTTTTCTGTGCTTTCTCTCTCCCATGGCTCCTGCCTACATTACAAGGCTCCATTTTTATTAACCTTTGTCCAGCTACAGCTCTTTATGTAACATCTCCGCTTTCTTCCCCAGATCCACATCCACTTTATGTAACCTCTAGATCTCTGACTGCCAGCCCTCATGCACCGAGGCAGACTGAGCAAAGAAAGAGGAGGAGATGAAGAGTGAGGACGAGAACAAAACAACAACAACAAAAAACTGTTTGTCCATGGTGGAGGGAATGGGCTGGTGCGCGCCACGCTCACACAAACTACCACCTATCCTTTCAACGCTAACCCTGGCTGTTAAACGCGGGACTTACCCAGACTGCACTTTTCTCCTCGTGTCTGCATGCCTACCTGCTTTTATAGCACTGGATGCTGCTTTCCCTTCCTCCAACATGTGTCTGCTGGCACAAAGTTAAGTGATGAGTGCTGGCAAAGATAGGGGCTTCAGGGTATGTAGGTAATGTTGAGTTAATCAGAGCCCATTGACTATCATTACACTGAATGGTAGTTATCGAGACGGCGGTGTGTGCGCGCGTGTGTGTGTATGTGTGTGTAGTGTCTGTTTGGTGGTGGGGAGGTGTCGCCCTTCACCCTCTCTTATTATGCTTATTACGCAGACTTGTTGGACCGTTTTTACTCTGGGAACAGACTGTTGCTCTTTTTTCGCTTGTTCTCTTCACCACCCACCACCCCCCCTTTATCCCACTGATACCCCCCGTCTCTCTCTCTCTCTCTCACTCCCTCTCATCAATCCACCTCCCCCTCTTTATCCTGACTCTCTCCACTCGTCCCCTGAGGCAATGGTAGAGGGTGAGAGAGGGAGAGAGGGAGAGAGAGAGAGAGAGAGAGAGAGACAGGACAGGCCTGCACTGTTGAAAACATTGTTTACGCCAGGCACAAAGCAGCATGTAATTTCTGCTCTAGGGGAGACACTCACAGGAGCCAGGAGAGGAGGGGAGGGAAGCGGTCGGGCGCGAGGGGACGGACAGAGACAGGCAGGCAGGCAGGAAGTCAAGCAGAATTAAAACCACGGCAGGACTGTGATCGAATTAGTCGACAATAAAAAGTCAACAAGCCGTGCTGCAGCCCGCATGAGGGTGCAAAATAAACGCGGAAAGAAAGACTGGAAAATCATGTGAAAACATACATATTTCTGAAGCCCACCCCTCCAACCTCCGCACTTACAATGGAGGCCTCCGAGCTGTCAGTTCATTAGAACAAGACTGACTTTAGAGTAAAAGCACAAACTTTTCCAGACTTCTGACCAAAGCAGGATAAGCAGGATAGATAATGTCTCTATTTGTAACAATAAGTCACACAAACTTCATCAGCTTCCAGTATTTGTGATGAATACTGTAAGTTTTTTTTTTTTTTTTTGATGCAAAATCTGATATGGAACTGAAAAAAATAACGAGAATGACAGGCACTGACACTGCATGACCCCAAGCAAAAAAATGCAACCAATTTAAAACCTTTCAACTACAGTGCGTTATGAAACTTTTATGCGGGGTAAAAGCTCCACTATTACATGTAGTAATACAACTGATAAAGTCAGTAACACTGCAAGGCTGCCCATTTATTCTGCAACACAAGCCACAAACCCCAAGCCTACAGTAAAAGAAGTATGGTGTTTGTCCTGGAAGTGACGCCGAGTTTGGCCAAGACTCCAAGTAAAGAGCCTTTAAAAACTGAACTAAAAGTAAACTGGAAAAAGTGTTTCTTTGTTGTATTGACTATGCATTTTGTTTATCGATAGGAAAAGTAGCTGAATCTATTTCATGGCGTTGTCATTTTGCAACATTTTCACAGCTAGATAAACTGTTGGCACGATACTGTAAGCTTGTATATCACCGTCAGGACAGGTATGAACCATTTCAATACCTTTATCTGTTACCTTTAGGTTCCTATTAAAAGGGATTGCTGAGTGTGAAAATGGCATAAACACACGGGCAGATCCCAAAAGCCAATAATATCACTGTGCTGACACATCTGTTTTAGGCTCATGGCAGTCGGCTTGCGGGGAGAGCTGCCAGCTAAAGTTTTGTGTGTCTGGAAAGCTGAACGCACACAAACACACCCGCTGCTAATGCACCGAGTGTGATCCTCATAGTTGGAAGCAGACATCAAATTTGTGGCCACTGAAGCTGTTTGGAGCACATGGTTGCCCATTCTCCCCCCCACCCCACCCCCCCGCGCAGTCATACAGTCAGACGGTCTTTGAAGAGCATTTGAACTCACATCAAAAGAGAAGAAAGAGATTCTTTGAGTGCCTGTGTTTAGCTGCCCACCGCACTCGCTTTACATGCACAAGTGCATGCACAATAACCATCCTGTCCCGTGCCATGTTGTTCAGACTCACTTTAACACATGGCTGCTCGTGTGTCCCAACTCACTCCCAAAATGTAACCATCGGCTTCACCGCACTCACTGTTTAAGCAAAATGTTAGACTGAACGAATAACCGGCGCAAGTCTGGATTTAGAGCGAAGCATCGAGAGAGCACTCGTTTTATCAGCTCAGTTGTTACTGTGAGTGGTTTTAGGACGGGGATTAAGGCTGCGATCACACAGACGTGCTGGGGTCCAAAACATTACCGTCAAAGCAGAGAGACATTCACCAGAGCGCAGAACTAATCGATGGAAAGATAATTAAAAATACACCTTAAGTAGGTTTTGAAGCTTTTACAAGGGAAAAAAACACAATTCTTTTATAAAGCTGTGCATTATTTGTTACCAAAAATTCTGTGTGACAAAAAAAAAACTCCTCTGAGTCCTCCTATAAGATGACACATCTATAGGATTAATAATCTTTGTTAATATTGCTGCACTCAGATGGTGTGCAGTGGAAACGTGTTGAAGCGGCCCCCGTGCATGTGTGTGTGTGTACAGCCTGTGCGTCGCCTATTGTTGGGCTTTAAATAGGAGCTGACTGTGACAGGAAGTTGGGATTACAATACTCCCCATGCGTCCCATGTTTATTTTCTGCCTCTTTCGTCAGCGGTGGTTGTTGCACACACATCGAGGAATGATCTTCCCCTACGCACACGCGCACACACACACACACACACACACACCAGCTGCTCACACTCAGGTGTGTGTGTGTGTGCTCGTGCATGCAACGTGCCCGTGTTTGTGTAGAGGACAGGTTTGATGAAGGTCTGGTGACTCCGAAAGGAAATGAAACGCGAGGGCTCGGCTGGAAGTCGGATAGCCGAGGCGTCACATGGTCCACGTGTGTGAGGAAGCGTGTACAGAACACTCCGGCGTGTGTGTTTATGCGAGCGCAACTTGTGTGTTTTCTGCCCCGCTTAGAATATAGAGGCCGCATTCAGTGCGGGACAAAGACGTACAGATACAGACAGTACTCATGTATAATGAACACATACGTGCTGCACATGCAGACAAAAGAAAGACAATGCGCACGGGCGTATGTTGAACACTGAGTCCGGCACCGGCCCTGTCCCTGAGTGCTCCCTCTGCACTTTCTAACGGGCCCTGGGCGTTTCCACACAATGCGCCGCTGTCCAGAGAGAAGAGAGACCTTCTGACCCATAAACAGGCCGGGCCAACAAGGTGAGTTATAGCGGGCGCACGTGCACGTGCAGCATGTTTTGTGCATCAGTCGTTTTACTTCAAAACACACATTAAAATTAATTTTAAATGATTACTGGGGAAAAGAGGTATTGCCCCATCATGTTCTTTCATCGTGCATAAAGTCATGACAGGTCTGCATCGGTCTCACAGTAAAACAATCGTGCTATTTGTGTTTTTCACTTGTGGCAATTTTCCAGCTGTGCAAGTCCATCACAATTACATGAATGTTGGAAATGAAGCAAACACTCCAAACACATGTGCAAGCAAGCATGCTCAGGCAAGGGTCTGCACAATAGTACATTTGTGCATGTGAATGTGCACATATGCGGTGTTGTTAATCTTTGCCAGCTGTGTGTGGCAGTCCCCCCTGACCTCTGACCGCCGGGTTTCGAGCCAACCCTGGCTGCTGGCTGGCAGACGGAGCAGGAGGGGGTGGCCTGGAGGTCCCCAGGTGCCGGGACCTCTTAGCATGATTATACTCATTAAGCCAGCACTCTGCAATAAATGACTGGCAACAGGCCTCATTTCCACCACTCTACTGTGTCGATCAGTGCAAGTCTAGAGCAAGGCAGAGGTGCAACGTTATCCATTAGTGGGTATGTTTATTCGGTCATATTTTCACGCAATGAAAGCGCCGCAAACAGTCGAAAAACGTGTCCATGTCTGCCTTTGGCGCCTCAGACAGAATGCTGAGTAGTACTGACCTCAAACTATCAGGTGAAGCCAACCAAAGCATTGATCATGAAGGATCTCACACCCTCCAGACAAAGTGAGGCGAACAGCCTGGGGGAAGACCGGCTGCAGGTATTTGTAAATACCGGATTACGATTGATTCAGTAGTCTTTAAATGTACTCACAAGACCAGAGGCATACGAATGTGATTAGTGAATTTCTCTGTACATTAGCAGATTGCTCATTTTTGTTGAGAGAAACTTCCCGGTGGTCACTCCAATATGGAGCGCAGCAACAACTTTGAAACAAAACTGCACGGCTACCAATCATCACAACTCCTGGACTGAATTTCCTCAACAACAAAACTGATTTTTGGACTGTGTCCCGGTGAAAACCCACACACACACACTGCCGTACGAACACGCAAACCACATCGCTGCAAACCTCAAAAGGTTCAACGATGACAATAATTAAAAAGTAAGACAGCCTAACCTCTTGATGTCCACACACACACACAATTTACATGCACACTCTTGCGCATAAAGACACTTGCACAGTTTGAGTGTAATCCTCTCTACAGGAGTGGGAATTTCACAGCAGTCGTGGGAGCGGGAGGCCAGGATGACGCATGGACCGAGGCTGTGTCCCCTCAACGGAAAGCCGGCACATACACACACGTCTGCACACAATGCAGCAGTCCTGATTAAGGGAATTTCCACCATGTGCACGGCAGACAGGAAAGGATAAGATCACTGAGGTAAAAATAATAATTACAAAGGCCAAGTGATAAAAAGAACACTTCAAAACAAAGCATGCCTTTTCAAGTATGTGTGCATGTGTGTGTAGTCTAATTGCCACATGCCAAGTGTGGTCTCCATTATTAGCAGCCCCCAGGTTTTCTTCATGTGAAGGGCACAAGGTTTTCCTGCTCCATATGTGGACTGTTACAATGCACATGTGCAATTGTGTGCCTCTTTTATAACTTCACCGGTCTTTGGTGCCATTAATCCTCTCGCCACATTACTATTGATGTGCGTGTCGGCAGGCGTCATTTCCAGCACCTATACAGATGAATCACTGAAAAGAGCTTGGGTGTCAAAACAGATGACAACCTGGACATGTCTGCGCATTGTTTCATTGACTGTCCTTCTGGCGTCGAAGCGTGACGTGCCTCTGCACACTTTAAAGGCTCGACGTGGAGACAAGCTGGCTGTGAGGAGGATGAATGCGAACATGGCAGTAAGTGGATGAGAAACTCCTGAGAAGAAAACCTGTTGATCGGCCGCTAAGGCCGCTCTATCAGAGGGCACTAAGGCCCGCTATATACAGTATAAGCACTTACTGCAGCCTAAGCTCCAAATCTGTTACAGCCCCAGAGGATGGAGGTCCTATAAATAAACAGGCTGACCACAAGTATCCCGATCCGCATTCTTTTTCTCTCTAATTCAGGAATCCTAAATCCAGATTGCAAGTCCGAACGTTTGTGTGTATTACGTATAGTCCGCGTTAATTCCCTCTGTCTGCACAAGAGCCCACGTGCCAAATAGGTTATCTTAATCTCACCAGTGTAAATGGGTGTACATAAGCCCTCCCAGCGCTAAATGAAGTAATTCAATGTATTTTTCTCCCTTGATGGCCAGTGCAACTTTCTTTAAAGTGCTTAGCCTAATCTTGGCTCTGTTTGTAGGTCCACAATGAGGCGGGGACACAACGCAGTGAATGAACTAAGGCGTGTGTGCGTGTGCGTGTGTAGAGGAACTCCAAATATGTGATCCAGATATGTGATCCCTGTAACATGCACATTGAGTAATTTGATAGAAATAGTCCAGATAAACACTATTCATTATATATTTCAACTATTTGATCTGCTCAGTAGAATTTTTTGGATTTGTTGAGTTTGTTAGTTGGTCTTTACGGGTTTTCAATTTTTCCCCAAATATGACACATCAACATGAGGCTGTCACGAATTTTACAACTGTTAAATGACAGTTTTAGTGACTTTTAGCTCATATTAACATGCTACACTTATGACAATAACCACAAAGACATTCATGTATACGCCAAAAATGATGAGCATATAAACATTACCATGACAGTGGATCCAAAACATTTAGTTTTATGAGCTTGGAACAAGGCTCACTGCTTAAGTGTGTCACCATCATAATGCCATAATGGGCTTTGGATATAACTTTAACCACGAGGTGTAAAAGTGTGACTGTTGTAACTCCACTTGGAGAACAACTGAGGCTAAATTTGTCCCGGTCAACAGAGGGTGAAGTTAATGAGGCCACCTTTCGTAAATATAAACGCTGCTGGCTGCACATGCTCTGCTTCCAGGGGTTTCAGTGTCTGCTGTAGTGTTGAGAAAGGGCATTTCAATAGTTCATGAGTGCAGACTAGTAAACGTACAACTTCACCATCAGACCTACATTTCTACTGGCTGTTGTACTGCCTTACTTCCATCTCACCTTCCTCATTTATGTAGAGGATTTTGTCCGCTGGCCACAGCAACATTCGCCAGAAGAACTTAAGCCACGACAAGGCTCAGACCTTTGAAAAGTTCCATATTATCTCCAGCTGTGGACAAGCTCATGCTTTCCTTTCCTGAGTCATTTCACCGATCTAAAACTCATCTGAGGTACATTTGTCGCGTTATATCACAGAAATACCCCAAATTCAGCCCACGCCCAAGAAGAGCTCCTTTGGGTGGGAAGTGACTCATTCCAAACAAGTTTTAAAAAAGGATTTCCTTTTCCATTAGTGACCTGCTCCTCAAAGTGCCAGAAAACCAGGGAGCACTCACATTTAGGGCAAAATTGCAGTCCGCCACCTTGTCAACATGCAGCTACTATGGGAAACACAACATTCTATATCCAGACACACTTTATCAGCCACTTTTGATCCATGCAGTTCAAGAAAATGGGTTTATCTCACTGACAATGTTCAATGATCAGATTTTCTAATGAAACAATCAAGGATCAGTAAAGGCAAATGTAAAAAAAAAAAAAAAAAAAGGGCTAATAACCATAAATGGCACATTAATTTCAATTATATTCACCCATTCATACACAAAAGGTGCAATGAAAGATACCCAGTCCTTCCACTGTGAGCAGTTTGGTGCTCAAGAACACTTCAACATATGGACAGATGGGGGATTGAACCTGTAACCTTCCAACTCAGTCACAGCTGTCCAGTGTACGCACACTCTCGCAGACACACAATTCAGCAGGTTTCTCAGTCCGCATACCTCAACGCTCTGCTCAGCTTATCGTAGTTCATCTGAGGTTTACACTTCCTGGCCCCCCAGAGGCGGGCCACCTCATCGGGGTCCTTGATGACAAACTCGCCATAGTCGCCCTGCCAGGCGATGACGTCGTGGTACTCCTCTTTCCTGAGCAGCTCCAGGATGAAGTGCCACAGCTGGATTTGTCTGGACCCGGGACTCGACTCCGGCTTGTAGGCCCATTCTGGGAAGGCGAACCCTGCAACATAAAGACAACAACAAGCGCAGCGAGTCAGGACAAGATGTTTGAGTTCTGCCAGGAACAGTAAATACTCATGTGGAAAACAATAAAATTCAAATCTTTTTGAGAGGAGGGACATGAAACTCAAGCTCAAAGAGTAAACTCTCTTTTATCTCTGTGGAGAAACCGACTATAAAAACTTGCTTGAAGGAAGCGAGGGGGAAAAAGACTGGGATATGATTACATTTAGTAGACAGCGTTTGCTTCAGGTGACTGTTCTAAAAGAGAAAAGAGGATTACAGGTGTCTGGCCAAGTATAGATCAATTACAGCAGTGCAGCTCAGTGCGCACAGCGGACTGTCCCCATTCAATCTTCACGTGGCAGAGAGCTATTTTAACGACTCTCCCAAGTTTCTGCTGCATTTCCTTTAATTTCCCAGCCTGAATTAAACATGCTGCTCAGGTTACTCTCAACCACTCTATTTTATGGACATTACTGAAGTGCAGAGCAGCAAAAAAGAAAAGAGCGAAGAGACACTAAAGGAACAAGATGTCAAAGACAGCTGCATTAAAAGCACCTGAGCATGCCTCCGTCTGCAAGGTGAGATTCTCAGATCAATTAGTCTAATAAAGTCAGGGGAAGTTTTGGATAAATCATAAGATTTATCACCAGCTCAACCACGGCAGCACGGCGAAACTACAACACAGAAAGTTGTAGTGTCAGTGGGCTTCATGGAACAGCTCAACACACCGAAAACCTTTCCACCTCTCCTCCACCTCTTTCCTCTCATGCAGTCATTCTTTCCTCCGAGCGGAGGAAAACAACACGTCTCCTGTCTATCCCTCCATCTCGCTCTCTCCACCCGCTGCTCGAAGGAAACGCACAGCAAAGAGACGCAGAATGAGACCGTGGGCGTGGGTATATGACTGTTTGCATGAGCATGTGTGCGCCCAAATGTACAAGTTGGAGAAGAGTTTGTGTGCGTGTTTGAAAATGTTTGTGCAAGTCTCCCACTAACATTCTGTTGCCTGGGTGGTCAAGAGAATTTGACACGATTAAGCAAAAACAGACTATCGCTGTTAATATTTAGTCACATATCGCCTGGACGAGATGTTATTTCACCCAGAATCGTCCTCATTGCTCCAGCAGATGCACGAGTGAGGAGGTTGTCTCAACAAAGATTCAGCATCCACTCAGCTCAACTGTCACTTCACACCCATTCATCCTCCATTTATCTATATTTTGGTGCAGTCAATGTAGAAAGACTCAGTTCAATTATACCTAGAAAAACAGAAACATCCATCAGTGATACTGTACACCTCAGTATTCCTGTGTGTTAAATCTATGTGAGATTACTTATATTGAATTCAATTGATAGTGTACTGGGTATATTGTTTACATTACATTATCCTCATTTAGATTTTTCTTTTTTTCAATTTAGAACATTAGTACTGCTCTAAAATGCAATACAGCAATATAAAACGACATCCTTTGAAATCAATAAAGCGTTAAATCACCATGTTTCTGACACTAATGAGTTTCGGTGCTATTCATTCCAGGTATATTGTTTTACAAGGGACAGGAGGCTCTATTTTTATACTCTTGGCTCATTTTATTCCTGCTCTGAAACGGCGTGGAAAGACATATAATGCCAGCATGGAGCCACTGTTTGCCATGTGCAAATGCACAGCATGCAAGTGGCAGCAGAGGAAATGAGGCAGGCTGGGCAGGAGGTTGGTTAACAAACAGCTCAAATCATGAGATTATGATGTGCAGGCCTGTCAATGGATTTGCTGGATGACCGCCCGAGGCAAAGATAGATAGCCTGATAATCCCCTCCGCACTAGCCTGCTCGCACTATCCAGTCAGTGTTGCATAACGGTAAATAACGTCTGTGAAGCATCTATAAATCTATATGTGTTGTGACTGTGGCAGATGAAACTTTTCATCAACTTAAGCGAGCGCCTAACAAGTGTGTTGATTTTTAAAAATAGCGCGGCAGGGAAACTAATCTTTCTATGTGTCTTCTTACTCATCGAATGTAGGCTACCAGCCATTTCTCACCACCTTTTCTCGGTTGTTTTCCTCCACAGCAATGTATCTGCGAGGCATGGTCAATGAATCACTCAGTAGTCCCACCTACTCAAGAGTCATTTTGTGATAGAAAATAAAGATTTCTGGATACCTCAAACTATATGCGCCATGCCTACACATTTTCCATCCCCAAACTCCAGACAGGATTTTATTAGCGCTGAACATTATGCACATAGCAGGTGGCCGACAGCAGCTGTGCAGGCAGCCACTTTTCTTTAAACTAAAGATTATTGTTCCTTATAACAAACATGGCAATGTGTGAAATGACCATGGGTGTAAAAACTGCAAACTGTCTCATCTGCGTCTGTATTTTCTCAGACTTTCCAGGCCTGCATATGCAAGAAGGAGCTAACATGCAAATGACACTCTGTCGCTAACATTTTATTTCCTTCCTCTTTTCCCACCCTCCTCCTCCTCCTCCTCTTCTTTCTCTGTCAAACATTCAAACAAACACTTGTCGCACAATCAAACCTTAAATGAACCACAGCCACAGGGGAGCAGACTGGGGGCCATCATGAACACAGGAACATACAGAGCACGCATCGCGCAATGATTAAAAAAGAAAGAAAGAGAAAGAAATGAGAGTCACCCACACGCACTCCTCCACCAGACGACGACGCGGTCTTTCCAGATAAGGGAAAAATTACTTTGAGAGTGTCAAAACAAGTCATGCTGAGAGGTGGTTGGTCAAATCCCCAAGCGTGCTAAAATGAATAAATGAGTGTTGTTGACTGTATCTTAACTACTCATCCTGGAGCACTGATGCCAAAAAGGAGAAAAGCTCCACTGAAGCCACTCAGAGGGGTACAGTAAAGGCCTGTTTGTACCAGCTGTGCAACGCTTTGTAAATAGTATGAAGTAAAACCAAAAGAAGTCACAACTCCTTCAGTGCTTGAGCACTGATTTGTCCAATCGGCGATTTCGTCTGGTTGTCTGTAAAGATGCATAGATTCACTTCACCGAGGAAGATGTTGAGATACTAACACAACAAAACTTAAGCTTGAACATAATTACAGCCTATTCTGTTGATGGTTTTTAAGCGTTGATGGTTTCATTAAGCTTCAAAAGTGGATCAGATAACAGAAGTAAAGTTTGCATTGTGGAACTAAAATAGATCAGTGGTATAGCTGTGGCGCTGCACGGTGGTGAAAGATGTGACATTTTCGTGAGTCCATCTCTGCTGATGGAGTTTTCTGGCAAAGTTGACTTTTTCTCCAGTTTTCTCCCACAGTCGAAACTAATTCATGCTCAATTCAGTGGTGAATCCAAATTCTATTCTTGTCTGTGTTTCCTGCCCAGGGTCGACACCTTCCTTTTACCCAAAGTCATCTGAGAATTGCAACGAGCAGTGGTGCATCTGACATTCAGCTGCGCCTGGCTGTGCACCGTCATCCGCAGCATCACAAAGTACAGTGGTCAGGTGTGTGTTTACAGTACAGGTGCAAAGTACATCTACATGTCAGAGCGTTCTTTACTTTACATAAATCTGTCAAAACCTGCGCTTGAAACGCTCCCGACATGTACACTGTCCTGTTTGCATGACGGAACAAAAGTGACTTCTTTTATTTGACCCTGTGTGCGTGCATGGTGTGTGTCGGAGACAGTGAGGATTATGTTTAGAGGAATGCTGAGAGCAAGAACAGGTGTCTTTGTCCTTCTATCCAGTCAGAGTGCGGAGCTGTCCTGACTCACGTTGGATCAGCTATCAGACGCAAACACACTGATCCGTTTCATCAGACTTGAACACCCGATAGGAGCGTTTCAGCGGGGAATTTTTGGAATCTGTGAGTATGCGAGCATTCAAAGTGTGGGAAGCTGCACGGCGGGACGGAGAGCGCGGAGCAAGCGGCCGCTGGAAGCCACGCAGTGTGACCTAACCCCCACCGCCACACTTAACCTCTCTGACCTCCACTCTCCCCGTTTGGCTCCTTGCCTCCCTCAACCCCCTCCTCCCTCCTCCCTCCCGGGGGAGACACCAGATAGCCATTACAGCATGCATGCACAAGCCACACACACATGCACACACACACACACACACACACACACACACACACTGCATAAATAATGTAGAAACCGGTGTGGAGGGCTGACGATAGGGGTGCGCCTAATCTCTGCCCTGGGACACAAGAGAGAGAGAGAGTGTGTGCAAGTGCGTTCAAAAGTGTGTGTGTGTGTGTGTGTGTGTGTGTGTGTGTGTGTGTGTGGGTGGGTGAGGGGGGCAGTGAGGGACAGGTGGTAGAAAGTGATGCAAAGGGGATGAAGAGGAGGAGGCGGGGAGGGAGGGAGGGAGGGAGGGAGGGTTGGGGTGAAAGACAAGAAGGGAAGACGAGATGGGGTGAGCTCTAGGACAAGCGGGGAACAGAGAAAAGAAAGTAGGAGAAAAGGAGACCGGGGAGGGAGATCTGGGAAACAAGAGTGGGAAGACCGAGAAAGAGAGACAATAGCTAGAGTGGGAGAAGACAGAGGGGGAGGATGGATGGAGGGAAGGAGCAGGAGGAGGGGGATTAAGGGAGCGATGAGATCATAGCTCGTCTGGTAGTCTGTTGTCATCCAGGTCAGATTGCTTATCCCCCCCCCCACCCCCGTCTTCACTCTCCTCCTGCTCCTCCTCCCCCCTCCTCCGCTTGCAGAGTGCGGATGCCTCTTTTCCTCTGTGTGATCTTGGTGGCAGGCCACGAGCAGACTTCTAACACTACTGTCATTCCAGCTATGTGTTGCTGCTCACCAGGCCAACAATGACCTCCACTCTCTCTCTCACACACACACACACACACACACACACACACATACATACACACACACTGCAAAAAGAGAGGGGAGCCTGAGGAGGTGAAAGCAACCCAAAGAGAGAGAAAGAAAGAAATGACAAAAGATGAAAGAGCTAAGAGTGAGTGAAAGGAGAGTAAAGACTTTTTAAAGGCAAACTTGAGTGTTGCTCTGAGTTGACTGCAGATGGATGCTGCAACTTTAGGAGTCGTCTTGTTCACTGCACGCCTTTTTTTTCCTCCAAAGTAAGTAGTAACTGTAATTAGCAATAACAACTTTACCAAATACTTATACTTGTGTGAAATTTAGACTGTTGGCTGGTTTGTAGACATTTTAAGATGTTTTCTTTCCTCTTGTAATCTGATAACGTCTTAATCAATTAATTGAGGAAATCATCAGCAAATTAATATTTGATGACTACACCGGCCTTAAAAAAAAAAAAAAAAAGAGTGGCTGGATAACCGACCTTGAACTGAAGTGCCATGGAGGGCAAGAGCTGATGGGAAGGAGGCAGAGACAGACGGGCAGTCAGACAAAGTATCAGAGTGAGAAAAAAGATGAGGAGGAGAGATTCCCAGAGCTGCGAGTACTACTCAGCAGCAAATCAACTGACAGCTTCATGCCAAACTAACAGCCAAGTTGCAAACTCAGGGTTTTTATACAGGGCCAGGGCCTCTGAACAGCCATTAGCGGCAGTTGGCTGGCACCGTACTACTTTAACCCAACTCAGCTTTAGCGTGGATGTGGGAAAGGACGAGTGTAAGAGTGTGTGTGTGTCTACGTGTGTGTGGACTGGGGGTTGGGGGGGTGAGGTCACTGTCGGCTCAAAGAGTCTGTAAAAGCACTAAAAACTGAAAGACAGTCAGTATTTGTCTACGGTATATTCATACGCAAGTATACATAGCCTTGTCTTTGTCACAGCTGCTTGGATGAGTGAAACAGCCCGGAGCGCTGAGCGGGGGGAACGGAGACGGCAGAAACACAAGACAAGAGGTGGACGGGTGGGATGGAGGGAATAATAAAAGACTTGGAGGGTGAGACACAGAAAGTAAGAGTGAAAGGAGAGAGAGAAAGAGGAGGGTGGGCTCCGCGGGGGGAGGAGGAGGGTAATCAGAGCCCATATGCCTGAATCCCAAAGTGTCTGGACTCTTCCCACCAAGTCCATTAAAAATTCATTAGGCCAATACGAGAGGAAGACTGGGGAGCGAGACAAACAGAGAGAAAGACAGGGGCATGGCAAAGTGACAATAAAGTGAAGAAAGAGAAAGTGCATCGGTGGAGAAACGATCAGGCAAGGTGGTTTAGAGTAAAATGGTTAAATCCGAGTTCTTTAGAGGTTTTACAACAGTTCAATAAGTACGAGTCGCAACATGTTATTGACACACACACCTGAAGCGATGCAACTTCATATGTGAGGGAGAAACGAGTGGGGCTCCAGGAATCATCGATCGACAGGGCAAATTCTTTCCTAACAATAAATAGACGTATTGCCTGAAGTGTATTCTTCAAGAACACATCTCCACACACTTACAAACAACATTTACAAACTGTTTGATGAACGAGACCATTTTTCACAGGAAAGCTGGAAAATCAGCAAATATTGACATTTGACTGACTGGAAATACCTGGATCTGGTTGAAAAACAATTAATAATATGATTTATTGGTTTATTTAGCAAAATAACTTAATTAACTTTCTGTTTATCCAACAAATTCTCAGAATAAAAGCATCCATCTTCAGTTGAGAATTGCTTGATTAAAAATTGATTTGTGGCTAAATTATATGACAGATTTTATGTGTCGCATCATTGCCGGTCCTGGCGTTTTCCACAGTGGAAAGAGATTTATGTGAAACGCTGCAGTGGCAACGTGCAGAATACTCCCATTTAATTTCACAGGTCCTATTTTCTTCCTACAGCAGGACTTGCACTTGCCCGTGCACAAGCCGGAGATCAGTGTGGCGGTTTTTACGGTAACATGCAGAGAAGATTTCCTTGTCGGGAAAATAATCTTCCAGAGGATCGAAGCTTGTTGCGGAGACTCGAGCTAGAGGCCGATTCTCCTTGAAGGCTCTTGTTGGAGGTCTTGGCTGAGTCAAGAGCATTCATGACCTGCGCTTCACCTGCGAGCCACAAGGGGTTAAACACGCATCACACACAAAAACATGTAAGCCTGCAAGGCTGCTCAACTATTCTTGGAGGTCAACACAGTTTACATTTTCTATAGGGCTCTTACTTGCTGCCATATAGCTGCAGAGAGGAGTGACAGAGAAAGAGACAGAAAGAGCAAGAGAGAAGAGAGTGCTTTGTGGCCTTGGAGTGGCCAAAAATAGCGCCACACACAATCACACACACACTGGGGTTATTGTTCAACAGTAGCGGGGCAGTGGAGAGAGGGCAGAACAAACACACACGACATGGACGGGAAGACGAGGCCAAGTACAGCGGCGCTGAAGGAGGGCACAAGTGAGACAAAGACTGAGGAGGACATGATGTAAGATGAACAATTTGGTCTCTCGGTTGAGTGCTGTATCGCGCGTCTTCCAGTGAACAGACCAGCGTCTTTTCCAGGAAATTGAGGGGAGGAGCGAGTGGGTGAGAGAGAAAGAGCGAGCGAGAGAGAGAGAGAGAGAGAGAGACAGCGATCCTTTCCTCCAGATCAAGTTCCTATCCTGCAGCCATCCTCATCGAGTTTATATGATCATCTGCTCAACGTGGTTCGAAAAGCCACGGTGAGAGGCGTTGCAGTGGATAATGAACTGACGATGCATTGATATAAATCAACTGATTGGTTTTGTTGTTTCCACCAGAAGACATTAGGTAATCTGACAAAACGTTGTTTACATTTCGTTCTGATTAGATTGTCTCCGTCCCATTGAAAGGTGGTGTGTAACTCTGTTGCTGATCCAATCAGAGTCCATGTAAACGACACATCAGATTATTTCCGATGGTCACAGCACTTACTTTATGGACATATCTGTTACGTATGCCACGACCTGATGCCTTACGCATGTCTTCAAAAAAACAAAAAAAAAACAACAAAAAAAACTGCGGTTTGAGAAACACTGGCAGACTGCTGGTTAAATCTGGATGTGGAAAACATGAAAAACATGACAGTGCAATTGATCCACTGACTGAAAGAGATGATATTTTTTATTCAGTATGCATGTAAACACAACCTTTAAAACAATTTCAAGTGTGTTTTTTTTTTTTTTTTTGCTTTGCAAGATTTTAGACTTTCTGAAGATATGGGACACTCGAAATGTCTGGTCTTGTCGTGTATGTATATGCTCTTACTGTTTGACCCAACACAGCAGCCTTTATAGACTCAGTGAGTCGGTGAATTGCATGATCTGCTGCTAGGGAGACTAAAAATTTAAAAACATTAATTGCCTTGATTAACCACTGGGTAAAAATTAAGGCTAATTATTTGAGCACCTAAGAGCAGATCATTGATTTGTAAAGAGGCCTCGCCTGTTGGTGAAAGCTCAAGTTTAGGCTGTAGGGATCCGCGCATAGGGGCATCAAACCTGAGGATGTCTAAACACACCACAGATCAGTAGCAATATAAACACACGAAATATGGAAGGCATCCCCCTGTCTTCCCAGGTTTTTCACACACTCATACACACACACCTGAGGCAGTGCACCTGACGCGCTCTCAGGTGGGCCGGACAACTGGACTTCTCTCAGTGCAATCACACTCATAAACAAGCCTGGTGGGAGGCTGTGTGTGTTTGTGTGTGTTCCCCAGAGTGTGCTAAGAAGAGCAAAATAATATTGTCAGCGAGAGACGAGTCCCGTTGGTCTCAGGGCGCTCTTAGGTATATTTACTCTCACCAAAGTGACACACTGCTCCCAGGATATCAGCCTGTCTCCTCAGACATCAGCACACACTACACACTACAGGTTGGACCAAGCTTACATCAAACTGAAACTATAAATATTTTACAATATTAATCCACTGAAACATGTTAATAAATCTATTTATGTGTAGATGAATGGAAGCACAATGAAATGAATTAAATAATCAAATCACAGAAGAAGTTACAATTTAAAGCTTGAAGTAACCACCATGTTTTGTGTACCTGTAAAGGGACTTGATGTCTGGGTTGACGGTACCTTCACTGGAGAAAGTGAAAGTTAGAGATAATAACACAACTTAAGAAGTTGTAACTGTTATACAACGTTTTCCAATCTTCACGTGTCCTCTGACTTTTGGCCAAGTTTTCATTTCTTCTTTGGTATATTTGTGATAAAATGTTTATAACAATTTGGTTACTGCTGTGTGGGAGATGTGTGAAGGTCTTCGGCAGGGCAGACACCATTGAATTTCCTCCTTTACAACAAAACAGCATGCTCCTTTTTGTAACCGCTTCATTACAATCGTAAGGAAGTGGTTCACATGTGTGGTCTGGTAGCAGGGGCTGCACTACACTCGTCTGACTGACTAACAAAGACGTGAATAAAATTCAAAAGTGAAAAGACATGACCCGTTTACCATCTTCAGCCAATAATTTCCTTCAAAGTAACTTTAGGGGAAACTTGTTACGCCCTAACACCGGCATGTTACAGGCCACAGGCGCCTCTCTTCTCCTTCGCTCTGTCTCCCTACCTCACAGCCTGGTGTTAATGCACTTCTCCAGCCAACAGCTTGGCAGAGAGCTGCCAGTTGACACTTCACCTCTGGTTCAACAACACACTGCCTACACTCACTGCTGCCTGTAAATCTGTGAGCACACCTCTGTGTGTGTGGGAGCGCACGAGGAGGTCACTGATTAATATCGACTTATTATTACAGCATTACCACGCTATTTATAGACCGCGTCCTTTATTCAAACATGCAATATTTTAAGCTCATCTGTCAAAAAGCACATTTTCTAATAATGAAATAGTCATTCTCAAACATTGGTATTTGATGGTTTTTTTTTTTTTTTTTTTTTTTTTTACTTGCTTTTGTCAAACTGTGATATAAAACAAGCATCCTCGCATACATTTCATCCGCATGTGGCCACGGGGTGCGTAAGCTAAACCCAGCAGAATTGGGGAGACGGAGGGGACACAGTCCATCACAGAAAAAAAAAAAAAAAACATCAGAAACATTCACATTCATTCCTACGGGCAATATTGGAGCCACCAAACAACTTCAAACACATGGGTTTTTTTTTTTTTAAGTGGAAAGAAACAGGAATATCCAGAAAAAAATAAAATAAATGTACACAGCAAACTAAACAGAAGGGGCCTGACATGAATCAACACTACATGACTGAGTCCCTCTTTTATACATGTAACCAACATTTCACTAAAAACAAAGAAAAAAAAAAAACAAAACATCCCATTCAGGTCAATTCTGTCATACTTGTCCGCTTACAGGTTTAAAATGTTATTTTCAATTTAACCTTGAGAACTGTGAATCCATAGAATTTATCAGATTTAATTTTATGTCAATCAATATGTCAATAAATAAAATGACGGCACTATTTTAAAGATTCTTTCCATTGCCCAGCAGCAGGACTGTCACACTAACGTCACTGTTTGTTTGTTTGTGGGGTCAGCGGGTCAACAGGAGGCTTCGCCTGCCTCTCTGTCGGGTGGAAACAGGTCCATGTGTGTGTTTAAGTGATAGGTCGCACTTTTGGGAGGTGCTTTCCTGGAATGTGCCCACAGAGCGGGACAGGATGTCAGCAACTGTTATGTGCACCACAACAACAGATGTGTTTCCTGTGTGCATACAAGAGTCAAGTGCGATCCACGCTGAAATCTGGCTACAATCAAAGACATTACGAGGGAAAAAAAAACTGCACCATGACCATGATTATAACACTGATGACTTTAGCTCTTTGAGATTACGGGGAAAAAAAAAAAAAGAGCAATCACGTATAATTAAGAGAAGATTCAAAATATTGCAGGAATGTATTGCTGCGGATGACGCAAGTTTCTTTGGATGTATTTCAGACAAATGACCATGTGCCTGAGGACACTTCATTTACGTTGACACATTCATGAGTGCACGTGACAACAGGTAATGCCGCGCATCCAAACAGTTATGACGCTGACACAGAAGTCCAACCCGCTGAAAAGGTGCACAGAACCAGAAAAACAAGTCCACAACAACTATAGATTAAAACTGTCTGTGTGTGTGCGTGCGCGCACGTGCGTGCATCAGTGCTGACTCAGTCCATGAATGTGTTTGTAATTCAGCCTTCATAACGCAAACTCTCTTCCAGTCTCCTGCCTCTCTCTCCCTCTCTCTCTCACTGTCTCCTAGCAACCAGACACTTAAGGCCTAAAAATAACCCCCCAGAAACGAACAGAACAAAAAAATAAAGCATAAACGGCAATTAATCCTTTCAAGCCTGGAACAAGGACTCAAATAGAGCAGGTATTAGAAAGGAAAGAGCAGGGCAGGGGCAGGCGAGCAGGAGGGAGATGAAGAGAGAAAGAGTGGGAGGCTGAATCTGCCAGCAACAGGTAGTCGTCAGGAGACTGAGTTTTGCACTACATGAGAGTGTGTGTGTGTGTGTGTGTGTGTGTGTGTGTGTGTGTGTGTGTGTGTGTGTGTGTGTGTGTGTGTGTGTGTGTGTGTGTGTGTGTGTGTGTGTGTGTGTGTGTGTGTGTGTGTGTGTGTGTGCAATGCATGTGTGTCTGTGGGGGCACATGTGGGTTCATCAGCTACGAATGGCAGACAGAACTTCTCCACTTGTTGAAAAAGCTTGGGGCCGCTCAAGGCCAAAACAGATGCTGATAGAAACCAACATGGTGGTCCTGCAACAAGCGAGCAGTGCCGCCGCAGAGGTTAAACAGCGAGACACACCGTGTGCACGTGGTTTAAAGATCATTTTATCTGCTGCAGAATCCACAATTACTTCGACAATGCAGCATTTCTGTGGCTCGGTGATCACAAGGTTGCAGGTTCGATACCCTATCTCACCATTTCCATACGTTGAAATTACACACAATTACATGACAAATATCACACGTTTTTACCTTAAAATTTTATCAAAGGAAAATACACAGTGAAATATGGAATCAATCTCATAGATAAATGTGAAACCATCAAAAAGAAATTTCATGAATGTCACTCAAGTAGAGAAACAGGCACAGGATATAAAACTTAATCCAGACATGTGCTATTCATCTTTTAATCATATCCAAATAACATAACTTTACTAATATGTCTTACTCAGCTGCACATTTATCATGAAAAATGTAAATTCTATTTAACAGCTCTCACCTTGGAAAAGCTATATCATGGCTGGATATAATGTAATTTCTATGTCAGGGTCGTTCAGTGACGTCAAGCAAAAACACTGAATTAAACCACTTGGTCCACAATCGAGATTGTAAACTCGATTCCTCTCAATGTAGGCAGCTTTGATGCGGCTCAATTCCAGTTTACTATAATTTTGATCATTATATTTTTTTGCACAATGCTTGCGTCCTTTTTTCCCTCTCATTAGTTTCCAGGTAGCTTTTAAATTTCTCTTTGCACACCATAAATAGCATCACGGGATATACAGCTTTTACTAGATCAAGTTTTTAAAAATAAAAGTTCCTTGCATGTATTGCTAATCCATAAATTATAAAAGTGTCCAAATATATTTACCTAATGATGCCACAGTGAGTAGTTCAGAAAAGAAAGCAGAACCTCATTTAGCTTTTTTTTTTGTTCTTTTTGTGACACCGGAAAAAATATGACAATTGCAAATCCCGACGTGGAAACAACTTTCATCCCATGCTGATGTGCATCAATTTGCTGCTAGTGTGCAGACCTGTGAACAAAATAATGGGGTGTGAGTGTTCTGACGTGCATCACACACCGCCTGTCTGTGTGTGCGCGTGTGTGTGTTGCTGTGAACACGCAGCGCGTCAAAAGGCTCAGCGTGGCCTCGCTCTACCCATCTTCGACGAAGAACACGTGTATTGTGATTTTTTTCCTCCTCGTTCTACAGCAGGAAATAAACAGTGTTATGAAACAAAGTAAAAAGACAACTGAGTCATGAACACACTCACTCACACACACCGAGGCCTGATGTCTCGCATCTGAAGCCGACGGTGGATTAGCATGCTGGATGTGTGATCGCAAGCGAGAGACAAAAGTGTGAGACACCTGATCTTTACACCACATGTCAGTCTAGGAGACGCTGTTCTTTTCTAAAATCGGGTAAGCAAGAATGTTATGGCACAATGTTTCTCTGCATCGCAAAGATATGATAGCAGCTGATGCCGCCCATCTTTTTTTGAGGAGTTGTTCCTTCGTCTCTAAATATCTGATCCTGACTCAGTGCTTGAGTCATTGCTATGGCTACAACTATTAGTAACAGTCAGTAGGACCTATTGTGGATGAGTTCATTTATTATCTGATTAGGCTGGAAACTATTGAGAAGAAGGATTTTGATAAGTCCACTCTAGTTTCTTTCTCAAATGTCAGCTCAAATTTGCCACTAATATGGTTAATATAAGAAGAAAAAAAACCCTAGAGTCCTGAGCACTGCAATCAGAAATGTTTTGATGTTGTTTACTGAGTCCCCATCGTAATTAATCAATTTTACAATTGTTTTTAATTCATTTTATATCACTCAACTCATTAATTATACTGTTTCAGCACGAGTTAAATCTTTGAGTGGTCCTTCAGCAAAAGCACACTAATTCATCTTAATTTTCATTAGTCTGAACCTGAGCTGGAGACACAACGGTTGTCAGCTTAATAAGGAAAAACACTGAGCAGGCTGGGTTTTTCATGAAGCTGTTGTCTTGTATCATTTAAAGAATTCTTTCAAGATCTGTGATTCTTGGAGCTTATAAACCCATACCATCTGATCACTTTATGAAGCGTGACTATGTAGTCACAGCTTTTGTTGAATTGATAATAACTGATGTTTTTCTCTTCCAAAAAAATATACACCCACTTTTATTCTGAGCCATATTACAGATAAGTGCTTTATGTTAGAATGCTTAATAAACTCTCTTCATCCACAAGAAAAAATAAGGAGTCCTGCAGCAGACTCACTAAACTCCACAGAGCCCTGAACTCCTAATCGCTGAGTCAGTCGGGCATCGCATGAAGAGACAGAATAAATCCACAGAACAAGTGTAGCAAGTCTTGCACTCTTTTGTTTTTGATCCGCTGATTTATTGGGACAGAATGTGAACATGTCTCAGTTTAAAGCCTGCTTAATACCCACTCTCAGATTTCCGAAACTCGTTTTTTTTTTTCCCTGTTCAGAGACCAAGCCTATCTGAAGACATTTACATGTGGCAAACGTGCCTTTCACAAACTGTTAAAGGCACGTTAACTGTTTGTTAAAGGCTTGTGGAAATACAAATTTGGACACATTTTTCTTTATTTTTCTTTATTTTCCCTTCGTTGAGATGGCATTCGACTAGGTCTAGATTGGAACAAACGCAGAAATAAAGTTAAAGAGGCCAAATCTGAATTATATGAAAATACAAAGCTTAAAGGATGTTTAACTTGTTCTTTTAAAATTACCCACTCTGCTGTTTACGGTAATACCTTTTTTTAATTGACACACGGTTTGAAGAGGGCCTTTAAGTGAAAAATATAAGCAATTTTTTATAATGACGCAATGACTAAAATCACATTTAAGTAGGAGGAGTCACATTCATGAGTTCAACTGTGTTATTTCATATTGAATATAAACAATTCCACATACCAACAACTCTTCTTTACATTTGTGTAGACTACTTGTGTGCTTTTCTTGCCCTTTTATTTTGACATCAGGTATATATCTACCTGGGACATACACAGTTCTGATGATGATGATACACTAATGGACCTTATATACAGATCATACACAGAGAGCCCACGCACTCAGATTCATTCTTAACCTGTGACATGCATTCTTAATGCTGCTGTCGGTCTGGAAAAGATATAGGCACTTCGCTGCTCGAGTATTATTTTCTGTCTGTAGAACATAGCAAACACATTAGTACTGGGTTGCTCTTCATAGTGTTGTTGAGACAAAGCCGGAGCTACTGTAATTGTTTCAGTAATGACTTTTAAAAGTAAATCAGTAAATAACACGAGGAACCATATCTGGTTTGCAATCCCTTCATAATAACACCTTTGATTTCTAAACATAATCACTGCCTCTAAATGAAACGTCTGTCGTGATCTTTTAGCGGTGCATGCTCCTACATGAAGCTATGTTCAGCCCCAATAATTTTGCGTTACTGCCGTTATCTGTAACAAGCAGCTCTTTTACTCTGCCGCTGCAGCGAGAAGCTCTCATTCGTGTGATACTACTTTTTTAACCAACGCAATCTATGAAACTATGATGACACAACAGGCATTACAAAAAAAAAAAAAAAAAAAAAAAAAAAACGTCTTCACACTCATCTTGAAAGCCTCAAATGGGAAGCCTGGGGATGTACTATATATGTGTAACTGTTTGTTATGAGCTGTTGTTCAGAGTGGAGGTGAGAGAGGAATAGGTTAGTGGCCCTCGGGAATCATGTTTTTCTCCCTGCTGCTGGCGGTGCGGTCGCTGGCCTGCTCTGGCCGGGCATTCGCTGTAAGTAGCAACACAGGAACCAGCACAAACACATTCACAAGTATTGATGTTCCAGAA